>NC_135277.1:9401287-9704318 GCF_051311805.1 Agelaius phoeniceus
TTAAAAATAGAGACCAAAATTAAACCTGTGAACAAAAAAAATTAAATATATATATTAAAAAAGGAATAGAATTGAAAATATTAGGGAACACCTAACATCACCATCAGTGAAATTTTCAGAGAAACACCAAATGATGCCTTTTATCTTCACACAGCCTTACAAACACACAGCTGTAAACTCCTTAAATATGATTATAAACTCATTACAGACATCTGTAGGATTAGAAAGGAGTACCACAAACCTGACCTAGTAATTTGTTATTTACACAAGATGTCCTAGCTAAAAGAATGGAAAGACTGGCAGGACTCAAGTCCGTGAAATCAGTGTTATTCTAATATCAGCAGACTGGCTGAGTGAGGACTGCAAGGCCAGTCCTCTACATAGCAGAAAAGGAGAATTTCTAGCACAGAGCTGAAATTCCCACAGCCACATATTAGTGGTTGCAATTCTGGTGCTTGGATAAAATTAAGTTTATCAGTTCATTCTCCAAATACACAAATGAAACCACCAAGTGTTCCATAGTGGAATGTTTTCATTATAGGAGAATTCCTGAAATAGTTTGTGGCCACTTGAAAACAGTTTGTTTATTCAAAAAAAAATCTCTAAATGAAAAGCTAGACATTGAGATTCAAGATGTTAAGCCTTTTTAATAGTTCTGGATGCTTTTTTAGGGTATCAACAAAAATGGCTTGCCAGAGAAAAACACAAGTTTCAGGCTCCTTCTCAAATCAGAGAACTGAAGCTTTATGTGCATGGGAAGCAAGTGAGCCACTAACTACAAATCCTCCTCCCTTCCCGGGATTAGAGCTTGTCTTCGCTGATGTGTTAATTTGCAGTAATGTCCCTTACATGACTCATCCCCAAGCCTGAAAACGCGTGGCTCCATCTCGTTGGTGATTTAGATGCAAACTCCCCGGGAAGGAATACAAAGGCTCAGGCTGGGAGCAGAAGCCAGCAAGCAGCTGCCACTCAAAGCCAGGCTGTGACTCGGGTACCCCTCCAGAGGCAGAGCAGGGAGGATGGCAGTCAGCAGCAGGTGGAATGGGGAAAGACGTAAAGGAAATTGTGGAAAAACAGCTGTCAGACCAGTGGGACCTGTGAGACAACTTCTGCCCACACAAGAGCTTCCTTGGTGTAATCTGAAAAACTTTCAGAACAGACACAAACAGCTATTGCTGCTGGACTACAAATAGAAAGGTAGAGCAATGGGTTCCATCAGTTTACTTCAATATTAATTTTTGAAGTAATTCAGATCCTGGGTTCCATTGCATTTTTTCAAATTAATACTTCAAAATGTCATGCTCCTTTTCCCTGTGAAAAAGCAGAAGCCAAGACAGACTATTTCTATTTGTGGAAGACAAGGCATTAATGAGAATATTTTCCTGATTTTGGCATTCACTTTATGACAAGGCACTTTTCTAGCAAACCCAAAGAAAGACCAGATATTAAATGAACTGTAGCAGCTGCAGCCTGGGTATTACAACTTGCACATCTAGTTGAAAACAGACTGACCAGTTTCTACCTTACCTTGCATAGCTAAACACAAGCCTGATAGGGCAGATTTTCATTAGTATTTGTTGAGAAACATTAGGTTTCTTTTCCAAGATTGGACTACTTAGAGCCATATGTCTAATTCCAGAATCAGGCTATCCTTGTTGTGAGTTTAAACTGGTAAACATCATACAATTTAGAAGAAGCAAGGTCAACTAGAAAGCTAACTGGTCAAGAAAACATTTTCTCTCTTTAAAGATAAACTTATTTTCTTTTTTCCTTCCCTTTTTTACCCACACCCCCAAGAGAACTCTCAGCCAGCCAGCCAATCAAAGTGGAAATGTACTTCAAACACATTCAGCCCAACCAAGTTTTCACTGCTGTCCTTCTTGGTGGTCCGTCATATGGAATGGTTTTAATACTTGGAAGCAATACCTTAAGTGTCAGAAAACAAGAACATTTTATTTCTGCAAGAAAGCTTTCCAGTACTACTAGTATTTTGGAAAAGAAAAAAATTCCTTGTAGTAGATTAAAAGGTGAAAAGCCAAAAGAAATCAGAAAGAATACTAGGAAACTGTTCCTTGTGGCAAGGTTCAGCATGTATCTCAAAGCTGGAGAAAGGGCTATTACTTGTATATTCATTTCATAATGTAATTTCAGACATTTATTCAGTTATTTAATTATTTTCATTTATGGTAAGAGGGGCCATATTTTTTTTAATCTCAGATTTCTTACAGCAGTTGAAGTCTTTGGCTATGCATCAAAATCTATTTGGTACCAAGTTAGGTTTAAATAGCATTGACTCAGTAGAATCTCAGAAATGAAGGATGCAATGCACTGATACAAGACATCAGATGGTCAACAATACAGAAGCCTTTAGAAAATGTTCAATTTAAACATTTCTCTCCTTTGGGATCCCTGAGAAGTATTTGCTTTGAATCACTGTTTTTCCCTCAAGATACAGCAATAAATGTGTCAAAACTATAATATCCCACTGTATGCAGATGTCACCCCAGTGTCAGTATTTAATCAGATCTTTAAAGGTATTTTCCTCTATAGTCATAGAAGTGGTAAGAAAGAAATTCACTGAATTTTGAAAATATCTAGCCAAAGAATTTCATCTGCATGTAATTCTTAAATACACATAGAGCAACAAAATATGCAAAGAGGTTAGTGCAGTCCTGTACAAAAATGAGAGCACAGTCCTGCCAGATTAAACCAGAACAAAATGTACTATCTTGCATGTACAGCATGAATCCATGTGTAATTCTGCTGGGCTAGAGCAGAGTACAGTGTGTTCCTATTAATATTTACTCATCTTTCATTTCAAACTGTAAGCTTGTCATTTCAGATAGCAAATACTTTTGCATATTTAAGTAACAGCTAGTTCTATTTTACTGAGATTACTTACTAACAAAGGAATGAATGATTCTGATTAAACTGGCTCCCTGCTTGAAAAATATCACACACAACAGCCAAAGAAAACCCCTTTGAAACATTCCTGTGCTTGGAGGATGTAAGGAAACTAATCTTGGATCATGACGATGATGATGCTGCTATGTAAAAATATTATCCATCTCTCACTGGAAATTTAACTGGCCTGGAGAAAAGGAACAGCACAAGGGGGAAAAGGGCACATTGGGAAGATAGGGAGAGATGGTTTTCCTGCAAGTGTCTCAGGACTGGCTAGCCAAAAGAACAGAGGTTCTAAGTGCACAAGGTTATTTCAATTTGCCAATTTTCAGTTGTAACTTGGGATGCACAGGAACACCAGGACTCTGTGGGAATACCCAGAGGACAATTCTGGACATCAGGGAAGAAGAAGGAATGTATTTCCCAAAGGCCAGCAGCCCTTCATAGTAGGGCAAGATAGAAAATGAATTGCTAAAAGTAAATTACGGAATTAAGGTGTGAGAAGATGTTGCTGTATTCTTTATTTATGGGGTAACCTTCCAGTACTGATTCAATTTCTGTGTTAGATAGGTTAAAATGGGCTTTCAATATATATGTATTTCCCTCTTTTTATTCACTGGTGTATTCTTATCAGGTTTATCATGTATCAAACCTATCCATTTGTGAAAATTTGAGAGATTATCCAATGAAGACTTCTATCCCTTCATAAGTAAATGTCATAAGAAAGAGTTGAATGAAGCACAGGAAAAAAAAAGATCTAGTTGTCTTACCCAGTTTGACCATGATACAATTGAGTTTTGTAATAACATTTCAGCAAAAGTATAATTGTAACTGTGTATTATTACAAACCTATGATTAATTTCCTAGAAAATCAAGAAAAATCTTTTTATTCACCAAAGAAATCCTTATATACTTGCAGGAAGATAAAGCTAGAGATATAGATCAGTTCCATCTGCATTCAATGTATTTGTAACTTTCAATAAATAATGCTTAGGGACTGAATTTTCTTCAAAAGAAACTACTGCTAATACAGTTGCTTTTACTTTTAACATTTTGATGTTTCAGCACCACTTTCAGTTCCAGGAATTCAAACTAAATTTCATACTGCTAAGTGTCTGGGAAGAGCAGGCTTCAAAACTAAATCACATTTATGAAAGAACAGAAGCTGGCCATATCCTAGATCCAATTCAGATCTCAATGGAATTATTGGAAAACTTTCCAGCAAATGGAATTCTTTCCATCAAATGGAATTGGGCTTTGAACTGGCTTCTGCAGAGAGCTATGCTGGTATTTGAGGCTTTTTCAAGGGGATTCATTTTGTTTGTTTTTTAATCAGCTATATTATTCACATAGTCCAAACAGTCTAGTCAAAGACTCAGACTAAGCCTCTGTTATATTTGATTTATCATCTTCTTGAAAACGTGCTCCATTAAATGGAAACTATTCTGATCAAAGTGTATAACCTTTATAGTGTTTTTCAACTACTGTCATTAAATGCAGCCTGAGTTGCAGCTGCATTTTACTGTCCTGTAAGTTATTGCTTTCCCAGGTGTTTAGTCCAAGGAAGGTCTTATCCAAGAACCTTTTCTGTTGATAATCAAGACCCTCTAGGGAAGCAAAAGTATGAATTATTGTAAACATTTAAACTAAATTCAAATAGTTCACAGTGGCTCAGCATGCTTTCTATGGTAGCTTTTCTGCTTCCTTTTGTCTGTCTAAAACATTGGCAGATTAAAGCTTAAATAAACTCACCTCAGTTCTCTCTTTTAGGATAGTGATGAGCAAACTGTTCTCTTCAAGTAGCTCCTGCAAGGAGCCCATCTTCCAAAATAAATCTGCCCATCACTGACAGAACCACACCTTGGGATGCAGGGGAAGTCTGGCTCTTTTCTCACTTCTACAGGGAGTGTTTCCTAACAAACTCCCTCCTCTTACATTAAGAAATGTACTGTAAGTGTCTATGAGTGTAATTCAGAGAGTTTTGATGTGAAATTCAACTGATTCCTGGAACACATTGTGTTATGAGTAAATTTCCACAGCACGCCACACATTTCCTAGGTTTACTTCAGATCTTTTGCCAAGATTAACAGCATTTCTTTCATGTTGCTTTCTTTACATTTATATCTATATTCCATGTTTAACATAATGTTTCTATGAGTCTGGAGAAAGCATTAAAAATTTTTAACCTTAAAAAAAAATAATTTGTTTCTTTCTAAACACTGTTCCATCCATTATTCCCATTTGTTTCTTATAATTGGCCCAACCTTCCCTTACAAAAACTTCATGAACTAATACAATATTCTGACTTTTCACAAGCTGGAAAACACAAAATCTGCCTAACACTTATTTTTCCATTAAAGAAAATAAATTGAGTCAAACAATTCACAGAAAGGGCAATCACTTCTAATTCTACACATTCTGCAGGATATAACTATGAACATCTATCAACACATCACTAAAATATTGCTGCTTTTATCTCCATTACATCCTATTAATATTTTCCAAAAGTGGTATCACTTATTGTTTATGCAACTAAGGGCCTTAATCTGGATTTTGTATACTGTGTTATCATTCAGCTTGTGATAAATTTGATGTGCCTTCAAAAGATAAGGCATACTCTCAATCTGAATCTGTTCCACGGTAATCTTTGATATCAGAGTTACATGAACCAATCAATCTCTGTGATTTTCACACATGGCACACTGACCTGGTCATCATAGCGGTAAGTGAGGAACTGCTCCCCCGTGGTGTCCTCAAGAAAACTCCCCTGTGGAGACAGTGCAAACTCAGGCAGGAAGTATGCACCTTGGGACTGCTCTGCTCTCGTCTGTAAAGAAATCAGAGAGGTCACGTTACACCTACTACAAACACAAGTAATTATTTTTAAACTGTGCATATAATTACAAAATCTAGACAGGGACTTCTGTAGGAGGAAAAAAAAAAGATGTTGTGTTTTAAGGCATGGTATTTCTGGGTGAATTTTGCTGTGATGGAGACATGCTAAATACCAACAGAGGTTTAATCCAAAACAAGATGCCTCAGTTGCAGAATAATATACTAAACCAAAGGAGATCATCTATGGCTTATCAAACATCACTGCTCAAAGATATTCAAAAAGCAATGTTACACTTTCTTTGTCCTCATACACTTCACTGGAGAAGTGGTTACTGCAGGCCACAGGCTTTTGGTTAAATGCAACATATTTTATTTTTACAGGAAGAAACAAAGACAGAATCATAGAGTAACTCAGCTTAGAAGATATTTTGAGGGCTCATCTAGTCCAATAGGAAGCTATGACACTGTGAATTACTTTCCTATCTTCAGGAAGATATTACTGCAAGGAAGAAATAGGGAGTGGGAAATGACTGGAGTGAACACAGGCAGTGCTCCCTATTAGTTCAGGATGCTATTCACAACTGGGGAAGAACAGGCTGGGAAAGAAAAAGGGGCTCATTTCAAGCTGCAGAGGAGTTAATTCTGTGAGAATCATAGCTGGCACCTCCAGCTGGGCTGTCTGACACCTGTCTGATCAGAGAAACAGCTTTTGCTTGGAGGATCTGTGCCTGGTGAGCCATCACAGCACATCTGAGGCTGCCCAACACACCCAGCCCGTGCTGGGCCAGCAGCATCTCCTGCACTGGAGGTCTCAAGCAACCCAGATATGAGCAAATGTTCTGCACAGACTTTCCTGCCCTTATTCCTCCTGCATTTAACACTGCCCTGAGAAGCCAACTGGTTTGTATACAAGAGAAAATAAGTAATCATCTTTTGAATGCAGAATATTGAGTCCAGCTGTGTAGTGAGGACAGGGCAAGGAGATTCCCTTTCAAAAGGTTGAAACCTTTCAGGGAAGAAAAAAAAGCCTGAAATGTGCAAGTTACTGCTGGACATTTACCAATGAATAAACTCAATAAATAGGGGTGTAATTAAACAGTATATTTTGACATTTACACAGCAATCTCACATGAAAGCTGGCAGCTGCCATCACCCAGTTTCTAGACTCTTGGCTAGACCTGTAACAAATATAGGTGCCAGCTAACCAGAGATTCCTAAAGCAATCAACATAATTTGGAGCAGTTTGTGGTGAAAAAGGAAGGTAAGACCTGCTGCACTTTTTCTCTTGCACTAAGCTCACCTTCTGAAGCCCACAAGTTATCTCATAAAAAGCAGATGGCATGTCATTTGCAGGATGGTCTGGAGAAGCTTACATGGCTTTTGCTTACTCTGTTGAGAGCTGTCAGCATCTCAGACTGCAAACCCCATCAGTCATGACAGCATCAGATTAACATACTCGGTTTAAATCAAGCAGTCTTCATATAAATTAGAAATAGCTTGCAAAGGACATGTCTAGACTAGGGTAAAGGTCACATTTCAGCATGCAAGACTGAACAAGATTGTAAAGAGGATTTTTTCATCAGGCCTACATAAGAGTAATTCATATTCACACCATATTATCCTTACATTTCTACAAAGTTCATTGCAGCAGAGATCTCCCTTTTACACTTTAGCCAACTGCCCTTATTTATGCATAACTAAGCAATAAAATACGGATAACAAATCCACATTTGGTAACAACAGTTTCCCCATAAGGCCGCCAGAGGAGGTCTGCAGTGCTGCTTGCTGCAGAATCTGAGCTGATGCAAGCCTTGACATGTGAGGCACAGCCCAGACAGGAGAGGGGCTGACATAATCTGGCATCCTTCCCCTGCTTTCTCTGGGCTATCCACAGATCCTCTGCGAGGGAACATGGCAGTGATGTCATCCTGGGATTTCAGCACAGGGCTAATGGATGAGAGAGATGCATTCTAAGCCTCAAGTGGCCTGGCTTCAAGTACTTATCATTTCTACCTCGGTTTTGCCAGGTGTAAAACAACACCTACTGACCTATCCTAATGGTGAATTGTTTAGTTTATATCTGTAGAATACTTTGGAAAATAATCCTGTTAAGTGCTAGTGATTAATAACAATATTTTTGGAAGATTTTTCTAATTTACAGGCAGGAGAGAATCAAAATTACTCCACCATACTTCTTAGCTAATTGTATATATCACACTGTTGCCTAATCTCTCATAAACAAATTTGTCAAGAGGATACATAGCAGTAAACTTGTTTGCATTTCTCATCTTCATAGTTTAAATATTTAAAATATAAAGTCTTTGGACATTAATCAGTATTATGCTTTGAATAAAAAGCATGCCAATATTTGAAGCTGAAATAGCAATTTGAAAAACATAACAAGAAAAACTAGGGGTTTCTAACACACATTCCATTTTCTCGTGAAAAGCTCACGAGCAGCTAGGCACTTGAGGAGCAGAGGAATGCTTGCTAGATTCAGGCAAGCAAAATCTGGCTTCCAAGCATGGAAAATTCAGTGTAAAATGCAGATATTTATAAGGTTACACAGGAGGTTACAATGGAAACTGATTGTCAGCTGCAGCAATAGGTACTGCTACCTGTCTGGTCTAAGTCAAGTAAGAAAGCATACAGTCAAGCAATTAATTAAAAACAAAACAAAAAAAACCACTAAGAACACACTATCAGCTGTCATGACAAACTGATGTTGAAACCAGTAACTTACATCTGATAAACAACCCAAACTGAAAGGTTAATTTTTAAAAAGTCAAATCTTCAAATGTTCAAAGAACTCTTTTGTATCCACTCACCAAAGCAGCAGAAAAATATTTTTACCACCTAGATGCAGGCACCTCCAAATAAACTGCATGTTCCCAATGTAATTTCATTCATACATTGTACTGAACACAAAATAGAATGTTTCCACTTAGTCCATTTTATTCCCCACTGAGGAATCCACCAATGCTCCTTATGAGGCTTTTATATTTCTATGGGCACTTTGGCTTAAACATAATTCAAATTTCAACAGTCTGTGGGTTTATAGTATATTTGAGATCATCTCTGAATGACTTAGCTAATCTGATATAAATTCATGTTTTAAAGTAAAGACTATAAGTGCAAGTTTCAGAAAACAATTACATTTCATGCTAGTGTTTTAGGCCTGTTTAATGGCCAGTTTAATCTCAATAGCTTTAAATTAAATGTGTCAAGTTACAAGTACACTTAAGATTTAAAGTAGGCATTTTAAACCAGCTTTTATGATCTTAAGCATATGAAGACAGTAGAGGGTGATAACCTAGCCAAAGCAGATATAGTATTAATCACTACATAAAACTCACTGACATTAATACATCATGTAGCAAGGAAGTATATATTACCTACTGACAAAAAAATAAATATAAAAATTGGAAACAGATCAGTGTTTGAAAATCTTCCTAGTTGATAAGGACATGTAACTTATTGGTCAGAAACTGAAAAAATAAGGCCTTCCATGCTACATCTTTCCTGCTATGTGATCAAGGAAACTGTCCTGATCAGCAGAAGAGGGAAGTGTGAAAGGCACTGGGTTTATTCAGGCCTTTATTATGCTGGGGCACAGCTTTGATGTCAGGCTGTGATTGCTTCCTCACTCAGCACTCCCCACCTGAGCGCGGAAAGACCAAATTACTCTTCCACTTTCAATTGCACAAGACACAAAGAGCTGCCTGTATCCAAGCTCTGGTTTTTAGATCTCCTTCCACCAAGAGCTGCACGTTGCCTCTGCTGCTCCACAGTTTCATTGCTGCGTAGAACACTGACTAGAAGCTGCTGGAGTTGAGGATTTGAGGATTTTATTTTACTATTGAGAGTCAGAGGAATGGTCACTGAGTGCTTCCCAGCCAATGCTGCCATTAGCAAGCAGCAAGGCTGGGGAGGACTGAGCTCCCACACACAGCTGAGCCTCTCCCAGTCCCTGAGCAGAAGGTTCTGCTGGGCACAACTTCTGGTTCGTTTCACCCAAAATTAATCCCTCTGGCATGTTCTGAAACCACCACACAATGCAAAGTGCTGCTCTTTAACTGCTCTTTATTCCCTTAAGACCCAGGATTCATGTTAGCTATTTTCATCCAGCTTGCTTAAAATTATCAAATCACTAATCTGTAGAGTTTTCCATTACTAAAAATTATAAATATTAATCATTGGTCATTCCTTTCAAGTTAGAGAGTAACAATTTTGTCCAAGGATTTAAACTGCTATTGTAATCTCAGATAAATTAAAAAATCTGGTTTAGTCTACAGTTCTTGGAGATAATTTGATACTAAGGCCAAGACAAAGCTCAACCAAACCTCATAATAGCATGCTACTATTCTACTTCATCACAGCCACGAGGAGACTTGAAAGGAATTGTTCCATGTTTACATGTAGACAGCAGCAGCTTTAGAAAGGGAACTTTCTATTAAATCTGAGCTGTGAAGGTCAAGAAAATGAGAAAATAGAGGTGTAATAGCTCAAAGAAATTACTTGAACATAATTAGAAATAAAACATTAATATTTCAGGTACAGAGGAATTTTTAATTTTAGACTTTCTTGGCACCAAGAACCACATACAGAGAAAAGTAAGAACTCTTCCTGTTATGTACACTTAATACATATAAACATTACCTACACTTAAATCAGTCATTCCCTAATTAAGCCTGTGTCCTTGCTAAAATTGGGAGCATAATGAGAGCAAAGTGAAGTAATGCAGAGGAAAGCTTCAAAATTATTTATTTCAAATGCTGAAAATTACAAATACCACTTTCTTCCTGAAACTGCCTCAGTATCTTACTTTTTAAAAGAAACACAGACAAAAGATAAAAGGTCCAATCAACAAAAGCTTTACAGTTATGCACAAGTGCACTACCCTGCCCAAAGTAAATTCTGTAAAGAAAAGAGAAATACAGTGAAGGCAGTTTGCTTTCCATAGTTTTGTGGCTCTTTTATTAGTTCTTGTTGGAAGTGGAAAATGGGCAGCATTCATTTCCAAAATCATTGTTGTAGGGGAAAAAAAAGATGAGAAAAGCAAAATGAGAAAAACTATCTGCATTCTTAATGACTTGTAAATACATGTTTGTCAGATTAATATGCACAGCAAGTCCAATCATATACCAAAATGTGTGTATTCCCATTTAATTCAAGTTAAATATGTGTCTCCTGAGCTGCTGCAGAATTTGATTTACGCCCCAGGGAAGTAATATACCAGCTAAGTAGCAGTTTAGTTTAATGGATTTTCAAGGACTCCAATACAAAAATGTTAGATAGAGCACAGCACTCCAGCTTCACCACAACATGAAAAAGTGTATTTCCAGATAAACAATCTCACACTAACAGTTCAGAACCTCAGCTATCTCCAGAGCGAGCAATCCTGATGAATACATATCTAGTAAGAGTCAGATTAGCTTTTGTCATGGCCAAGATCTACAGCAACAGCTTCCTAATGCTAGACACTCTGAAACATTTAAAGACCCTGCAAGGGAACTGAGTTTCCACAGAAGCTGCCAGCAGCTCAGCATTTCTGCAGACCAGGCCAATTATTTAATTATTAATATTAAACTAAGAGGCCAGCATTTCAAATCAGAATTAAAGTATAAATGTCATTTCTCCTGGAAAAATGAAAGAGGACTTGGCTGAACTGAAGTCAAGCACTTCTTCATAGAAGAATCCTGAAAGGAAATTTGGCTGTCAGATTTCATCAGGGAAGTCACAGCTGAGACAATCTGAAACACTGAGTCAAAAGCTCTGCTGGGGACTGAACTGGAGTGGGAGACTCAGGGATTGTTCTTCCATGTTTATTTTGTATTGGTTAAAAGCAGACTTAAGACATGTCTGATTTAAGCCCAGATCTAATGATTTTTTCCTCTCATCTCTCATCCTGGGCCTGCTTAAACATGAAGAAATAAAACAAGCTTGGAAAAAATGTGCCTCTGAGTTGAAGATACATATAAAGGTAAGCAAAAGACAATTCTTAAACATTTTGGACAAGCCACCATTTTTCCAACACAGTAAAACACTGCCAGCAAGCAACTTAGAAACTGATAGTTCAGCTATTGTTTGAAATGTCTATCACTGGAAACTGAACCTGAGCTGTAACTACAATCATATTCACAGCTGCAGGAAAGCAAGTGCCTACATCACCTCTGCTGCTCAAACCATCCCGCGCCCGTTGGAGCACTCGCAGCCGTTCCAGTGACTGGAATGTGTTTGAGATCACGTCACCAGAGCAAAAGTGCTCAGCCTAAACCTCTCTTCAGGCTCTCAGTTTGTACAACTTCAAGCCAGCACTGAAACAGGAAGAACAATGGAGAGCATTTAGTTTTTTAATTAAGATCCCGTCTTTCGGTCTTTTCAAAAGGACATTTTACCACCATTTTTCTTGATTAAATGTAAATACATTTTCTTTGGCATAGCTTGGGCTGCAGACTGAGATCAACACATTTCAAAATCTTTTTCTGCACCCTCTAAAATTTATACTTGTGATTAAGCTTTTGGATATTTATCAACAATTACTTATGTTTTCTCTTGTTATTGTCTGGCTAAAAGATTAAACATTTCACTGAAAGGCTGCAGCAGTATTTAGCCAAAACTTCATTTACTTTCAAAACCCAGCTTAAATATCGACTTTGCCTCATATTTCTTTCAGAAAGAAATGAACCCTGAAATTTTCCTACTTCCAGTGTAGCTTCTTCTAAACTCTATGTTAGGCAGACTCTGCCTTCTTTCCAAAGAATTGATTGGATGTGCCTAAAATTTGCTCTAAAAAGAGCAGCACCAGCAGACTGAAGCTGCTCCCAGTGATATCAGGGGCCAAGTTCCCAGGGACCCTCTCACAGAACCAGGGCCCAAATCCAGCTGTAGCAGGACAGCATCCCTTGCAATACAACATTTGTAGGTCTGTGAGCAGCACTGCTTGCTCAGGTCTCTCTAGTTTTGTACAAATAAGAGCCAAGGGGGAAAATTCAGCACCCAGAGAAGAAAACCTCAAAGCAGCTCACTTCCAATTATTGTCAGAAAGTTAGTGACTGTGGATCAGATCCTGCTTTCAAAATATGCAATACCCAATTATTTCCCCAAGTCTTTAGCTTAGCCTTGGGGAGTAGGGAAGGGGCACAGGTATGTTTATATCCAAGAGAAAAGCAATCTACACTGGTGAGTGAAGATTCCACCTGCATGTTCCCCAAAGCTTGTGCTTTGAGGGCATGGAAATGATTGGGGGATGTTTTCAGCCTTTTTTGTTTAAGATAGAATCCCCTTTATAAACTCTCGTCTGTGATGAAACAGCAAAAGGAAAGAATATCTGGAAATGAGACAGAAAAAAGTATTTCACTTAAACCCCTTTTAAAAATCTTGCAAGACAGACATAAGTGACTGAAGCCTAAAAAGATATTTTTTATCACCTCTTTCACCATATGTTCCATTATTCCAGACAAAAACTTCTTTTTATTCCTTATTTAGTAACCTAAAAATTGGTAAAATTCTTGTCATAAAGTCCTTTCAGTATTATTGGCACATACTCTCACGAAACTCTTTTATTCACTGACAGTTTCTAAGGGTTCTCATGATCCCCACAGAAAAAATACATTACAAAAGTACTATGAGCATTCTTAGCAAAGAAGGTGGGATAATCTCTAATATTATTTTAAAGCTTCACGTTGCAGTTTAACCTGACAGGCAGCTAAACATCACGCACTCACCCCTCACAGCAGGATGGGGGAAAGAATTGGGAAAAAGGCAAAACTCCTGGCCTGAGATAAAGACAGCTTAACAAAAAACAAACAAAAAAAAAAAAAAAAAAAAAAAAACCAAAAACCAACAAAAACCAAACCCAATAATAATGATGATTAAAAAGTGTAAAAAGTGTACAAAACCAAGAGATGCCCAGTGCAACTGCTGACTGATGCCCAGCCAGTCCCTGAGCACCAGCCTACCACCCCTGGACAATTTTCCACAGTTTTATTGTTTAGTTTGTTCCCACCCAGCATGGGATATCCCAGTGGCCACTTGGACTCACCTGTCCTGGCTGTGCCCCCTCCCAGTCTCTTGTGCAGCCTCCTGGCTGGAAGGACAGTGTAAGATGGGAAGTCCTCAGCTTAGTGAAAGCACTGCTCAGCAACAACCAAAACACCATTATTCTCACCCTAAATCCATAATGCAGCACTACACCAGCTACCAGGTGGAAAATTAACTCCATGCAGCCAAATCCAGGACATTTTGTTAATGTCCTTTATCATGAACACCACGTGTGAAGGATTTATTTTGTTGTTAAACTGACAAGATGCTGACAACTGCACTCCTTTGTAGGAAACTCACAACCCTGCTTGTCTGTGATCCCAGTTACAGGTCCAGTTACAAACTGGAGGAGACTGGAAGCATAATCCTTGAGGAACTGCAGATTTCTTTATAAAAGGCAAGGAAGAAGAATAGTTTAAGGCTATGTAGGATTGCTGTCAGAAGCAGCTGGATCATAAAGCTCAACAAATCAACACATGCACTGAATGAAGATTCACATTGCTTAAGGAGGAAAGGAAAGAACAAAATGAAATGAGAAAGGACACGGGGTCATTCCTTTAATGGGTGGAAGAAGCCTCCACCATGAAGGGCCAAGACCCCTTATGCACACTAACACTGACCTCAGGATTACTCAGTAACACCACAAAATACGGATGAATAGAGGCCTCAGAAGAACAAGAAGCTGTAGGAGGCTAATCCTTTCCTAGAGAGATAAAGAGCACCCAATTGGCTTGCAAGACCAAGATCACCCTTTTCTAATAAATTACTTCCTCCTCATTGCCTCTCCCAGTATCCAGACTGGATAACTACTCTAATAATGCTAACGAAATGTTAAAAAATAAGGTGTGAATGCTCCCAAGTAACTAAAAGTTGCAGTTTAACAAAAACTCTCCTAAAAAATAACATAAAGCAAAAATTCAGGTGAAACTTCACGGCACCATTTTGTTAACAATTCTGCACAGATCTTGTGAAATGCCTCTTTGTTTTCACCTGGCCACAGACACATGCCCACAGTGGTGTGACAGCAGGATTCAGGATTTAAGGAAAAATACCTTCCACTACATATGGCCAACTTTTTTCATGCAGGCCTCAACATCCCAAGGAAGATAAAACAAGTGGTGGCAATTTGTGAGCAAAATGGGACCTAGGACACTGTGGGGCACAGCAAAAGAGTGTTTGCCACCATCAGATAAACAAGATAAGGGTGAGGGAATGCAAGACTTCACACAACACTTAGCTCCCACACAGTATATTATACAGAACTAAAAAATACACTTAATTCTTATATATTCCAGTATTATTGTACTATTCATCAAGACACAGTGTGTGACTCAAAGTTGTCAATATCCTCATTTACAATGGCCACTCTCAGGAGAGTCTGGGACTTCTGACTCAGATTTTCCCAATTCTTTTTAATTTAAATTATAACCTTAATGTTATTAATGTTATGTTATGTTAGTATGATTATTTATATTTAATTTCCTTTTGAGTTTTTTCTTTAATAGTGATATAATTTGAACTGACACAGTAACATGCTTTTCATATACTTCAGTTGAAATTGTGCCTGAGGGCAGTGAAATTCTCATCCATAAGCTGTGTGAAGAAAAAAACGCTGGCACTCAGAAGCCAAACACCTGCTAGAGCTGGTGGCAGATCCAGATTTTTAAGAGAATTCCTGTTGCATAATGAAAACACAAAGAAGGGAAATGTGTGGGGTGATGGAATGGTATTAAAACCACGGCACTTAGGGGGAAAAAAAAGACTCCTAAGCCACTATATGCTTCAGAGCTAAATGCTGAAGATTCTGGCATTAAAGCTATTCATGGGTGCAATTAAAACCAGAGACTTTTGTCATGTGAGGAAACCTGGACAGTGACTCTGTCACATATTGCAGGGCACTGCCATGCCTTTCACTGCTCATGACAGAGTTTTCTCCCTGCCTTCAGTCTGTACATCTGCTTCTGATTCAGGTGGCAGGGACAAATTGGCAAGCATTCAGCCCCCAGAAAAGGCTGCCCTAGCATTAGTAATCTTTCTTCATTGCATGCTGTTTATACAATGCTGTCATCAGCAACAGTGTAGTGTTTATCATGAACTAAACAGGTAGATGAAATGGATGGAACTGCTCTGCTACTGTAAATGACTACAAATTCTCATAATAGAAACTGACCTGGAAACAGGCAAACTCTCAGCCACCAAGAATTGTAATAATTTCTCAGCATGAAAATACACCTTTTGCACAACTCTAAGATCAAATAACCCAAAAATCAAGTAGGAGAAGCCAAAGGGCATGCAACTAATTAACTTGGACAGATCAGGGAGAGAGAAAGCTTCTGATAATCAATATCTGCCATCAAAAAGCTTCTCAATGACTGAACAGTCCCGTGGGTGCCAGAGGAGAGCTTGGGCTAACACTGCTCCTCATGCACCTTTCTCAGCAGAGCACCAGGAGCACCTGCTACCATCTTGTCATCATTTCTTTAAACAGGGGCTGCAGAGGGGGTGTATCCCAAAATTCTACTTACAAAGACAGACCACCCTGAATAGGAATGTAAATATTCAAAGTGGTTCTCCTCCCTGTCACCTCTAGCTGATGAATCCTCTCTCACCTGGAAGAAACCAGACTGCAGAGAAATGCCCCAGCCAGATGTTCACTCCCAGGCTCACTTAGGATTTCCAACAGCTCAGCACACAAATGCATTTAACATATGGTGAGGAAAATGTTATTTTTCCACTGCTAGTTTTCCACTATTTCTGATAATTTTAGAGATATTAACCCAGTTCTTTGTCTACTCTTCTTTCTCCATTGCAATGAGACCCTTTGCAGGGTTTATGGACTGAGCAGCCTTGCACATTGAGTTGGTCAGGCACATTTTCACAATAAGGAAGCAGTTAAATGGTCACGGTTCTGCTGTAGGAATGTTGGTTTAAGGCTATTAATAAGGCACATGAGGTGAATGCCTTTCAGCCAAGTGCCCTCCACGTGTGCACACCTGTTTCAGCACGATTTTAAAAAGAAATTCCCAAAAGAAACTGTTCATAGCACGCAGTTTCTAAGTCTGAAGCACATTTCTGCAAATACTCTAAAGGTTTTAAGCTTTTTTGCTTTACTGGTGTCAGGAATTCTGATACACCAACCATGAGGCAAAGCATGCTACTTCATAGTAAACCATTTTTCCCTAATAAATTACTTTTGTGTTACCATTTGTCTGCCACTTTGACATTATTGACAGTGGCTTCCAGCATCATCATTCCCACCTGATGTGCTACTGCTGAAATCGTTTCCCAGACTGAGGCCCACTGCTCAAACACTGCAACTCACTTCTCCAAGCACTCTAATTTAGCTACACTTAAATCTCAGTTTAACTATTCCTTCAGTCCAGTGATGCCAGTCTTGATATTTATGATCCATCCATTTTTCAGCTTCCTCTCACTTTTTGCAAGGGAGAAAGGGTGGTTGCTCAAGTATATTTCATCTTTCTCTCTTGCCAGTGAAAGCATCTCAAGCAGAGCAAAGTTTTAACTGTGTGTTGTACTGAGCCAGACACACTATGCAGCATTAGAAATTAAATGATAACTAGAAAAAGGTTCAATAGCAGAACAAAAACCAAATAATGCAACTGAGTAAGAGGACAAACCATTAGTCTGAAGATTGTTCCCTTCCTGGTCACAACTCATTTACCAGCACTAACTGACAGCATTTCACGTGTATGCTCACTAATAAGCCACTACTTAGATTACTCTGCTTCAGCAGCAAACCCCAGAGCAATTAAAAGCTCACATGACAGGCACTGCAGGCATCTGTTCACTGACAACTGTTAAGACTAATGGTCATTAGTTTAATGACTCATTTTTATTCTTCTCTACAATGTGTACAGTAATGCTGGAGGACTGATACAGTGTAGGGGAAAGGGCTCTTACTGAGGTGAGAAAAGATAAACACAGGCCCTGCTGCTGGAAAGAATGAAATAAATCCTCTGAATGAAGCAGAATTGCTGAAATGTTAAAAGACACAGCCGAGCAAGTCAGCCATAAAATGAAAATAGAAACTGCTAATTCAGAACAGGGTGCCTGCTCTAATCAGGGTAGTTTCAACACTGCAACTTTATCACCCGTCTTCCATGTCCAGCAAGGAAATTTTGTTAAGCGATTTTAAAATGATCCAGCTGATTACAGCAAGACATTCAATGAACAAATAAAGGATAAAAAATGGACAGCACTTAGGAACACCTGTAATTCAAAGGCAAGCCATTGTCTAGAGTTTTGGAATTTAAAAATGTATGATGGCCTATTAAATGCTCTGCATTTTCTTTAAATATTTTAAGCACCAAGTGTCTTCCTTGTGACTGATCCCATTATAGAGTAATTTTAGCCTCCTAATAGTCACTATTTCAAATGCAACAAGTAGCAAGTAGAAGCGAGTGAAAGAGTTATCCCAGAAGGAGCACAGAAAGATGGGCCCTGTGATTGTATTCCTGCTCACTCATCTTGTATTCTCATTCTAGCAGCTGAGTGAATTCCTCCTCTCAGTGTGCATTGCTCTGGGAACTTGGCCCCCACGTCCACAGACAGGGTTTGCCAATACATACCACCTGCATTCGGAGGGAACGGAAGACCTTCCTGTGGAGGAATATCTTCCCATCCTGTGTGGGTGTACAGGAGCAGATGTGGATGCACAATGGATGGTTCCCAGGACAGATGAACTGAGACAGGTCATAAGTCATGCACTGCTTTCCAATTATGATTGTCTTTCTACAGGAAATTTAACAGAATAATTTTACTCCGGAATATCGCTCTGGAGTTTATGATGGCATAGCAGATGGACAGTAGGATAAAAGGTCATTTCCCTCTCTTTACCAGCAGTTTGAAGGTAACTGGAGGAAGTGATAATTTTTCAGCAGGTACCAAGTTACTGGCATTTCACTGAACCTACCAGCAGCTGAACTGAGAGATCCACAGCTGGATACAAAGCACAGACTATAGTTAAGCTACTGAAAAACCCTCCTGATTGAGCAGTAAAGGCTGTGGAGGGACTGACTCTTATTGCTGCTGCTGGTACAATCAAATCTCTCAACACATTTACCTTGCATGCAAAATGAGCAATCAGCTCTAAGAGCCATGGACATCCTTTAAAGGCCACTCATTTGGCCTCTCCTGCTCCAGCCAAGTGGAAAACACCACTATTTTGCTCAGAAGTAGGATGACTACTAAGGAAAAGCTTTTCAAAGCATCTTTTATTTACTGAATTCTAAAAGAGTACACGTCATCTTGGGTTTTCCCCTTGACCCTGTCTTTTGAAAAACTGTCATGCCTCTTGTAGGACATGGGATACTCTGCTCAGTACTTTTAAAGCAGCAAGGGCCAGGGCAAATGTGAAGTCCCCAATACATGCCTCACATCTAACCAGTGGTACAAGATCATCTACTCTTGTATACCTAGCAGCTGCTCTTTTACCACTACCATTTGCACTTAAGGTTAGACAGAATTCTTGACAGAATAGTTTAATTTTAAAGATTTACAGAGGGGCACTATTCCTACAGAATATTTTTCAACTATTCCTGAGCACTTTTGGAAGGATCTGTGGCAATAACCTCCCCTGAATTTTCTTATCCACAGTCAGCTCTTAGTTTGCCAGTACAAGCTAATGTGAGCTCGGAGGCCAACCCTAACAGCTCAGTATCTAAAGCTTTAGCATGGTTCCAGATTCTCATATGTTTGTCTTTAGCATTCTAAGGCTTTTCAAAATACAGACAGAATCCAAGAACAATGGACTGTGCAAAGGGAGGGAAATAAATTCATCTGCCCTTTTATTTAATTGCAGAAGGTTCCTTTTGCCCTATACATCTATAACTTCTCAGACTAAAGACAACCACAACACCAGAAACTACTGAAGCTGGAACCTTCACAATCTGGTGAACTTGCAGTGGTGTGAAATACTGTGATCTTCCTGATTCAGTTGATCTATTCTTATCCTGCATAATTATACATTTCTTCACGTTCTTTTCTTCACTGCTTTGCAAATTGAAAACAATAAGAGTCTCCCTGTTAAGCCATGCTGGAGTTATCTGTGGCAGTATTCCTATTTTCATTTGCACATTTTACAGTCCTGGTTTCCTCTGCACCCTACACAGAGTAAAATGGTATTATAAGAAGCCTAAACAGCAACCATTTTAAATAACAAGATCCAAATATAAATCTTAACCTGTGAATTTGTCTTGCAAGATTGGCTGCACTTGGAATTATCAGTCCAGAACATCTCTATTTCAGAGCCCAGTTCTTTTGGCCAAGATAGATGTTCTTTTATCGTGATTATAGTGAAAAAAGCCAACTTGCTGGCCTGACTCAGGCTGTAATTATTCTGTGTCTTTATACAACCTTTTTATAGTTCCTGGTGGAAAGGCTGAAGGAAATCCTACACATTGCACAAGGTCTAGAATTTTTTGCCCTCTTGCAGAAAACCATTCAAAAATGACTGAGACTTATCCCTTCCTTATATGATTTTTCATTCTTTGAGTTAAGATAATGCATCCAGTGTTTTCTCACATTTTGTGTATTCCAGCTTTAATAACAAAGGTACTGACTGCAAATTGTTCTATAAAAAATACAACCATTTTTTTAAAAACCCTTATTACCTACTTATATAAAACCCTCAAAGAAGCAGCTACACACTTTAAAAGTAAGTGGGACAATAATTAAATCTCCAGTACAAAGGTTCTAGGCCAAGAAGATTTAATATGGTCCCTAAATCTCAAAATAGTCCAAAACTCTTCATTTCTGCCATTTACAAACACAGAGTCATTCCAAATTAACTAAAAATCATAAGAATCCAAACCAATACCTATTCTAAATCAGTGTGTTCTGTACTAATACTTCCTGGGAGGCTGGGGGCCAAAGACATGTAGGAAAGGGAGGGTCTCCCTCACAGTTCTTTGCAAGGTATAAAAATTACATCTTAAAAAAATCAAGTAATGTAACAGGAAACCTTGTGCTTAAATCCTCAAGTCTACTGTGAGTGGACAAACAGAAAATCAGGGCACCCCACTTAAATAAATAATCCACCTATTGCTACTAATTATATTTTTCTCTTCTCATGTAGATGAAAAACAGCCAATTTGTACTATTTTGGGAATAATATTCAAGGAACAGAGGAAGTTATGTACAGCACGTTTTAAACAAAGTCAAAATACAGAAATCAAATTCAACTTCAGTTGAGGAAAGTTTTAAAGAAATTAAAGTTAATAGAATAAACCCTCCTCTGTAAATCTCTTCTTATAATTTCCTTCAGTTAAAGATAACAACATACTGGATTTAAGTCCATACATAACATATCAAATGCTTTTTTTTTTACAGAGGATCTATTCATAGCAGCTTGTATTTGCAACATATGCAGCAAATTATATTATTAAACACTTAATCCCAATAAAGTTTAAATTTCACCCCTAACAATAAAGCTTGTACAGTTCTTGCTCTACTTGAAATCAGATTCTAGAAATAAACAATAAAAGTCATAGGTAGGTATCATGACAATTAATAATTGAACATTTGAGACATATTTGAAATACAGTTGGTTATGTGAAAACGTTCTGAAAAAATATTAAGACTAATCATTGAATTTTTTGCAGATGACAAATAAAAAATATAGAGCAAACATTACCAAGCTGTAGAAAATACCAGCTAGGTGAGAGCCTTGCAACTCAGCTTACATGCCTCTGAAAACCAGGAGCCCTCATGTGCCCTTCAGAGCAGGCAGGACTGAGCCCACTGAGAGCCCTCAGCAGCCCCAGGGCCTTGGGGAAGGGCTGAGTACATCACCAACCCTCCCAAAATCCAGAGGGAAGAATCCCTTCTGACAGCCCCCAGAAACTGCACTGCTGGGGCAGCTCTCCAAAAAGAGCAGCAGACACAGGTGAGCTACACCAGCACCTTAAAAGCTGAACATAGAAAGCATCAATGAAGAGAACTGGACAAATTTCAACACAAATACCTGCACAGAGTAATGAGTTGCTGAAAGCAAGATCCATTAGAATCAAGTATGTCCCCAGAAATCCAAATTTTATTCCTACTCAGGTGCTCCATACATTATTTCTGACCTATCTGGTGTTAATTATGCAGCTCTGAACGGGATTTTTTTTTGTCCTAAGCTCTTTATTAAAAGAGTCAATTCCAACACAAAATCGTGCAAGCAGGCCTCTATTTTACAGAGCCTATCATGCCACTGCGAGTCCCAGAACAGGTATTCAGCCTAGCAAAATGCATCACCCTTCAACATGAAGCACCATTCCTCATTTTCCTCACCCCATATTCTTATTCAGCTGTGCAAAAAGCTCTGATTGTGTCTAATTTCTCAACTAAACTAATGCTGGGGTAAATCATTGTTTTATGCAGCAGCACTGTAACTTATATGTAGGGAGGAGTCCATCAGGAACCTGCAGCTTTCTAACACTTAATTCAAACTAAAATTCAGCTAAAGACAATCTCAGTTTGCCTGAGACTTTGTTAGTGCAATCACACATGCAGGTATTTCCATATAGCATACACACAGGAACAAAATTTAAAATTTCAGCAGTGAATTGAGACACTGCATACCTGAAGCAGAGTTGAATTTTTCCAGGGATGTTAAATGCTCCTCATGAAAAAATGTGCAAACTTTTTCTCTGCAGGCAAAGGAACAGACTTGGTGCTTTAGATTTCACCTAAAGGTGCAGATGTAATTTCTCAGAATACAGATGTCTAACTCTTCCAAATCCATCTATCCCAGCCACTGAAAAAAGAATTGGGTCCTTCACTACAGGAACAGGTTAATGGAACTGGACTGTGTCCTATCAGCTGGGGAATCCCATTATTGAAGTCAGTAAATTGCTTTGGTAACATGGAATAAATTCATGAAGGTGTTCAGAGCAGCCTGATTTTGGGAAGAGCTGAGGAAGAACTAGCAGGTGCAAGGATGTTGCACTTAAAAAAACTTTTTCTCAGGAGACTGGATAGAGTTGATGACATGGGAAACTGGGGTTGCCAACTTTCTACATAGTATATAACTCTGGGAAAATTAATTGGATTATGAAGGTCAAAGAGAGAGGCCAGCCCATTATTGAAAGATAATCTAATTGAATTTTGCCAATTTTATCTGAATGATTGCTCTCCAGATGAAGAGCTAGTGTCACTTTTTCATTGCTGCTAGTCTTTTTTCTTCACTTCCAAGCTCACTTCTTTCACAGACCCGTCTGGAACTAAGAAATCACATCAGTGGAAATTTCCCACAACCAAAGGGTTGGTTTTGTGCAGCCAACTAAGCTTTCTCCACACTTAGTGCAGCTTTTCTTGAGAGAAGATCACCCAAACTCAGCATCCTTACTCTCAGAGTAAGGCATTCTTCAACAGAAAAAGACAATGCTGAGTGGTAACAGTGGAACCTAAAGGTTGGCTTTGGCTATTCTGACCCAGACATGCACATTACTAGTTAATGTTTGCATTATTCATTCACATTTTGTGCCAGAGGAATCTTACTCCATGAGTTAAATTTTATTCAAAGCTCAAGTCTACATTCAAAATAAGACTGGGCTAATATGGAAGCAAAGACTTATAAAAATTGAAAACTCCCTTTGAAACACATGCTTTCCAGTAAGTGCAGCTAGCAAAATGCAAAATACTGTCAACATTCCTACACCATGATGTCAATTTTCATCTGCACAGACAAAATGCTGCTGCATGTAGAAATCAGCTCTGTCTTCCTCACTGGTGGTGTACTCATGTCTCCCTCTTTTCACTCTCAGAACTGCACCGTGCAGTGAAGACTGCAACCCCTTAAAAGGATCAGAGATACCTCCTGAAGAAAATAATTCTGGCAAAAAACCACATTAATTTTTTTAAAATTAGTTTCCACA
Organism: Agelaius phoeniceus; assembly: GCF_051311805.1. Taxonomy (NCBI): domain Eukaryota; kingdom Metazoa; phylum Chordata; class Aves; order Passeriformes; family Icteridae; genus Agelaius; species Agelaius phoeniceus. The sequence goes on from NC_135277.1 coordinate 9,424,951, forward strand.
TTCAGCTTCAGTTCTCCTGAAAAACAATGCACATGCTCTAAGGAGCAGTTTTGATGTTTGCCTCTACAGCAGTTCAGAGGAACTTCTGCCAACAGGGAAGGACTCCAACACCTGATAAAATGGTCTTCAGTGACACAAAACAAAAAAAGTGACTTGTAAAAAAACTGAAATCTCTTCAACTCCTCCAAGGAATATTCAACAGGAAAATTAGCTTTATTATTTCTTCTTTTTTTTCCCAAAGTGACAAATATGGCCATTTTTCAAGAAAACAGCTGCAGGCAACACTTCAAATGCCATCTGTCCTCAGCAGTTATATGACAAAGAGATGGACTGATTGACACCACACAACAGGAAATATGACAGCCAAGTACTAGAATTCAGCCTCAGCCTGCTTCCTATGGGCAGGTCTCCCTCCAGAAAACCTCCCACTGGTGCTGCACTGTTGAAGTAGAAAGCCTGAATTTCACAAAATAAGGTCTCACTTAATGGCACAGCAACCTCATGAAGGATCTTTTTCAGAACTGAAATCTTGTAGAGCCTGGGGTACAAGAGCCCTCATGCTACCACTGATTTAAAGTGAGCTTTTGGCAGACAAGGAATGATGAGACAGTACAGGGCAAGAGGGTCAGGCCTTTCCCTCAGTATTCTCAAAGACTGTTTCCTTAACATTTGAAATAGTAAAAAGAAAGTTTATAATTCCTACATTTCCCCCACTTCTAAATAGTGGCATCTATGTGACACATTACAGATGGCTCACAGAGGTCTAAATTCAGCAATAAAAATAAGCAATTATAAACAAATGCATCATTGATGTCTGCTAAGGTCATAATTCAAGTAAGTTCAAAAGATCAGAACAAAACCCACATGTTTTGTTATCCCAACTAAGGCCCTTCTCAAGATGGTTATCTACAGGAAGAAATTTTCTCCAAGAAAAGCTTAGTGTTCCAAGAACATCTCTGGTTCCCTTGGAGAAACCATGCAAGTTGGGGGTTTTTTAATTAAAATTAAATTATTAATTTTTATTTATGAGTTAGACAAAAATTTCCCTTTTATTGTCACACTGCATAAGGGAAAAGCTTTAAAAGGTTGGGTGTTAAGAACAGGTGATGCTAACAGGATATTGGAAAGGCCCCTGAGACTTAGAAAATTAAGTAAAATGTACTTGCCCACTGATCTAATTGCTTACTAATTTTCAAATCTATTCCCACCAGATAACTAATGGCATTTTAAGCCCAGCTCCTGGCATTAAAAATACATTTATAGTTCCCTCCTAGCAGAAGATACACAGCTGCATGGTAAAACCCCATATGTTAAGACAGCATTCTGGAGGTTTTCCTTATAGTTTTAACCAACCTATTGTGTTCCAAATGTAACTGGAAGAGGAAGGAAAAGGAAATGGGAAAAGCATTTGGGTGTGCAGTTTCAGACTGAGGGGAAGGCAAGTGCTCTCTCATGCAGGGAAAATGACTGGAATATTTGTGTTTTACAGAAGGACTGATCACATAATAGAAGTGGAACTTAAGCTAAGCCATCAGAAGCTGTTTCTTTATCTTCCTCAAGAAAATACTAGTGTTTGCATAAAAACAAGAAGCTAGTCCAGCAATTAAGCCTGAATTTCCTCAAATACTTGAAAAATCATTCTAAAATTCTAACATTTGCGAATATATCAGAAACATCCAAAAATGTTTCCATTAAAAAAGTTAATAACAATATAAAAATAAAAAAATATTCCCAGCAGACACAAAGAAGTTCAGAATATAGGCACCCATTTAGGTTTAGAGCAAGTTCTCATGTCCAGGACAATCTTCCAGATACTCCTGGAGTTTGGAGCATGTATTTCTTTGTTAATTTCTAAATGATGATATATAAGTGACAAATCTAGAACTGGTTCTAGTTCAATGATACTCAAGTATTGCCCTGAGGAACACCAAAATCACCTAAGAACAGCTGAACTGATTCAGACCAAGGAACCATCCAGTCAAGAATGCTGCAAGACTTTCCTGGACTCACCTTCCCAGCCTGCTGGGGTTCCTCTGTACATTACTGGGAAGTGGAAATTCCCAGCACTCATCCTGACATCCATGTAATCTTCTACTCAAAAAGCATGGGAAGGAGTGCCAAATACCATTACCATGACATGGAAGAAACCCACGTTTCATTGTTTTCAGTCTCCCACCTGGCAGTTTTATTTAAAGGCCCTCAGTTCTTACACTGAAAGAAAGAAGTTATCAGCTGATTCCTGCCTAACCTTTCCACCCCACTCATAAAGGATTTGAGCTGTATACAGTGCACCAGCACAGGCAAAGCAGGAATTCCTACAGTAAAAGGATGATTCCCTTTGTCTTACACCTTCCTTCCATATCATTTCCTAACATCCAATTAGCACTGTTAACTGCTGTTCTATGAAAAGACCTATGTGAGAATCACCAACCCAGAGGAAACATGTAATCTGTTAGTGACATAAAGCACCTTACATTCATATAAATAAACTTATAAAATCAGGAGACAAAACCAGAGCCTGTTCAAGCAGTCTTATCAGTTAGTGGCTTTAGCAAAATCCCTACATAGCATACAGCACACACAGCCCATCTCTCCAGGAACAGATCTATTCTCTGTCCTGCTTTCAACAGAAGTGCCACGAGATCAGCTGAAAGAATCCATAATATGCCACATGTACCTGCCAGTTTACAGCTAGGATATTGCCTAGCAAGCAGACAATACTCAAGACACTACTGTGCTATTGGGTTTTTCAGCCAGCATCCATGTTACTCAACCAGGGAATGGTTTTAAAGTATTTGAAGACTCAAGAAAACAAAAAACCAAATGAGTAATGTGACCTTGAAAACATCTAATAAGAGAAGACTCTCAGGAGAGGAAGACAAATTACATATTAGCATATTTCTTTTGTTATACATCCACAGAGAGCACTGAACTTGCTCAGCCTTCTGCTTCTACACCACAAGAAGCTGCAGTAGTCAGAAAGAAAAGAAAATGTCCAGCTGAAGAGGCAAATCTGAATTTATCAGAACCAGTACCTGTCCCTTCACATTTCTCCATCCCAATAGACAGCCTGGAACAGCCACATAAATAAGCAGGGAAATTGCAACAAAAACAGGGGGTTTGGGGTTAAGTTAATTTCTTGCTGAATCAGCCAGCTGGGAATAAAGCCAGTTCCTGCAATCCTCTCAGAGCTTCAGCAAGGTACATGCCAGGAAACACTTATTGCCAGAGACTGAGGAAACACAATCCCTCACTCTTCACATTCTGCAGCAGTGCAGGTGTGTCCATGTCACCTTACTTCATTGGTTCTACAAGACAGGAGATCAGGCCACTAAAACTCTCCTCTATGCCTGGATTTACCATGCAGTGAGCCCCCATCGGTCCTTTCACAAATATACACTGTAAATGTTGCCCTGTTTTGCCTGCATGCACTAACAGGAGACTACAACCTATAAATTTTAAGCAGCTTCAATTTTTTGGCAAAGCACCTGATGACAGAAAAAATATTATTACATAAACCCAGAAATACATGCTTCTACATATAAACAAACATTCCACTTATTTAATGCTACAAATCAGTCTCATTAAGCAGCTGGGACTTCCCACCAGGACACCAAAGACAACCATTAGCATACAGCAACAATCTAGTAACTGCAATCATAAATGCAGTTTGAATATTGCTTCATAATTTTGTTGAGCTAACTTGCATTCACTGTGTTTCTAGTGCATCCAGAAGCATGACAAACTGACAATTCTTGGAAACCACATTTCTCAAAACAGTCTGAAAATATTGTTCTCATTTTCCCTCCATAATGATGTTAAATCTAATAAATACAAAATTAGAAACAGAAATAACATTGTTGCTAAACACTTTATGTAATATGCTCTCTGGAAGGGATTTATTAGGCCAAGTTCTCAAAAACTGCCCTGTCTTTATAAACATGTGACACTTGTACTTGCACTTCTCAAATATTATCAAATATGCACTTGAGTACTAGAATTCACACACCAGAAACCTATTATTTCAAAATATTTTTTAGGGTGAAAATTTTGCTTTTATCAGCTAAATATGATTTAAAATACTAAGCCAGACTTTTTAGAAGTCCCTAAGGCATCTAATGCCTGGCTCCCATTAGGTTAATTGAAATTTACCTTGTTTTGAAAAATCCAGCTAAGCATTTAACAATGCAATTGAGCACTTAACAATGTTTGTATTTAACATCTTGGGTCTTACTGAAAGACACCAAAACAAAGACTCCACAAACTCTTTTGAAAATACTGCTCTATCTGCATTAATTTAGCACTCTTGTATGGCTGTCATCAACCAAAAAGGAGTTCACAGAACCATCCTTCCTCCTACAAGTTGAAGTGAGGGAATTTTGAAAACTGACCCTTAAAAGCAAGGGCACTTGACAGTCTATAGTCTTCAGCTGATACCAAGTTCTCCCCTTACAGGAAAGGAAGTTACATGCATGACTTCAAAGCCTAAAGGAGTTATTGTCTATCACTGACAATAGAGTGAGGGCATGGAGCACATCAGAGCTGCAGTGCTGTACAGCTCCCACATGGGTCTCAGGGTTCTCTCTGGAGCTGCCAGGGTTGTATCCATGTCCCTTACGGAATGTTGTGCTCACTATCAAACTGTACTTCAAAAACAAACCCATTGTTTCACCATGCACAAACTGTCCCTGTTTTGCAGAGATTTTGCCTAATAAGAATGACACTGGAATTGTTCATGTGCGATCCTGTTGGACTGTGCACAGCCACAGAATTACCATCAGTATTGGTAACTGTATAAAGCTGTACTGACACATGGATTTGACTAAAGCACAACATTTGCACAATATGATATAAGTTATACCTGAGATTTCTTGCATAGACTTACAATGCCAACAGCTATACATGCATGATTGTGAATCTGCTTCCACTACCACTGAATTCACTCTACTACTTGATTGCAAGGCACATGGGAGCTCCTGGGGATTCAGGAAAGCATGGAGAAATGTTTAAAGAAAATCTTTAGGCACAAAAACTGAACATAAGGACAAATATATGAACCTACAGGTTATAGAAGTAGTAACAGCAAACAAAAAGGATTCAGATTTTAAAATGTATGTTCTTGCAAAGCAAAATGCATTATATTGGATAGTTAAATCTTGAATTCTGGATGAAGAGTAAGAGCTTTAATATCAGAACAATCAATCATGTACATTACAATCTGTGATGCAAAGGCAGGAATGGAATTTGGTGCACTGTGCAAAACTGCCACCTCAGTGCTGTTTATGCCCCAATTTGGTAAGGCATATGAGGGATGCAGCTGCACCAAGCAGACCTGAATGAGTAATTATCAGTGACTAAGCATTCAAGTGTCTTCTAAACCAAAGATCATCCTAGAGCCATTCCTTCATTTCTTGACTACTCTTTCAAGAGAAATTAGAAGCCACTGGCAGTTGTTAGGAGTTATTCTTATCCTTGAGGCTTCTCAAATATACCAGACTCTTGGATATCTGGTTTTGGAAACAAAAACATGCAGCTCTACACACAACTGATCTGAGAATTTCTGTCCAACTTTCAGTGTAACGTCATGAGAAATTATCATCATAATGAATAACTTAGATAGTAAAGGGGTGCATTCCTTGATGAGATCTGTACTCTTGGTCCTCTCCCATAGCTGACTTTAATTTTTTATGACACATTTTAAAAAGTAAGTATTCATACATAGTTTGTGCCTCAAGTCACAAGAAACATCAACTTTTCAGGCAATTCCACTATTGGATTGTAAACTAGGGGTAACAGCAGTTCAGATTCTATGAGCACTGGCTGAGCAATCGTTATCAGTCAAATTTAAAGCACGTTCAGAAACTTAAGCATAAATTTTCTGGTAATGCAGTCACTGAGTTGCAACTTTGTCAATAGCAATGAATATTTTGAGTCAGAATACTTGTACAGAGTCTCAGATATGTTATTTGTCTTTAGAAGCAGCAAATCAATCTTTACACTAAGAATAAAACCACAGGCCTTTGGGGGCTGATGGCAAAACTCCAGATGGGTGCAGAATTGCCACCTGCCTACAGAAACAGAAAACTGCTTCAGGTTTAACTCAGGATTTGCCAATCTCTCCTGATATTTCTGATCAGAGTTACTGGAGACTCAAGAATGTTGTATGGCATGTAGCTCATAATCTATTTTCTGGACATCAGTGTGCAATATATTCAGTGACTGTAAAACAATAATCCAAAGGTTTTCCATGAAGATGGTCTCCAAGTCCACTATGTCATATAATGGACATCAGATTTTTGGCCTTGCAAAGCTCAGCCTTAAAGACATTTACTATGTTGGTAGTTTTTGGCAGATTGGTTATGGCAGAATCATTTTGAAGACAATAATGTTTTCAGTATGTATATCCTTCATTTCCAAAATATCACAGATAGTTAGAAAAGACCATAATGCAGGCAGGGATTGCAGGAACATAAATCATGGAAGCAACCAACAGTTTATTGAATGAATTTACGACCTATGAAACTTTCCCTTTCATAGAAACCAAGACTTAATGCTTCTTAAATACCCAGACATGGTGTCTTTGCTGTTACTCCCTCTGCACACATTACCAACCCCATGGTCTTTGGAGGCAAAATGCACTGACTTGTAGAGGGTTTAATTTAGACCATAGGAACCTAAGAAAATATCAGCTTATTCCTGATTTGAAAACAACATACCAGAGAATAAATCTAAAATGAATCCATGTGTAAAATTCTTGATATATATTTGCCCATACAAATCTGATAGCCATCGTTTCTTCCTGCCAGTAATCCATTAGTGAGACTATAAAGATATACAGTCCCACATACATTTCATAACAAATATAAAGCATCTAGTTGAATGGTGTAATAAAATATCATCACAAGGTTAGGAAAGACTTGGTTACCAGGCTGAACATCCTGCCCTTCCAATTACCAATATGAAGCAATGTGTACTCAAGAGATCACTTCAAAACAGCAGAACTGGGCTTGGACACTTGAATTGTTAGCTTAACCTTCTCCTAAAATCTGTAGAATTAATAGCTCTCCTGCTACAATGTGAGGAAAATTAGGAGGTTTTTAAACAATATTTAGCAATAAATCCAATGCTAGGGATGTTAACATTCCCAAATACACATAATCAGTAGAACATAGTAACTTCTTTGGATAGAGCCATCATTTAAATCTCTAGAAACAATGAGTTGCTCCATGTTGCTGCTACTATTTGATATACAAGTATCTTGTTTGTTTTCAAGAACAACATACATACACAATCTGCTTGTATTACCACTGGCTTTAGACTAATGCAGTTCCATTAATTTCATTTATATTGGCACATACAAGAAAAGGTCAGCTCTGTACTTGCAGAAGAACATGGCCAAGCCTTACCCACAAGGGATCTCTTTCTGAGTGATTTATGTCACTGCTCCTGGTCACAGAGCAGATTTAACAATCAGCCAGCTCAACAATGCTCAGGGGTAAAATATTCCCTGGGTTATCCTAGGAAATCTAATTTACCTACTAGTACAGCAACTAATTTGCCATTTACGAAATAATTTTGTCAAATTTGAGACACAGCACATCTGCAAGAGCAAAGATAATTTTGGAGCCCAGCTAAACACCTCACTGCTTATTACCATGCTGTGAAGAATCAGAAAGGACTCCTATAACCAAAGTTAAGTTCCATTGCTTCTCAGGAACAGCTACCTCTTTTTCACAACTTCTCATGTTAAAGTTTTCTTTGCATTACATTCATACCACATTTCCACCACATTCTTTTTAAATGGTCATTTTCTTTATTCTGTACCTGCCTCAAGCAGGATGAAATTAATCAATTGCACATAAGTGATATGACACAGACTTGTGACCTTGCCCAGCATCCAATTGTTTCTAATTGATTAGCTCTAGACATAAGCACTTTAATAGCCAAAAACAACAGAAGTGGAAGTTATGGTACAATATTAGGGTAAAATGACTGTGTGTGGTCCATTTAGTATGGCCCCAAGCAACCAATTAAAGAATTAATGGTTATTGGATACCAAAAATGTTATGTTAAATAATATAAAATATCTTTAATGTGCCTAAAATTGTGATAAAACACCTAAAACTTAGGAGCAAAAAGGCCTCCTACAAGATTGGGGTTAAGTGCTAATAACTCAAATATGCCAAACAGATTACAGTATTTTAAAGGACAATCAAGACCATAAAATTTGACCTGGATTGAAGTGTTCATAAAGCTACTCACAATAGCCAATTGATTACTACAATGTGTTTGGGTTGTTTTTATTATAAAGAGACAAGTGAAGCTATGCCAAATCATTTGTGGAGAAGAGGAAACTATGCCACTACTGGTTCCAGCTCTGCAATAAGAAAAATATGAAAGAAAAAATACAAGAAAAATACTTTAAAAAATGGTTCCTTCATAACCAAAAGGCAGAAAATCAAAATTAACATGTCCCTTCTCTGAGCTTCTATTCTTATCTTGAACAGAACTATTAACAGAACTCCCTGCACTGTTTCCCAAGTGTTTTATGGGGCTAGTTATTACAGCATCACTCAACTGCTTGCTCACAAAAACACAAGCTGAACAGGCCCAGCAAATCTGTAACATTTTTGTCCTTGCATAAGAAACATGCAGGCAAAAAGCAGATCCCACTGTGGCCCTATCTGCTCAGACATGTGTTGAATACATTGTGTTTCACTGCACAATTAATACAGATGTAAATTTTTACTTTAATGGCAAGTTCTTTACTCAAGTAACCAGTGCACTGGTTAGCTGCAACCGTACCCACAGACAGGAGGTGTTCATCACCTGCCAAATCACTCACAGCTCTCACCAGTGCTACTGAGGATGCAGGGGAGCCCCATTCCCACTACCTTGAACCTCAACATCCACCATAAACTGATCACAGCTTACTCAGCTGTCTACTACAGGCTCCTCAGTGTCTTCATATTCCTTTTCCCTGCTGTATTGTTCTTCAATTCAAAATTCTTCAGGATGTATGTTTATATACTGCCCAGCACATCAGGCTCCACTTCTCAGCATTGCAATAATACAAACAGTACACAACAACACTTAATATATTTAAAGAATTTAATTTTTTGTTGAAGACTACTACAGTGCTTCAAAAAAAAAGGTTCCTAACTATTCTTAAAAAAAAATCTCAGTTTATTTAGTCATCTTTTTCTAAGGATTTATTTGATTTATGTGTACTTAAGACTGAAGAATCCTTGAAACATGTTGTGCTGTGGGAACTATCAGTATAGAGAATGACATCCTCTAACACATCTCTGCAGCATACAGCACACAATATTTCTTGAAATACTCACCTCTTGGAACTGATTAGGCTCATGTGTCAGGCAATAGATCAGCTGGCAGCTATGGTTTTTCCTCCATGGTTCCTGTACTCATTGAACACTTGCAGCAAAGACCTTTTTGGGCCACCTTCCCATTTCCAAATGCTTTAGATATTTCTACCAAGGTATTTCTATAACCCTTGTCACTTACAGCACCTTAACATTTGTCAGGTGCTTAAACTCCTGGGGGTAAAGAACAGCTGTGCTGCCCAGAAAGACCCATGGCATTACACATCTGGAAAGATCTTCCTTTGGTCACCCTTTGGTAAAATCAGCTACAGGGTATTAAGCAGGAGAGAGAATATTCATTTCCCACATGAATGTCTTGGAAAGTTTGGTGAAAGGAAAACGTTCTCATTTAATTACAGAGCAGCTCCTTCAGCAGTTTTCTGGTTTAAAACAGTAATGCAAAGTGTGCAGCAAGATTCCCTGATACAGGACCAGAAATGACAACAGCAACAAGTTCATTACCTACCTGTAGGTGAGCATAGAGAGCAAAAGCAAGCCAAGTGATCTCCCAGGACAGCCCAGCGGCTTTAGGGCTGGCCATCCTCATGCCTTGGGGCTCTGCTGAGAGAAATTGTTTCAAGTTACAAACAAAATCAAGTGGGCTCCGCCAGAATTTCAATGACTAAAGCAAACTGGGCCGGCCGCTGGAAGCAGCGCAATGCAAACACCGCAGCGCTGCGCTGGCCAGAGCGGCAGGAGCAGCGCATGCCATGAGCACAGCCTGCAGGGTGAGCAGCTCCGATTAGGGCACGGAAAAGCACCACAGTGAGGGGCCGGGGAAGCTGGCAACAGCGGACAGGCTCGGGCATCTCCGGAATGTAGGAGAATTGATCAAATTGGGAATCCCTCCCACCTTGAGCTCTCGAATGTAAAATCCAAGGAGCATAGAACTCCTGATGTACTTTCCAGCACTTTCACCATTCAAAGATGAAAGCCCAGCCCTGGGATTTCAGCAGTCATTTGCACTGCCTTTGGAAGCTCAGAGACTAAACAATCAGGGCTTAATAATAGTTCAGGGAAAAAATCCATCCATTTAGTGATCATCACAATTACAAGGCCAGCATGGGCTTGTCACTTTAAAATTGCCCAAAACCCATCATGTAATAATATTAATAATTCTGTTGATTTCTTGTGCCAGTGCACTTATTACCTTAGACTATACACTAGCAGAGTGATCTCAAAGCAGTGCAAGTTTTATGCACCCCAATACACACACACACACACCATCAGCCCTCCTTCCCCTCAGGCATCACCCCACAGGTTTGCCAAGTCACACAGTGAATACAAACATCTCCTTCAAATAAAGTACTCCTTTCTAAAAAGGCAGGCATCCCAAAGGAAAACCATCTACAAAAACAGCTCTTGCACCTGTTCAACCAAACATAATTAAGATTCCTTACAGAAAGAGGCGTTTATTCCCTCCCTCCAAAAGCATCGTAAAGTTCCCCTTCCTCCCAAAGTCATTAGCACTCCTGGATGCTTTTGTCGTTCAAAAGTATCAACTATGACAATAATAGAAGACTTGTTATTTTTCCCCCTTGTCCAGGCATTGCCGAGAGCCCCAAGCGGCCGAGCACACCAGGCTCCGCTGTTATTTCCCAGGTGCCGGTGCTGCGCTCCCGGAGCGCCCGCTCCGCCGTGCCCTCACGGAGATCCTGCAGAGCGACCCTCGCCCCGCACCGCGGCCGCCCCGCTCCCCTTGCCGAGAGACCCCGCCCGGGGCAGAGGCTCGGGGCTGCCCTGCCCCGGGCTCACCCACCTGGTGCGGCGCTCCGAGGAGCCGGGAGGGCGGCGGGGAGCGGGCCGGGCACGGCCGGCGCACGGGAGAGCCTCGCCTGTCACGGCACCGGGGATGCAGCATCCTGCCCCGCCGGCGGCGGCCCCTCCCTCACGCCAGGCTCCAGCCCACCGCCGCGCCTCAGCCAAGGTCCTACAGGCTGCTGGCAGCGGGCCGCCCCCGCCCGCCCGCCCGCCGCAGCCCGGCCCTGGCCGGAGGCGCCTCCACCTGCGGCGCGGGGCCCGGCCCGGCCCGGCTCCCGCTCCGCGGCTCGCCCGGCACCCCCCGCGCAGCCTCTGCCTCCCCGGCCAGCGAGAGCGGGCGGGCGGCCAAGCGAGCCCGGTCCCCCCCGCTCCCCCCCGGAGGCACTGGCGACGCTCCGATGGCGGGGGCCGAGACCCCGGCAGCCCGGGACCAAGTGGTTCGTCTTCCCCCGAGGGGCAAAAGCTACCGTGAAGTCAGCCCCCGAATCTGATGCAAAGCAGCTTCCAAAACCGCAACCATCCTGTGTCTCATCTGCAAGTAACTCTCGCTATACAGCTACAAATCTGCTCGCACACCGAGTAGGTCTTTAATCATGCTGCCCTCTACAATAATTTTAGGTTTCCTACTGTAAATCTGGCGAATATGTCTCGTACAACAGCTTTGCTCTCGTTCTCCCTCTGAGCTTCGAGCTTCTAAACAGGAACGCCAAAATCCTCTACCTTTGCGCTACGGCTTCCACTGATATTCCAAGCTTTCGTCGAGTCCGCTAAGAGCAGCACGTAGAGAAAGGGCTCTGATCCCTGCCACTGAAGTTAAAAATATGCTCCAGTGAACTAAACATAACCGATGAAGAGTTTGTTCAAATATGTTGCACTGGAAACTTTTCCAATCTGTTTAGGTTTCTCACCAGCACGGGAAGGCGCCTCCTCTATCGTTAGGAACAGAGTGCCCTCTGCTGAAACCAGCCCGCAGAGCCCGGGGCCGGCAGCGGAGCCGCACGCCCGGCCCGGAGCAGCGCGAGGGATCGCGGGGACCCCGCGGAGACACCAGCGCTGCCCGGGCTGCCTCCTCCGAGCCGCTGGAACCCACAGGCTGCGCTGGTTCAGGTCTGTCTCAGCCCGGACACCTGAGGCAAGCTGTTCTTCCCAGTCTGTACATGATGACAATAGGCTGTCTAACAGCTAAGGACCCGATCTGTTTTTCTAGCACCACTCAGCTGAAAGTGTATCAGCTTCCCGGAAAGCCTGGCTTTCCATCCATTTTCCATTTCAGTTGCCACACTTACTTAAACAGTCCTTTCACTATGACATCAGTCATAACCCTGAAATTATCTTCCAAAATTATATACCCATGCAGGTAGCATATACTTCAGACTTGATCATAGGTGATTTTAAAGGCAGAATTTGGCCATTAGATCATCTAATGTAGAAAGGACATTTTACTTTGTCAAAACCCTGGAGATGAAGCTGACCCTCAAGACTTACCATCTTCTTAGGAATGTACCCACCTGGCACCATCCTTACTTAGAATATCTATTCTCTTATAATTAATACATAGAAGTGTTATAAATATTTGTTCATCTGCAATAAATTTAAGTGTAGAAAAATTGTGTAGTACAAAGCAGCCTAGATTAGCTCACATCAGATTCAGCAACTCAAGCCAGATTGCTGTTTACACACATGCCTAATCCCTCATGTGATCCTGATCCCAGGTTAGAGATACTATGCCTGAATTTTTATAGCACATAAGAAAACAGAGGTAGGCACCCACAAACATGCCCCCCAGGGAGATTTCAGAAAGCAGCATTACAGTAAACAACACAAGTACCTTGTGGTACCTACCTTGGAAAGTGAAGATCAGGAAGGTCCTACCCCAGATGCTGAAATTACTTGGGTGTTGTTAATTCCATTCTCCCCCATAATCCATAGGTCTGGTTACATTGCATTGAAATCATCCTTTTTGCAAGGAAGATGAGCACCCAGAAAATAACAATATTTGAAGCATAAAAATAGCTTTAGCCTACTACTAGAAACTACACAGGGGTTTAGAAAGCACTTTCCTATGTGAAAACAGGGCATTTTCCTATGTGAATATCATTCTCATTGAATGCTGATTTGTGTTCTCATATATTCAATTTAATTTCTTCACTCAGCCTCACAACACACTCCTGCCACTTTACTCTTTTCTCTCTAAACTTCCAGTGAATCTGGAAGCTTTGAAATTTGGACTCCTGTTGGAGGTCTTCATAACCTGTTCTGCTGAGCCAAGCAAAAACTGATGGAAACTCAGGTGTCCAGGCAAGATATGATTGAAAACAAGCACTTCAAAATTCACAGCACCTGCAGCTCCATAGCAGACACCCTGAAGTTAAAAGGGCCACAAATTAAAGGTTCTGGTCACCTAATTCTCATACCTGGAGAAGTTTGTCAGCAATCCTGCAAAAACTAATTAACCACTTGAGCTTAAAATAAAACCTAATTCTCTAAGAAAATGCTTGACTTCCCTTTTGCTTACCCTGTCTTGCACAGATTACAAACTCTTCAAGGCAGAACTTCTGCTCTTTGCCTATTGCAGTGTCAAGTGCTTTAGGTATTATCTTCCTAGCAGTTGTCACCACACAGTCTTTTAATTCCCACTCATGCCACATTGGCCCAGCAGAGCCAGTATAAGATTTTTGAGTAACAAACTATAGCAATGTTTTTAACACTCAGTTCAAATGTATTTGTCTCTTGCTTTTAGCATTTTTTGTATTCCACATATGATTTGTTTTGGCTGGTGTCTAAAATATATATAATTTAAATTACAATGAAAATGACAACTCTAAAGCCTTTACTGTTCACAAAATGGTGAAATATGGATGTTTGCACTTATTATTCCATTGAACACATACTAGCAATGTCATCCATCTGCACAGCTGGCACGGGCTCTAATGAGGACAATGTTTAGAAATATGATGGTGTTATTCTTCATTTGACACAGACTTAAGACCATGTGTCTTCACTATCAAACATAACCATGAAATAGTTTGTAATGTCTTGATTTATGGTCATTGCAACAGAAAATTTCATCTTACAGTTAACAGTGTGGGCAGAAGTGGCAGAGAAAAAAGATTCTGTAAGATAGAGCTGCCAAAGGGCCAAACCAAAAAGAAATTAAATCTCTGATTTGGCAAACAAAAAACCTCTGTTAAATCACATGATAACCACCAAATTTCCCTCTTTGAACATTAATAGAAAACATTCATATTTTAAAGAGAAACTCAGCACTTCTCTATTTATCTTTGTCCTGAAATGCAGGTAGACATACCTCTTCAACAGATTCCACTTATATATAATTATTTCCCCAAACCAAGTTCAGCTACACAAATCTGATGCTCATGGAGGCCATTCTTTCATCACAACAAAAGTCTTTACTACTCAAGAGAAAATATGTTTGGCTAAACTACAAATTTAAAATCCATTGAAACAGTGCAGAACAACATTTGGCTCATAAATCAGCATTCTGAATAATGTATAGCAAAATTGGAAATATCCTGCAGAGGCCCCATGCAAAAACTTCATTTTGGTTCAACATCTCAAAGTTATCAGTAACAGAGCTGCACCTGATTGAATAATGAAAGCAAAATGTTAAATTTCCTGTAGCTAGAGTAATGAGAACCCTGACACAGTCTAATCAGTTCTTTGGCCCTGCATTGTGTGTGCACAGGGTTCTTGTTTACTCTGAAATAACAAGCCCTCCAGGGCAGCGAACAGTCACACACTGTCACCCTTCACAAGTAGGTTATACCCTATCAAGAGTAAAGCCTCTATTAGTAAAAAGGTACAAAGTTCAGCCACAGCACCTTGTCTTTCATTTCTTGGGGTTATGGAACCCATTGCTTTCCAAGTAGATCCTTGCCCTGGGCTTTGGAAACAGCTCCATCACAACAGTAAGTAGAAAAAAAAATTTGAGGCTTTCAGAAAGGAAAAACTGCTTATGTATAGATCTAAACATTGTAGAAGAAAACTACTGTCTTCCTCTCAGTTTGTGTTCAAATGACTCTAGAATTACCTAAGCAATATATTCAAATGGTCACTATTTCAAGTATTTGAATAAATATTTGTCTTTTCTTGTCTCACGAATTCGTTTTGGTGCTTAAGCAACACAATTTGTGGTTCATTTTCATATTTATGATCCTATACTGTAAGAACAAAACAAACACACCTTCAAATGGCACCAACTTACTTTTTATCCTACCTCACAGTTCATAGCCTTAACTAAAATGTTAGAATAAGCATTTTGACATAAATTTATAATACACTTACATGATCATTTTGTGGGTTTGCAAAATATATTTTAGAAAGGATTTAGGTGATTATATTGGGCATAATTAGAAAATATAAATTTATATTGATAAAGGTTGAATGCAGATAAAGCAAAATGAAAAACTCATTGCAGAGGTAAAACTTCAGTTTATCTACACATAGCTATGTGTTAACAGATATTCTTCCTAACTTACAAAGTAACGTATCCCCACTGAGACTATAGATATGAATATTGAAATCCTGAGCTTGTCTACCACTTTTCTTTTCATGCAACAGTGACAGTGACCTGTTTTCCTCATTCTGTGATGGCCCTCACTTTTGTGATTGTGCAAAACAGGACGTTACTGAGAGCTATGTGGAAGAGGCAATATTTGGTGAATAAACAGGGGCTCTGAGGAAATCAATTTTACTGCAAGCCATGAGCAACAGACAAAGGTCAGCAGGACCTGCCCTCGCTGTAATGGCTCACTGGGGAAGAGCAAAGCAGGTGGCCTGCGTGCCACAAGAGACTCGTGCATGTCACTACATGAGCATCCACCACAATGCACACCAACGTGGAAATGAAAGAGAACATAAGGAGCAAACAGGGAGAAGGAATAAAAAAACTAAAGGTTGGGAGAAATGCATTATCCATCATGGGGATGAATACCAGTGACACACAGAGCAAGGCTGTGAAAAGAGAAGATGAACACACATTTCACCACACGCCTTCACACAGTGAGCCAGGTGCTGGGCACAGCAGCACCAACACACACCACACAGAGCAACAGCTTCTGTGTGTGCAGCTGAGAGCAGTTTGGTCACTAGCAGCTGGAAACCAGGACAGCCTAAGTAAGGAATTTGCCCAGTGTCACCCACAAAAGGCTCTTTTCTGGTGTATTTTCTACATTTCATATTCTACCACAAAAACCTATTGTTCACTTCTGTATCTTTTAAGACCACAAAAAAATTAATTTCTTCCCTGTCACCATCTTATAGAGGGCTGCTTGTTCTATAGTAGACAAAAGCCATTATAAGCCAACTGACTTGTACTGCTCAATTTAACCAGGCAAATAGAGACACAGGCTGGAGTCCTGCAGAGGAGGATCACTTACACAGTGATGTGTTCTTCAAAGGCCTTTCCCATCTCTGTGTGCTGCCACCAATGACACAGAAACTGCCCTTTAACCTTTCTGGTGGATGATCTCTAATTTTCTCAGGGAAAAGTACCTACTCTGGTACTGTAGCAACAATTATGAGGCAAAGAAAACTCAATTTGTCCTCATTAGCTCTGGTCACGTGGGAGGCACTAACAGCTCTCTGTAAACAGACTGCTTAGGAGGATATTTATTGATATAGTCTAACCCCTCAGAGTAATATCATTTGAAATAGTATTACTGCTATACATAGCAGCTCCTTAAGGTCTTATACTGTCCAGTGATACCTTGATTTGTTTCCAGTGGGTGTTTAGGAAAAGACCCTCATGACTTACAGAGCAGAATAATATCCAGAGAAAAACACCAAAATGCTACATAGCTTTCCATTGTTCATGCTGATTCTGCATTTATGCCTATATTTGTCAGTGCAATATTGTCACAATAGTCAAGCCTGACTGCTTACTATGTACAGCCACAATTGCATTTAAGCCTGGAAAAGTAGATATGAATTCAAGCATTTTGTATTGGGTCACAAAAAAATAAACTCTAAAAAAAGATATTACTATCAAGAAACTTCACCTTACCATAGTATGTAGCAGACACGCTCTAATAAACTTTCATCCAAGGAGTGGCAAAGTTACAATAACCAGGCAGGTACAAAGCAAGCCAGAATATCAGTCCACGGGCCAGCAGAGCCCACAGCTCTGCAAAATCCCAAGGGAAGGGAGCATAAAGGGTGGGGTTTGAGGCCAGGCCAGAGCTTAAATGGAGCTCCAGCAGCTCTGGGCACAGAGTGGGCAGAAGCCTCAGCTGAGGCTGGTCAAGGTCATGATGGCTGTTAGTGCATCAGGAGCCCTGACAACATTTTTGGGACAATCACACACACATTGCTTACACCTGGCTGGAGTTAGTTAGAAGATACTTGTAGAAAAGAATAACAGAAAGATTTTTTTTCCCCTGCTTTTTATTGTATTACTTCATTGTTGTTTTCTTTTTTTCACCTAATTTCACCAACTCAAGATCAAGGGCTTATTAAGATACTTGAAAAAAATCCACTATGTTTTTTATTCTAACTTTGTGGCACCTACCAATACCACCTAAATCTCCCATATCCATATTTTTCTGTAGAAGGACTATTTGTATAATATTTTCACTGTGATTTAGTCTGGGATGTGTACCTTTTCCCACATTCCCCCCCCCCCTCCAATCTCTTAATCCTGGAACATTCCTAATATCTTTAAACTTGAAACAGTAGGAAAGGATGGCACAGGCTTATCTCTGCACAAATTCCTCTGCTATATTTGTGGTCTAAGCAATACAGACTATCAAAGAAATCAGAAAAAAGCATCACAAAGAAAAGAATCAGCCACAGATTTTCATTATGCTTTTTTAAAGTTGCCTCCTTCTGTTCTTGCACAGGGAGAGTAGGTAAAGAATACAAAAGATAAAACTAGTTGGGACTATTTTTGAACTATTTCTTTCAGCTGTTTTTGTTTGCATTATTACAAAGCCTTGGCAGAGAAGGAAAAATATTCTTAGAACAGCAGATTTCTTGCTTTGTCCTGCATCTGTTCCAAAACCGTACAATGTATTTGAACAGCTGGCCAGTACCATGCAATGATCAAGCATGGCAATGACACACGATCACAGTGCTCTTTGTAGAGGATTGAGGTTTCAAAGCTGAAATAAACCCTCAGATGTACACATCTTGGTCTTAGAGGTACATGTTCAGATTTAAACCATGCTTTTTATTTTTCTTGAATTGAGCTTTCTATTGGCAACGAAGGACAAACAAGTACTCATTATATCAAAATAAAATGCTGGAACAGCTCTGCAGGAAAGAATTTCCTGATGGTGTTGCTCGGACAAGAACCAGAGGAGCAACATGGGCTCTATGTCACTCCCATGGCTTTAGAATCTTTAAATTATGTTTTGGGTTTTTATGAAAATGTGTAAAGATGGTCAGAAAAAACAAACCATGTTGTGGTTTCACACTTTCATCTGTATCCTCATCTATGCTGTCATTTTGTATCCAGAGGCATAAGTGACTTTATTCTAAACTCCCCAGCTACACTCTTGGGGCAAACTATGTTGTTCTCCTATTTTTACCTACCTGTCCCCCTATAAAGAGGAGCTTGAATTAATGCCTACAATCTTCATGAAAACCCATCTTTACACTTAAAGAACTCTAAGAGAATGCCAAGATTATTTTTCTGTATTGCAAATAACAGCTTAAGCTAAGATCTTAATTGACATTTCTTGTAACTGCGACAACAAACACTTCAATTTACAGTTATAGTAATGTTCAGAGATTTTTATGCTGATACTTACTGAATTTCCTATAGCATCTGCTCTCAAAAATGGAAGTAAAAAACGGTAAATTAAGTAGCTGGTGGAGAAAACTGATAATTATCACTGTTCGCATCACTATTAGAGGAGTGCTGAAGCAACCTTTGTTGAACCCTTGTTAAGAACCAGTGTTCTTACTAAACACTGATTTTTATTAAATGTAGTTAGTGTAAGGCTTTACAGACTGCTTCACACATTTGTCTTCATGCAGGTTCTCTTTCTACATCCATTCTTCCTTTTGCTCATGCATCAGCTTTTAAGCAGAACATATAAGTGGGATGGCTGACAGGAAAGCTAAAACGCCCACAGAGAGCAGAACGGTTATTTTCATCAGCTGAACAATTTGCAAAAAAAAAAAAAAAAAATCCCAGACACAACAGTCAGAGCACTGACGCAGCAGCATGCTAGAGTGTGAGCATCACTGCAGCTGTCATGCATCTTCCTAAAGCTGGGATTTTGGTTTCGCCCCGACCCCTTGCACCGGTCTGCGAGAACGCAGGGCTGCGGTAGGTTTTTCCTTCTCCGGGCAGCGCCATTGGACTGATAAGATGCAGCAAAGCACATGTGAAAGATAAAGCGGAGGGGGGCTGGGGGAGGAAAAAAACCAAGAAACAAAGTGCTTTCTATAGGGCTGGGCCGGGCCGGGCCGGGGCGGCCGCAGGGCGCAGCCCGAGCCCTTTAAGCTGCCCACCCTGGGCGCGGGCCGGCGGCAGCTGCAGGCTATTTATACCGGGGCGGCGGCGGCGCTGGGTGTCCTGCGCGGGGCGGTCCCGGCAGCGGCGGCGGGGCCCGGAGCGGAGGCTGCCATGGCCACGGCGCTGCCCCCCACGCCGGCCGGCGGGAGCCGCTCCGTCAGCCGCACGGCCGAGTCCTCGCTGAGCCCGGCGCGGCTGAGCCGGCTGCAGGAGAAGGAGGAGCTGCGGCAGCTCAATGACCGCCTGGCCGCCTACATCGAGCGGGTGCGGGCGCTGGAGGCCGACAAGTCGGTGCTGCAGCAGCGGCTGAGCGAGCACCAGGCGGGCAGCGACCGGGAGATGGGCTGCCTGCGGCTCCGCTACGAGACGGAGCTGGCCGACGCCCGCCGGGCGCTGGATGACATCGCCATCGAGCGGGCCACGCTGCAGGTGGAGCTGGGCAAGATTGGCGAGGAGCACCGGCAACTGCACGTCAGGTCGGTGCTCCGGCCCCGAGCAGGCCTCCCGGCCCGGGGACACCGCGGGGAGCCGCCTCCTCGGGGCTCCTGCGGGATCAGGGGAAGGGGATGCTGCTGGCAGCAGCCCGTGGGTTGTGGGAGGAGTGCGCGGTGATGTTTCATGTCCAGGTTGTGCAGGCGTGATAATCCCGAAGGTGTTGTGCTCTGGGGTTAGGGGACTCCTTGATGCCTGTTCCGGAGGTGTGCTGGGGTGACGCTGCTGAGTGCCCCCGATGCTATGGGGTCACCTTAGCACCTGCCTGGAGTGGGCGTGGGACTCCTGCAGAACGTGGAGTGCTGGGTGCCCTTCTGGGCCATGAATGCGTAGCTGCAGGGGTTTGGCACCACACCTGTGTTTACAAACACTGAAGATAATGGCAGTTATATGGGGAGTTATGGAGCAGTGGAAGGAGTGTTTGTTTGGATCAGAGTGCATCTTTTTTTTGGGCTGTTTAGCTCAGACTTTGCACAGAGGGGAGTACAGATAGAAGATAGGATACTTCTGGGAGCAGAATGGCTTACCTGGTGCAGGTTGGCTCTGCTCAGAAGTTTTCCTAGTGGCTTTTAAGTCTGAGATGAGCTGCCTGCTGTTTTAGCTTGGCTTTCTTGTAAGCTATGTGTCCTGAGGCTGGAATAATCACCTTGACTAAGCTCACCAAGCCTGCACAAAGGCAATGTTAGTGCTGTCCCATCCTCCAGAAGGAGGAAGAGGTGTGTGAGCAAGTGTCCCATCCCAATAAGCTTCCTCTATAGAAATATATAGCTTGCTAGCACTGCTTTAATGCCCTATTATACCCCCATATCAGTTACAGACTTGTAATAATTTGGATGTCCATAGTCCCCTTACATCTTGTTATAAACCTGTATCAGAGCAAATTCAGGCACCAGCTTCTTCGTTTAATGCCTGGAGGAAGTATTGCCTCCTCGTAGACTCAAGTAGCTGTTCTAGTTGGGAATCAAACACGTTTTTACTGTAAGCTTCTGTTTTAAGCTGCATAGTTGTTGGGCTTGTGTCTGTCATGCTGGGTTTTGGCTCACAGATCTGTATCATAAATCTAACCAGCCACTTGAGTGGACAGTGAGGAGAGGGGTAATGCCTGTTATAAGACTTTTCTGCTGCTCTTTGTGTTTGCATAACTCTGGCTTTGTTTGTAAAGCTTTAGACTTGGCAGATATGCAATTCTCTAGACTGTTGGGTTGGGTTTTTTCCTTTACAGTAACCAGGTCTTAGAAGTGGTTAAATTTATAGCCCGTGGGAAATGATACATAGTACATATTGGTTTCTGAAGGGACTAGACTGAAGTCCTAATATTCATGTGTGTTGTATCTGGGCTGCCTAACTGCAAATGTCTCAGATGACTTGGAACAAACTTTGAGGGTATCGTGTCCTTAGATATATACACACCCTTTAAATAACCTGGGGGCTGTTTAACTCTTATAGAATGAAATGTCACTAGACCATTTCCTAACAACATTAACTATTGGCCCTTATTATTCACTAATTAAGAGACTCAAGGTTTTTGACAACAATAAACTGATTGCATTTGGTTTTTTTTCTTACTACTTAAACAATGGTGACTGGAAGCAGGTGAAAGACGTTTGGGGAGGAGGAGTTGTAGATAAGCATATTGGTTGAATTCAGAGCCTCAGGAAGGTCAAAGCAACTGCAATAACACAGCAGAGAAAGACAAGACAAGTTCCTTTCTGCACCAGGGAATGTGGATGTGCATTTTGCTGCTGAACAAACACAGTGTAGCAGCTGAGGTTGTAAGAATGAATTCTCTACCTGCTGCTGACATCCTCTGGCCTTGACAAACTGCGGTCTGTTTCAAACACACCTGATATCTTTTGGTAAAATTGTTAAAATTCTCCAGTTCAAGCCTATGTGACATCCTGATTTACAAGGAATGTGATTGGCAGTGCCTTAAAGCTTTTGCTTGTAATTGATAGTCTGTAGGCCACACTTAGCTCTGGAATGGTTGGTATATGGAATGTGGCAGAGTACTGTAACTGTCACTGCTTGCTGCATATGGGTGTAAAGTGGTGTTCTGAACCCCAAACTTGGATTAAAGGGTAGTAAATGCTCTTGTCAAAGTCAGATTTGTTAATTTGTTGCTCTTAAAGATGAAATGTCTCACTCCAGGGTTCTTTGAAAATAGTATTTTTCAGGAAAGAATCCAGAAAACCTGAGCCTGGCTGTCAGAAGCTTACATTGGAAAGTGAACTCTTAAAAGAGATACTAATGAAATTTCTTTTTGCACACACTTTGATTGCAGAATGAAATTTATATTATTGTAGGATGAAACAGTCAGTATTACGTAGTGTTATTGACATACTTAATATCATATGTAATACATTGATAGGGGTAGCAGAGACCCCAAAAGGAAGGTAAATAATTAATATCTAGGAAAGAAAGAAACCTTAAACTGCAGCACGTTATCTTGTTTTTCACTGTTAATAGAGCTATGTTTCTCCTAGAGTCTGAGTAAAGAGTAAATAACTTCTAGCACAACACAGTCAACAAATGCCTCTGAGGAGCAGGGCTAGAAAAGGCCTTGAGCAAGCACCTGATGTAGCCACATTCCCCAGGCTTGTGCTGGAACCAGCCATACCTGTATCTTTTCCAGCAGATTCTGTGTAACCCTTATTTTAAATTCCAGATGATGGAGATTCCAGAATATCCCCCCCAGGCAGTGTACTTCAGTGGTGAACTCCCTAACATCTAACCCACGTATTCCTCCCTGCAATTTAAGCCTGGAGCTTCCTGTCTTTCCTGCAATAGGCATGGAAAACAGATTCCCTAACTCTATGTGGCGGTCCTTCACGTATTTAAAAATTGTTCTGTCTCTTGTCACTATTCCCTTCTCTAGACTAAACAACCCTTAGTATTTTCCAATCTTTCCTTGCAGTTCAAGCTTTCTGAAGTTGATCAATCCTGCAGAATTACTTTGGACTCTTGCCAACTGGTCTCAGTTATCCACTGGAATTGTATCCATTGTATGAGTTGACACAACTTTGCCACTTGGCAGAACTGGTGTTGGCAATATAAATTGAGGACTTCCTTTACTCTTTGTAATTTCAAATATAAGTTTTGAGCAGGGACTCTGTCTCTGGATAGTGGGCAGGCAACTGGCAGGATTTTAAAAGTTGGAGCAGTCTGGGGAATTATGGCAGTGTTCTTCCCTGACAGGAGCTCGTTGTGGGCCATTCTCTCCTTTCTCCACTGTGGTGCCGATGGCCACTGAAGGGCGTTGGCCATCCAGGTGGTACGTGCGGCTCCACTGCCTGGGTATTGCTCTGGAGATGATCTGGGTATTTGATGATGGATATTTGCTCTGAAAGCCAAGCTCCCCTCACCCTGTACCTGCTCTGCGGTGTGAGGGAGGGGACGGAGTCCCTCGCGGCGGTGGCTGAGGGGCCGCAGGAGGCAGAGCCCCGGCGGGGCAGCTCCCCGGGCCGGCCGGTGGCCTCCGGGGGACAAAGCTCCCTGTGTGCTGCGGGGAGGAGGAGCGGCACCGCCGGCAGCCGCGCTCCGCCCCGTGAGGGACCCGAGCTGCCCTCACGGCCTGGCCCGGCCCGGGCTGCCCGGGGCTCTGAGGCGCTCCCCGCGGGGCTGGGGCCGCCTCTGCTGCGGGGGTGTCCGTGCAGGATTGTCCGGCCCCGGTCGCTGAGCGTGCCCAGCCCTCCCCGTGCAGCCGGGGGCCTGTGCCGTCCCTTCCCTCTCCCCTAGGGAATGCCGTGGAAAATAGCTGGCTTCCGCTTGGGCTTCGCTCTGAACGAGCTGGAAAATGGGTCAGGAATCTCTCCGGTATAACAAATGATGCTTGTCGGAGGGCCCTGTCTGGTTTGTTTTCTGCTCTCACCGTGAGCCTGACAAACCTCTCCTGTCTTTAACCGCGGACCCCTCTGAAGGGAAACACATTGAGGACAAATTCTCCCATGCTAGCTGCACTTAACAGTGTAAAACTTTCTCCTGTAGGAATTCCAAAAAAGAAAGTGATTTAAACGTGGCCCAGGCTCGTGTGAGAGACCTCGATGCCCAGCTAAATGCGAAGGAAGCTGATTTAGCAACAGCCCTGAATGAGAACCGGACTTTGGAGAATGAGCTCCGTGAATTAAAGGATCACGTACTCAGTGTAAGGCTTGCTGTTGGAATCTAAACTTTGCTTTTCCTCCTGCAGTTTTTGCTTCATTTTCCTCAATTAGTTATTGATATTTAAAAGCAGAGAAGGCCTGTTAACTATGACAGTGACAGATGGACAAAAACCTTGCTGACAGCAAATGCTATTGATGGTGGTTTCCTTAAAACTTCCACCTGTTGTAGGTACCTTTAATTCTATGACCATAGGATGTAATGTTTCTTGTTCCAAAGTCAAAGCAAGATGAAATGTTCTGCTATAGTCCCTGTAGCATTCTCTAACAGATCAGGGAAGTGTATAATACTG
The DNA here is from genome assembly GCF_051311805.1 of Agelaius phoeniceus. Classification (NCBI taxonomy): domain Eukaryota; kingdom Metazoa; phylum Chordata; class Aves; order Passeriformes; family Icteridae; genus Agelaius; species Agelaius phoeniceus. The sequence continues at coordinate 9,449,522 of NC_135277.1, forward strand.
AAAGTGTATATTAATTTGTCAACATAGACTGTATTTGGAGGATTAAGTGTCAAAAAATTATATTAGTAGGAAGAAGTTTAGAATAATTACAGTTTAAAGGGGAGGAATATATATGGATAGTACAATTGATTCATGAGAAGTCTGCTTTGAGGAGTCAAATTTAGCTGGTGAGATTAACAGCTGTTCTATATTTGCCTTGAGGGAAATCTAGTCTACCTAACAACTAAATAGGATTCTATGTGTTGCTGATATTTGGATCCCACTGGCATAAGAGTACACAAAGTAACCCAATTCACTCAACCAGTGTGTTTTGATTGCTGGGGTCATTAAGTTGAATGACATGTAATAAATTGGCTGCCTAATTTGAAAAAATACCTCTTAATTTTGATAACCCTGTTGTCTGTCTTTTCTAGCTGAATCTGTCACTGGAGGATACTAAAAAGCATCTCCACAGTGAAATGTTGAGGAGGGTGGACCTAGAAAACCATATGAAAACATTGCAGGAAGAAATGACGTTCCAGAAGCGCCTTCATGAAGATGTATGTTTTAGCTTATTAACAAGGCATCTTTTTAGGTGTCCATGATCCTTGGATGCACTTAAAGCCCATCTTAACATTGCTTTTTTCTCTAAAAAGGTAACTAGCAACCTGTGGCAGCTCATCACATCCACCTAAATAGGAAGGCTCAACAAAGTACTTAGCCTCATGTTAACTAGGACAGTACCAATAGGAATATGGGATATGAGAAATTTCTTAGGCTGCTCTTCTAAAGTGAACTGAAATCCCAATATATTATTTTGTGTAGGTGATAGTGCATATATTAGTTACTGTTAAATTATTCCAGATGTTTACTTGAAGCCTAACGTAAAACAAGTTAAATCTCCTTTAAGAAACTTGTGTTCCCAAATTTTTTAGCACTTCTCAGAGGTGTCTGGTAACCCTTGTGAGAGAAGTCAGTACATACAACTAAATGAATAATTGATATATGAATGTAAACCAGCTTCCTTCTTACTGGTAGGAATCTCAAAGTGTATGGTTTGATAGAGAATTCTCATTTTTCTAACTAACTGCTATTACTTTTTGAATAAAAAAAGAATAGGTGAACTAACAGTGCTTAAAGAAACTGAACTGTATATGCATGTGTTCTAAATTAAAAAACCAAACAGAATCTATCTATTTCAAAGAATTAGTCTTGCAAATTAAATATTTACTACATTTTAGTTTAAGCAATGTTGGCAGTGAGGTGGAAAAACAACAGTGAGGCAGCAAGGTGGATGTGCTAGACTTAATGGATGAATAAGATATGCATAAAGATGAATTACTGTGTACTCAATGATAAATCTGCTTCAGCAGGGATGGATTTGTGAAGCTGGCACACTAAATCCAGTTTCAAACTGTATTGGCTTGTTTATCCTCTGAGAAATCTCTTCTAGGAGCTCAAGGAGACAAAAAGAGTCCATGAGAGCAGGATAGCAGAAGTAGAATCTGGTCGTCAAAGAGAATTTGAGAGCAAGCTCTCAGATGCTCTGCAGGGGCTCAGAAAACAGCATGAAGAACAAATTCAAGGCTACAAAGAGGAGATGGAGCGAACATTCAGTGCAAAGGTGAGTTTGGAAAAGATGACAGTAAAATAAAACTGAAATTCTCTGCACCTTGACATAATTAAGGTCACACTGGCAAAGACAGCTGATAGATGGAGCCCCTGCATTCACTGCACAGCTTCTTGGCTAAGTTGTTATGGAATTTCAAAGCAGTCAAATTTGACAGTAGGATTTCTGCAAACATTTGATCCCAAATAAAACTGGTTCAGGCATAAATACAGGGAGGGATTAGAAGTTGATCATATTTCAGACTTCTGACAGATTCAGGACCAAGGTGTGTTATGTTTGTATTAAGCAATTTCAGTCTTGAATAAAATCTAACTTTTCCTACACACCAACTTGCATGCCGACTCAGGGAATCCCTTTGGGTGCCTGTGTTTGTTTCCACTAAAAATTCTGTAAGTGCCTCTTGAAGGAGCACTTTATCCTTTCTTGGGATATCTCAAGATTGAGGTATTTGTAGAGCAATTCAATGCTGCTTGTAAAGATGCAGGAACTGTTTAATAATAGACCTTTTGGGGAAGAGTGATAATAGTTTGACTTGTGCACCCAATATCCTGCAGTTCTACACTTTGACAAGCAGGTTCTAAACATATTCTCCATTGGTCTTCTGGAGAATCAATTTACTTAATATCCATACAAAGTCCTCATACATTATTAACTGAAATATCCTAATCCAGAAATTTTCACTACCGATTATTTCTGACTTTTTCTGACCTAAATGTCAAACTTGTGTAAACCACCCTGGAAAGCACTACAGAACTTTCTGACCTGGACTTTATTGGTATCTGCACACTTCAGTAAAAGATGACTATTTCCAGGTGTAACAGGTGAAAATTACTTGGTGTTCCTTGTTTATAATACACGATAATGTGCAACTCAGGACTAACAGTGACTTATTCACAGGTGGAGAATGCCCAGCTAACTGCAGCAAGGAACTGTGAGTTTGCCAATGCTGCTCGGGAGGAGCTGATGGAAACACAGAAGAGAGTTGATACTCTGATTTCTCAAGTTAATCAATATCAAAGCCAGGTTCTGTCTTTATTTGTATAACCTTATAATTATTTTAATATACTCTCAATTCAAAATACTGGTCTCTTCTCTCTAATCTTCACTTTGATTTTTTTTCCCCTCTCCCCCTAATTTTAGAATGTTGCTTTGGAGAGCAAAATAAAGGAGCTACAGAATTTGCTGGATTACGATCGTGATCTCCATCGACGGCGTATGGCTGAGAAGGAGGAAGAAATGGCACAAGCTCAGAAGCAGGCACAAGCACAGCTGGAAGAGTATGAGCAGCTCTTAGATGTGAAACTGGCTCTAGACTTGGAAATAAATGCGTACAGAAAGATGTTGGAAGGAGAGGAACAGAGGTAGGCTATGACAAGATCTTCATTATGAGAACTTGCTTCATTCAAGACCTCTGCACTAACTCTCTATCCTTCAGAATGTGGAGGGAGAACAAACAAACATTAAGCATGTCATTAATAGAGTAATTTAGTTATTGAAGAATCATCTTCTGTAAATGGCATTTATATCCCACATCTACCACATGGTATAGTAAGATGAAGTTACGTCATAAATCCAGCTGATAAAATTCAAAGGTCCATTAAACATTCCTCAACTCTCTCAAAGTTTTGTGCTACATCTTAGAAATAAAGAGCATTCAAGTTCCATGAATGAAGCTGGGAACTTGGATCAACTCCTGTCTATGTGTGCATGGTGAAAACATGAACTCTCAATACATACTAGGAAGGGTCAAAAACTTACAATTACTTTCACTAAAGCTTGTGTCTGTTGAGACTTTAAAGGACTATTTAGTGCAGTTGTGAGTCTTCCCTTATCAATATAAGCCTGCTCTGGACTCTGGGGCTGTCTTCCAAAGGAAACAAACCACTTAGCTACTCTTGCCAATAAAAGTAAAATTTTGTATTCAAGACTCCATGGAAAGCTTGGATGTAGGAAGCTGTGAGGCTTGGATGTAGAGGGAGGGTAGGTATGAGAAGAAGCAAAGCACATCAGACACTCAGGTGAATGTTATCTCACCCCCTTCTAGGCTAAAGCTGTCACCCAGTCCATCTTCACACAGCACAGCAACTCAAGCAGCAAGTCAGGGCCGACGATACCTGCATGGGAAGAAAAGGAAAATCAAAGAAACCAAGAAGAGGGAGCATAGTACTGCACTTAAGACTATTCAGCATGTTTCAGCTACTGGAAATATATCTATTGAAGAGATTGATGCAGATGGGAAATTTGTCAGGCTTAAAAACCACTCTAATGAGGTACTCCCATTTCAAGTCTGCATTGCAATGTATGACTGCTCAGGGATGACTTTGGCTTAGTGACAGACTAGAGACTGACCTTTTGGTACTGCAGGTGCTCTGTTCCCAGGGCTGTCTGGGAGGTGCTTCTGGGTAGAGGTGCAGGGGCTTCTATTATGCAGAAATTGAACACCTTCAGCTGTTTGTCATCAGATTGACACTAGCACTACCAGGAGTACCACTCACCCTTGATGAACTAAATAGGGTGCTCAAGTAAATTGGATCAAGATGGCTTTGCATTAGTTGAAAATACTTAAAACAGCTAAAAGGTTGAATAGTTGGTGATACTTAATCTATGCAGAGGGTTTATCTGGCCAATTAGCTAATTCTTCCACTAGTTTAGTTTGAAAATCCAGAACTATTAGAGTTCATCATCAGGACTTCAAACATATAGGTTGTAGTTTAGCCATTACTAAAATACCTGAAATACAGAATGGCCCATGAAGTTTTAAGGTGTTGGCAAACTGCTTCTTCAAAATTGTCAAATACTTGTATGCTACATGAGTGGGATTAAAACTGGTCCATGAGTCTGGAAAGAACCTTGTGTTTGAATTATCTGGTGTTGGTCTGTAATGCTGAGAGAAATTTCTTGTCTCACAGGATCAATCTCTACATGGCTGGGTGTTGAGACGACGCATTGGAAGTGTGGCAGATGTGAATTACAAGTTTCCTTCAAGGTTCACTCTTCAGGCAGGCCAAGAAGTTACAGTAGGTATTGGGTTTGTAAAACTTCCTCAGAGTTGTTCTTGTGTTACATGTCAGTAGAGATTCCTGTAAAATGGAAAACTAAATAGATATTCCAAGTGTCTAAAGAACTAAAGCTCTTATTTATGTCGATAGATAGGGGGAAAATCCTTGAAGTCCTTGAAGCAACTTGATCTGAAATGCTAATTACATTTCCTTTAAAGCTTGAACTGAACTTGGATCATCCCAGACTGGAGTGTGCTCTATTGTAAACAGAACCATTGTATTCTAGGGCTTTTTTAGGTTTTCCCATACTCCTGTGACTTGATAAAAGTTGTGTGGAGACTCAGACTCCTGCTAAAACTTTTAGCCTACTCCAGGTCAGCAATGATCTGTAGCACTAAGAGAAATACTAGCTCTAAAATCATACTCTAAGTACAATGTGATGGTGATCAAAGAGCTGAACTCTACACTTGCTACTCCAAACTGTGGAGGAGTTTGTTCAACAGATCAGTGAGTGACTCTAGGTGAGAGGCTCTTGCATGCTCAAGTTGCTGCCCTGAGCATGTCTGTGACTATAGCTTGGCTCTGTGACTCAAATGCTCTGTGTGGCCAAGCAGGGCTACCTCTACACTGGACAGAAGCTGTTAACAGCTTTTTCTGCAGCTTTACAATCTTCAGCCAGAAAAACTTTACCAACCATTCTTGGTAGTCCTGAAAAGAACTAACTTGCCAGGGATTACAGTGGTTCAGTTTCTCCTACTGGATGTCTGTGGTATTAAAATGCTTAATAATTATATATGTTCAGCTGAATTGTAATCTAACTATAGAAGAAGATTCTTCAGAAGGTCACTGTAAATCTGTTGCAGATCTGGGGTGCAGCTGCTGGTGTTAGCCCAGGTCCTAGTGATCTGGTCTGGAGGTCTCAGAAATCTTGGGGAACTGGAGATAATATTGGTGTTACACTCATCACAGATGATGGTGAGGTAAGTGAAATAATAAAATGCTTCCACTGTCCTAATGCTAAAGTTGTTTGTGCTTAATTCCTGTGGGCTCTTGGTGGCAATTCAATTGTATTCTAGGAACTTGCAGAGAGGAAGATAATGCTTGTACCCAGAGAAGAAGAAAGTGAGCAAGATGATGATTATGAAGAAATAACTGGAAGTGAAGCAGAGTTTGCATCTCAGGTAAGCTACCTGAAGTTTAAATATATGCTGTCAGCAGAGTCATTCAATGGCCATTTCTTTTCCTTACTATGTGAAAATACTTCTCCAAGTACTCTTCATATCCTGCAACTCTTAATGTTTTTCTTGATGTCAGACCAAAAGAAGAAGAAAAAAGAAATGTTGTTTGGTTTCATGATAGTGGTTCCTGTGAGCATCCTTAAGCAGGTGAGATGGTGAGAATCATGCTTGTCACCTCACAGAAAACTTGCTTCATCAGTAGTGCTGCAGTCTCTTGTCCCATGTAGGATGTAGCTTGCATGGCTTTGCAGCAACTGAAGTTTTGCTTATTCTGAGTATGATCAAACAGTAGCATTAATTATTTGCTATCTTATTACTGACACACTGAAAATACAACCTTTAATGTCCATTTCATCTACATATCTGACTGTGAATTAAAGCTGTTATCCCAAGAACAGAATGCAAACACTAACTACTTCTGTGGGATGAAGGGACTTGACACTCCAGTGTCCCTAGATTGCTTTTAAGACAATTTCAATGTGAACTTAAGGTCAATATATTTACAAACTTTTGGCTACCAACTTGCATGGTGTAATACCCTGTGCAAGACTAGCCAGCCACCTCAAATGCCTTTTGACTGACCATAATACAAGTCTAATCTGATGCATTTTTGATATACTATTAGCTATCTTTAATTGCTGAAATGGTCCAAACCAACTAATATGAGGGCTTTAAGTTGGTCCTAACCAAACAATTATAGACTGTACTTGATTCAAGCTGGTTTGTGTCTTGACCTGAAACAGTACTATGGTAAAACTCCAAAGCCGGAGAGCAAGGGGATGTTTAGATAAAACTCTCTCCTTGCTGCTGACAAATAAGAGCTACTGCAGCTCTTCCTAAAACTGATCCTACACAGTTAAAAGGATGGTCACATCTTACTGCACTAGGTCAAGACTCCCACTATTATTTCCTAGATATTTTCATAGTGTATCTGTCTGAAAATTAACTTAAAAGTACCTTAGTACTGTCTTTCTGAAAAAAATGTACCTTAACAGGCAGTTACTGCCTGCTGGTTTTTTGTTTTGTTTTTTTTGTCCTTTCAAACAGAAAATCTGGGTAAATATCTGTTACTACAATACCAAGTGGCTTAAAGGATGTTTGTCAGTCTCCTGACTTGCATGCACATTCTTGTAATATTTTCAGTCTCACTGAAGGATGGTGAGACCCTGTTAAATAGGCTATTGAGGAGGTCTATAATGCTGTTCTGCCCTTTGGGCTATTAGTGATACAAGCTTCTTTTCATACTCAGAGTAGGGCCTCTCCTAAAGGATGGCTACTTTTTATTTTAAAAGGCATTTTTTTGAATTTACTTACATGACTTGTTTAATAATCAGTGATGGAAAGCAAAAGTAACTTTTTTCCTAACACTTCTAATCTGTTTTATCAGCAACTTTACAATACAGTTGTGTGCCATTTATGGTAAGAATCAATCCTAATACTTTCAGTCAAATTTTAATGCCATTCCTGTCTGCTGAATTCCTGTCAAACTTTTGATATTAGTACCTATATGTTTTTGCTGCCTTGGTAGTACTAAAATGGCTGCTTAGTAAACAGAAGTTAGCTTGTTGCCTGCAGTAAAATAATGGGAAGAATGCATGCTGTGCTTTAAAGGAAGGCAGTGTTTCCATGTTTTGCTTCTGCTTTTACCATCCTAACGAGGGCAGCACGTATCTGCATGCCATTAAGGTTCTGCTGCTTGGGAAGAGAGGAAGTGATGGGCAGTTTGACAGCCTTTCATTTAGAAGGCACAGGCTCATGTATTGCATGGACTTGAAGACTTGTGAAGTACAGTTCATGTACTGCCTTTTGAAAAATCCACTTTGCTTTATTAATAAGTAACTAAATGTACAAAGTGCTAAAAACCCTACCTGCCTATATGAGGCTCAAGTAGGTAACCAGCAAGAAATATTAAGTTTGTACACATGCTAATTAGCCTAATGTTTTCATGTTCTCTCTCTGCAGCAAAATGAAGATCCCAGCTGTTCTGTCATGTAATGTGGACAATAATCTGAAACCACATCTCAGTCCCAGGTGACACAGACTGTATGTGTATTGATATCTTCTGTCATATCTGGAATTTGGAACTCACATATTCCATCTGACGTCTTTGTGAGAAGCATTGTCCATTACATGATGGAATCTCCTGCCTTCTGATACTGGACCCTGGCCTTGGATTCACTGATACAAAGAGCAGTAGAGTACAAGCTCCATGTGAAGTTGTTTTTACTTTTACACAAGGATCTGGTTTCTGTGACCTGCTGAAACAGAAGGGTACAGAGTTTACAAAGCTTCTAAACACGTGCCCTAGAAGGATGTTAAATACTTGACAAAGAACATGAGGCTGCCTCAGCTTTCTCAATATTCTGACATGGAGTTCTCCAAAGGTAATTTCTTTTTCCAGCCTGAGTGGGAAACATGGGACCGATCCATACCTTTGCACCTTGAGCAAGTCTGAAGTAAAACACTGTCTTGAAGAGTGATGAGTGGTCTGAAATGTTTCCTGCTCAGATCCTGATGCAGAGATACATAAAACTGGTCTGGATCACTTCCTAGAGTGAAACACTTTAGAATTAAAAGCAAGTTGTTAAAAATATTCCTTCCTGTTATTAAATGTACTGTTCCTCTAGTCTAGCACCTGGAAGTCCCTGTTTCAGTATTGTATATTCCTAGGTACAATGTATCACAGCAGAGCTGTGCCAGCCTTAACTTAGACAAATGTATCCTGAAAATGTGAAAAAGCATCTCATTCTGACAGAGCAGGGACTGTGACCTGTGCTGCTGGCACTGTTTGATTGGTCCCAACAGCTTTCTAAGGGGCTGGAGAGAAACAAATGCTAAGTCAAAAATCAAAGCTAGAAAGCCCCAACTGTAGTGAAAAACACATCAAACTCCCTGCTCTTGGAGCCTTTATGTGCTAAATCTCCATGCAGGCTGGTTATGGGCCACTGTGCAGCCCCCTGGCACTCTGGTAGCTCCGTGCTCCATGGAATGCTGTCCTGTCACCCTCAGGAGGGGACAGTCAGCCCAGGGGCACTGCTGTCACTCTGTCTCTCCTCCTGCTGGCCCCGGGGGAAAGGAAGGGCTTTGAGCCACATGAAGTAAACTTGCACCTGAGAGCAGGAGGGGAGGGGAGCAGCTGAGCCTGCACATTTCTCTCAGTGCTGGAGTAGTGTTTTGACTGTCTTTTACCTTGCCAAAGTGTTCAGTTCCAAATTCAAGACCTGCTTTGTGTGAGGATGAAGGTGCTAAGGTGAGGTTTTCCTATGCTAGCTTAAACTCTTATATTATTTAAGAATTCTGAGACATCAAGAGTAGATGCTGGTTTAAGACTTGGATTTTAGCAGATCCAAATTATTGTTCCATCTCAAACAATAGAAATAGCTGCTGCTCTAACTTTGCTGTATTTATCATTATTTCTTAAAACTTTTTTAACTATTAAAGATATTTTTCATGTATATAAAAGCAGTCTTGGATTTAAATATTTGCAGATTAAATAATAAAGGTCTGTCTGTTCATTGATTTCTGTTGAGTGGTTCAAAAGACTTTGAAGTAATAAAACTGGTGATTTTAAGGACTGCAGAGAGAAGAAACCTTCAGCAATGCATTATGCTTTCCTGTTTATCACTTACTTCAACTAGAGCTGAACTGCTATGAGCTTAAGAGGAATCTTTAGTAGACAGCTCCCCTGTAAAGAATTCAGCTCTCTTCTCATAAATTTGTCTTGTATAGAGAGCAACTGGGAAAAGACTACATCTTCCTCCAGGGCTGCTCACTTTGTTTGGTCACTACTACATTACTAAGCCAAGCAGGAGATGGTAAACAAAACCAAAGTGATTCTATCTGCATTTGGATAAGTACTTCTGATGCCAGACTTCTTCCTTAATTTTGAGGCTTTTCTGTTATGCTTGTAATTATTAGATGTCTTTCCATCACTGCCTATTCTTCTTTCTCCTCCTTTTCATCCTTTTTGACTAAATATAAAAAATAGAAATGTATTGACTTGTCATTTGTGTGCAGTAGGCGTCAGTGCTACTCACCCCTTTCTCTCACTGGAGTTCTCTACAACTCCTATGGAACTAGGACTAGTCTGCACTTAGTTCCAAGGAACTTCCCTCTGTTCCTTCTGCTAGAAAACGATGTTAACAGACATAAATGCTAAACAAGCAATAGAGAAGTAGCAAGATTATTCATGCATTGTTTTTGTCACTGAAAGCTGATCTATTCAGCAAAAGTGGCCTTCTGCTCAAACAAGTGCCAGAACCATGAGTACAGAAGCAGCAACCACTTTTCTTATCCCACAGAAATATTTATTCAGTTTGGTCAGTAAATTATACCAATTTTCAATGCTGAGAACTTGTACTTAGTACAACATCATCTTAATATTGACAACAACCACTTTGCCTTTTGTCAACATACAATGCAAAAGATGAATTAACTTGTTCACAATAAATTATAATGTGATAGATGAAAACAGCTCAAGGACATCAGTAACTTAGGAACTGGTTACAGTTAGCTTCACTAACAGTATTTTTTAAATGGTTTTCAATAGTAAAATCATTGCAGCCAAAGATAAAAAAAACCCACATACAATAATAGCAAGGAAATGCATTTTTGGAGCAACAGTGAGCTACCAGTAAACACTTCATACAGTGATCTTCAAGGCACAAAGCAAAAAAACTGGGTATGGGTTTTTTTGCAGGTTGACAAATCAGGGGAGGTGAAATTTTTTTGAATATAAAATAAATACATTTTAAAAAGACGCATACAAAAGTCAGTAAGTCAGTCAAATAGCAAGGCTTTCACAGAATGCCACACTGACAGAACATTTGTGAATCCATTTCAGTCATGAAATCATGTTCACAGCTCGAATGACACGATCACTGAGGCAAGGGAACTATCACTTCAACATAATTAATGGGGAAGAAGCCAGACTCTCCATTTAACATCCCCTCATACCAATTCTCATCAATCTGATTGGTCAGAGTTATGATGTCCCCTTCCTTAAATCCAAGCTCGCCTTCATTTTCTGGCTCAAAGTCATAGAGAGCTTGGCAGCAAGGCTGATCCATGTGCACTGAAGAACCTGCCCCAGTGACAGAAAAAACAAGCACATTAATTGAGCTTTACAGCATCCCACCAGCCACTCAGCACAAAACAAGGGGTCACAAATGTAGCCCTGCTGTCATGTCAACAGCAACAGCTTTTCCCTTACTTTTATTCATTAACATCTGGTGCTTCTGCATATAAAATACAAGATTAGTGATAATAAGTTTAACACATAACTGTTCCTTAAGTTCAGATGCTACTCCTCTTTCATTCCTAGCTGCCTTCCCTCTCAAAAGGATGTTTATCTCCAGCTGAGGGTTTGAGTAATCAGTTGTCAAACCCCATGTGCTCTCTGTGAAGCAGCTGCCAGAGGAATCAGAAGGGCAGGAGCTGAGGAAGCAGAAAAGTCAACAGGGGAAATGACAAGGAATCCTTTAAACAAATGGCACTGCAGCACATTGGTCCTGTGGGAACACCTACCACGGGCAGGGGCTCCTGGTCTGTCCTACAAACACAGCCCTGCAGCCTGAGCAGACCCCTGGATTTGCACACCACACTGCTGTGGCAGGAGAGAGGTTCCTTCACCTGAGCAGTGACAGTTCTGGGTTACTGCTCCCTGAGCTCCTGTGCTCCACTCCTTTATTTTACACATCCTCCATCTGAACTAAGGCAAAGGCTGTGGTAGAAACAAAGGCACCTCACCTGTCAAATTACTTTAGGGATGAAAACAGTTTTCTGATACAGTATCTGGCTGCTCTCGTGACTTGCAATGTTTATCCTAAAATCACCCTTAATCATTAAAAAAAAAGTTAACCTTGTTAACTTGTTAATACAGTAAATACCTTTTTTAAAGATATTCTTATGGAGGAGTATTAGTTTGGATTGGTGGTACCAATACATATGTAACATTCGTATTTATGACTAATTAGAATACTTTTTATTAGAATAATAATGTTCAAATTCTAAAGCTCAACTCTGTGGTTGAGGACTAGTCCATGGTTCAACTGTAGTTCAGCCATAACAGATTTTTTAACAACATACGTAATGTATCCAAGTAAAAGTCTGGTAATTTGAAATGCATTTATAAATGAAGAACAGGAGAAAAGGCTTAATGCTGCTGCCTTGTAAAGAGGAGCACCACACCTTATACCATGACACCTCTAGAACACTAGTACTTATATTTAAATTATTTAGGTTGTCTTATTGGGAACATCGCAGCAATACTCAAATATTCCAGTCTTGAGTCTCCCAGCTATCCTTTTTTACTGAGTAAACCTGCATGCAACTGGTAATGCAATACAGATATAATAGCTAAAATGGCAAAAATGCATTTTAACCTGTTAATCATGGTAGCACATAGGAAACTATTAAAGAGTAACTGCTCAGGGATTTTCTAGATAAAGGAATTAGGAGAAGTCTCTAAAGGAAACCAGCTAAGAACCAGTGGTGATCACTCAGAGAAAACAGACAGGTGAAAGCATCTTTTAAATTGACAATAATACACCTGGGGGCAGTATCTAGTGTTAAAACTGGAAAGCAGGAATTGCTTTTCTCTTTTGTGGGTATATTTTACCCTTGATAGCAACAGAAGAAAGCTTTTATTTCTAACAATGGAAGAGAAGGGAGAACAGAGACTAAGTAAACCTTCCCAAAGCAGCATTATCACAGTGTCAGGCTCATCCTCTGGAAGGCTCAGGGTAGTGACAAAGTCCTACAAGAACCAAGTAAATTAGAGCTACTCTAATACACTGGGGTACAGGTGAAAGCTTGGTGTCATACATTTGCTGAAGGACTCCATGCAGAAAAAGAGATGATGAGCCAGTTGCCAAGAAAAAATGGGCTGCTTGTGTTTAAAAATAGCAGAGTTATTTTCAGCCTTTGCCAGGTAGGAGTGGCACCAGCTCTCTGGAGCTGTCAGCAGCAGAGGGCGGCGAGGGCAGTAATTGAGAGTCGCTCGCCTTCACCTGCTGCTCCGATGGGGCTCGTTTGTTACTGCAGGCCAGTTAATTTCTGACACTGAGCTACCTGATCAGAGATGGATCACATTTGGTTCATTTTCAGCTCCAAAGAACTGCAAAGAAACATCTGGCAGCCTGGAAAGGTTTTTAAATAATGGCCACAGCCAGCACAACCAGTTTCACTCCAGGCTGTAGGATCAGTCAAAGTCTTCATTAGAGTCAGGCAGCTGCTGCTACTGTATAATCCAGAGAGACAAAGCTTCCCTGCCAAAGGTAAGGGGGCAGCACTGCCTAACACACACTGCTTAACATCACAGAACTGCTGGCACCACTCCAGCCTTTTGCTGTCTACTTGCACAAATGCTGCAGAGGTTTTAGCTAAATCAATTGCACTCTGCTATTTCTGCCAACAGGGTTTATGTTAATTTGAGACTCCATATGCACCTCCTTTATTTCTCTAGTTTACATCCTTGCACAGTCAAAAAAGAACTGTCACTAATTTCCAGACCATTCAGATCTGGACAGCACAAAATCAGGGTAAGAAAGAAGCTGTCTGTGATTCCTGGAGTGTTACAGGATGAAACCAAAAAGCCATTCAATAATGGTTTGGGTTTTTTGTTTGTTTTCCCCAAAGGGATGGTGTTACTGCCTGTACCTGCATGTACTCTGCCTTCTATACCATGCTGTATACATCAGGTAGCAAGACTGTACTTTAATAATCACAAACTGGAAGCTTGCTAAGATAATTAATCCCAGTCTCCCTCATAGCTGAAGTGAGTAAACACTTAGATGCTTATGTTAAATTCCAGCATGTGGCAACCAGATCCATATATTTCATATCATAGTCAAACCTGACAAACAAACTGAGTGAAAGGCATGATGTAATACAGCAATTAAAGAGTTCTAAAACGAGCCAGATGATGCTCACAGCTGCAGCTCATTAATGAGGATAACAATGAATTAGAAATAGAGAATTTTTTATCTGCATTTACTCAAAGCAGCCAAATAACTCACAACAACATAAAAATTAAGTTTATGTGAATCTAGCCCTGTAAATATGTGTAAGTAATAAGTAGTAAATATTCCTCACATGTTAGAGACTATACAAAGGAAAATAGTGTTTCTGCTCCAAGAAGCTGATAGTTGAAAAAATATTGTGGAACATGGGGAAAGTCATTTCCACGCTCAGAACTGTACCATGGCAGTTGTGCTGAATGTGGCACATCTTGCTTTGAACTGGCCTGCAGATCTCCATGGCTTTGCTGAGTACCAAGACACTACTTACCCTGAGGGACAGTACCAGAGAAATTAAAGATCTGCATTTTGATAGGGTCAATATGGAAGTGGGGAAAATGAATCATGAAAGTACTTCTTTGAGTAGGATAGGGAGGTCAGTTTACTAAAAAAGAAGGTGATTACAATGCTATTTCCCCATCTCGTGGAGACTTTAAGACATTTAGCAGTTTTGCTTAGAACTGCCTGGTTCCCATTTCTAAATCATTTCTAAATCAATCCCATTTCTAACTTATTAAAAAAAAATCTTATCTGTTTCATGATTCTGATTTTAAAAAGGGACAGAAAGGTTTTCCCATTTTAAGCAGGGCATATTGAGCCCACTGCAGTTCAGAGAAATCCGTATGTACAATGTTTGAGTAGGACTTGGAAAACAAAAGAGAATGAACAGAGATTTCAGTGATGATTTGTACCTGCTGGGGAGGTAAGCACAGCATCCACAGCTCCTTCAGGAGGAAAAAACCAGCATACCTGGTCTTTCTAATGTTATTAGCATGTAAGTATGGCAACAATAATCTCATACATCCTATTTCTCCTTTTCATCTCTTCTATGGTGGTTTTGTTTCCATTCTGAGAGCACTAAGCAAGTGAAGCAAGTGAAGTGACAACCCCTCATTCAGTGAGATGCAAACAGTGCAACAGGCCATGGATGGAGTCAGTGAATGGAGGTGCCTCGCTCCTTCCCTATCTTAGTGATCAGTGGTCATTTATTTTCCAGTTTTCACTGAATTTCAGCTCATTAAAACAGATTCTTCTTTAACTAAGTGGACTGGAAGCAACCTGGAGAAGTCATCATCTGACTTTCTCCAAAGGCAGGATTGATTATCCTTAAAGGACATCCTGGAACAACTGCTGGATGGCAATGATAAACCACTGTAATGCAGTTTGACACACTGGCTTATATACAAATGCTGAATCTGAATCTACTTTCTCCCCTGCACGTGCAAAACAAGCAAAAAAAATCTTATATAACTTGGTAAGTAATTGATAGGGCCAAAAAATTTTATGGTGATTTTTAATGAAGTTGCTATGTTTTTGCTACTTTCATCCAGATGTGCTGTGAAAATACCAAGGAAGTTACTGATCCCTGCAAACACCTCCAGTGCTTTGGATGAAATGTGTCCTTGTGTCACAGGTCTTAGGAACCTGAGATAATGCACAGAGGGGGTTGTCTCCCTGTCTCACTCCACCCCACAATTTACAGCAACACAAAAACTCAGCATTCAGGCAGCACAAGGAGCTTCAAACAAATTGAGGAATCAGATCTCACTGGGTGGATTTATGCTGCCAAACTGCTGCAAATCCCCTTCAGTATGCATTGCATAATGGTTTCCTCTTGCAGCACAGTGCAAGGAAATTCTAGAGACATTGGAAGGAGCATGAAGTTACAGCTCCAAGCTTTATTCTTTCAGTTTTAGTTCTCTCATTTCTTTCCCAACAACCTTTAAAAAGGAACAAGACTGGAGGGAAGAAAAAATTGGAGAGTTAGGGAAAAAAAACAAACAACAAACCTTCAGGAAAATGTCCTAGATGCCATGCTAAGTACAGAAGGGAACCTTTGGCTTACTACTTCTCTATTTTCCTTCCAAATAATGTTTGTAGAAAAATCTCTGTCTTTTTCATTCTCTTTCCTCTGCATATTGTCACTGGGGCTTTGTTTGGGGTTTTTTGTTTGTTTGGGGGTTTTATTTGTTTCGTTTTTTAATTGGGCTGATCTCATCATACAATGTAGTTATTAAGGAGAAAGGGCAAAATAATTTTATTCATGAGATGAGGAAAAGCTGTTTTACTAACTCAACTTTCAAAAGTTGCCTTTTTTTTATGAAACCAGGGCCTTATCAAAGGATAAGGTCCTAAGCCCCCACCAAAAGGTACCTGAAGTACCTCAGTTCATACTTTGGTGCATAATTTAGGGGATAGTAAAGCTATAAGACGTTAAAAACAGTAAGGGTGCAAGTTATCTCTGAATTTTACATAGCTAATATTCAAGATCCTGTACAGATCATTTATGCTCTGAGACTGTGGAGAAAAATTAGCATCTGGAGATACTCCAGACTGTGATCAAACACACCCACTGTAAGCATCTGTCTTTGCAAGAAATGAACTGTTTTCTGCAAGTGCCTCTCCTTCTCTCTCCTCCCACCCTCAGTGGCAATTCAGAGACCTAAAGACCAAGGAGAATGCCACACCTAAATTTCAGATGGTGAGAGTCTGTTGAGAGAAACCCTGATTCACAGCTCTGTTTTGAAATCTGGGGAACAATCTGGAGTCAGATGCACGATACTGATGCCTGATGGATCCATTGTTCTCATGATACAAGAAATACCTCAAGCACCAATCTGGCAAAACATCTAGAGACACATTAATTCTATGGTGACAGACTCACCTGATGATTTTATGGAAGAACTATAGGCAATCCCATTGTGCTGCTGATTATCACCAATTTCCAGAGTTGTAGTTATTACAGGCTTTGGCTTAAATTCCCGCTTAGGCCGACTGGATGCTACATTTATCCTGTAACACAGAGAAGAGCAGCAAGAGATTTACTTAGGAAGAAAGAAGGAAGAAATACTTACAGAACTTCAGCTCAGGTTAAGTGCTTTGCTGTTTGAAAGGTGAGGTAAGAAAATATTCTCCTGGTTCTGGTTTTACTTCTTTTGATTGGTTTGTGTTTTGAATTTATGGCGTTGAGTTTGGTTTTTTGGTTGGTTGGTTTGTTTTTGGGGGGGAGTGTGTGTTTTTGCTAAAAGCTGCTCAATTCTCATGCAATACTTGAATTTCAACAAGTCCCTAATTTATTTAATACTTTGGTCCTGCTGACAAAGGCATAAAGCTTAACAGCCTGAGTTTGAGAAGTGATGAGCGCCCACAGCTGCCACTGAGTTCAGCACAAGTTGCAGGAATGAGCTCTCTGGAAAGCTCAACTGCAAATGACATATGGAGAAACACATCCAGGACAGAGGCCCAGGGACTGCATCTCACACATGGCCTTTTTATTAGGGAATACAGGGAAAAAGCATTTAGCCAGCAAAGCTGTCTAATACCTCTAGCTGTGTGTGCCCCAGCTGAGAGCTCCTTGCCCCCCTGGCCCCTCCAGCTGGATGGCACAGGGTGTCTGCAGACAGAGCTGTCCTCATGCCAATGCTCACAGCCCCCACAGCCACCCTGAGCTGAAAGCCCCAAGCAGCTCTCCTGACCCTGCCTACACCACAGTGACATCAGGTCTCTGGTGACCTGAGTGACACACCAGTGACAGCAGCATCTCTCCCTTTCCTTAGGCTGACACAAAGTACCTGGGCTTTCATACATATGTTAAGCACAGCTCTGTTCCTGGCCAGCTGGCTGCTCCTAACTCTGCTTTAGAATTTTGTTATACCCCTTAATCTCAATAAAAACAGGCCAACTTTCAAGCAAATCCTCCAAAACACAATTCCAAGTATGCAAGTTGAAATAAACCTCTAAACAAAGGGAGGCTGTCCCCATTAACCACCACAGATGGGAGAGACTCTGCACACACTCAGAGCTCCCTGGGCAGATCCTGTGTTACATTAAAGTCTCCCAGCACAGCAAGGAGCTGCCAGGTGGCAGGGGTTTAAAGCCATGGAGCTCAGTCTGGCACAAAGCACAGCAAATGTGCATCTGGGAGGTGGTGCTACAAGATCTGTTGCTTCAGTGGCTTTCCAACATTGTGAAGCTCAGCTGCAGAAGAGGTTCAGCATTTTCTGAGGGGTTCTGTCTTACCGGTTTTGCAGCTTGCTCTGCAGGTCCTCCAAAATTTCTGTGGATTGTTTATGGTAATCTAGTGCTGCTTCTACAAACACAGCCAACTGGCTGACTTGTTCTACCTGAAAGACAGAGGAAAATAGTTGTAAAGGCTCTGCAGTACATTCAGCAGAAGGATAAACAAACAGATCATTTAAAACAGACCTGGTATCTCAAAAGACCACAGTACCTTGTAGAGGTTACTGGAAAAGAGCACATGTGATTCTAGCAAAGAAACTGCCAGCTGGAAACTGAACAAAACTGAGGTGTAACTTCGAGTTCACTAACTCAGGGCTGGGTCCTTAAGTCATTTCCTTTCACAATGTGCAAATCCCTTCTGCTTTCAACTTCCAAACCAGCTGTCTGTCAACACCCAAGCCCAAAACATTAAAGAGGACATGACCCCTCAGCAGGTGAAAGTGGAGCTTTTCTGATCAATGCTGGAAGAAATTACACTGTGACAGCTCTTATGACTCAGACCCATTAGTGTTTATTATCAATGTTTACAAAGTGCAGTTCTGAAATGATCTGGACTTACCTCACTAGATGGCAGCATTTATAAACTGATAAATGAAACATGATTTATCTACTTGGATTTAAAACATATTAGCCAATCATTCAAAAATATGAATGATGAGGAAAGGGAGAATGTGAAGGAGAAAGAAAAACCAAAATATTATTATTCATGAAGTAACAAATAATCTCATTCCCCTAACACAAGCTGAAAAGTTCAAGCTGTATGGGGTATGGAGCAGTAACAGATATTTGTCTTCTTCAAGACAACATTAAGAAGACAGACCCCAAGAAGTCTGACATCTTTCCATTCCATCATGATGTCTTCAGACATTGGATCATAAGAAAATATCTGAGTAAACTTTCTACAAATGTTTTATGGACCCATGGCAGTTTTGTGTTATACTTTGTCTGCTTTTACTCAGTTAAAAAGATCATTAAAAATTCTGCCAGGACTACAAGAGAGCCAAACACTGTCACACAGCACAAAGAAATGAAATGCACAGAATCAAACCAACAGCTGAGACAATCCCATCAGTGTCAGAAGAGAGCAATATAAACAGCTGAGGACAACACACAAAGTGCCTGGGGTTTGGATGTGTGGTCAGAAAAAATGGATAAAGGACTGTCCAAACAACACAACTAAGAGCTAGGAGAAATATGGAGATGTGGATTAGGAGAAGAGAGAGAGAAAGAGAGACTGGGAAACAGCCAGAGAAACTTGAAGGACTAAAAGCTGCTTAGGAAGATGAAGCTGGGACTGGCTGTGTGGGAATGGCAGGAAGATGGATCTGATAAGAAGTGAATGCAACAGTGTCAATGTGGGAGGTCTGGAGCTGGCTGTGCAAAAACCTGAGAAAGGTGGGGATCAGGATTGAGCCTGGGAAAGGCACCTGGCAAGATGGCTGGGAACCAGAGCTCAGAGAACAGACTTCAGGGCAAGAAGACCAAGGGAGGGAGACACTTGGGGAACTGGAAAGGATCAGAAGGAGGTGATTGCAGTAAAGATCTCCACAAACACAGTGAGACCATTTGGGGTTAGACAACAATGCTAGAATGAGAAGTTTTGGGAGGACAGACAGACTGGGTCACCACAAGACTGGAAGGGGAAGAGCACAGAGTTTTCTTTAAACAGAAAGAATAGGAAATGGGTACAGAAAAAACTTCAGAGGGATATACAGTTCACCCCCTCCCAAAGGCAGAATTACTTACACTAGAATGTGTAACTCATCTGTTTTCTAGTGGTTGAGCTAAAGCAGTTGAATTCCTGCACTCTTTTATCCTTAGTTTGGTGCTCTGACTAATGATAAACAGCACCTGAAACATTTCTCAGCTGCCCATGCAAGACAGAATTGCTAAACACACATCCACTGCAACCAGGCAACTGGTAGAGCCTACAGTGGAACAGTGCTGAAATTGTTGATAAGAGCATGTTCCAGCTTTTGCTGCCCTCATTAACTTACACTGGTAAAACAGCAAGAGGCTTAACTGCCTTTCACTAAACACTGCTGTAACAAATGTGTCCCACTTACAAACAGTTCAGGAGCTACAGGCTGCTTTATAACTGGGTATGCATAGAGAGAGAAGTTGCTTGCAGTTAAATCTTCCCACTTCACAGCTCCTCACTGTTGCAGTTTGCTCACAGAAGACAGCACAATTTTTACTTTGTGTGTCTTCTGTGATACTGCATCTACAGAAGACAAAACTGTGGAATAGGCCCAAATAGGTCCAGCTTTATTTTCCTATAATTCCATGATTATGCAGGAGAAAGCACATCCTGCTATTCCTCTGTGTGTGGACAGAAGAGAGGATTATCCTGAATGGCCACAGCTGCTCCTTATTTAGACACAATTTCATTATGGACTTAGACTCTGAGCCAAAGTCCACTATCTGAGCCCAAGCCACAGATTCACTCTATGGACTCTGCAGAGCCAAAGAGCAATAGTAATGATTTTCTGAGGTAAAATCATTCAGAGACTCCACATCAGCAGGGAAGTTTTGACTATAAGTGAGCTGAAATTCACAAATCTCAGAGGGTACATGCCCTTGCTTATATTTTCAGCAGCAGGTCTTGACTACACCAATTTCCCAACCTTCACCCTCTCACTGACCAAACTGCATTTTACTCTCAGCTAGTCCTACTTGGCTACTCTGTGGCCATCTTGTCTGAGTCACTGAATCTCCAGAAGAAATTCTTGAGTTTTCCCATTCTCTGCTGTGCATTATGTTCTTCTCTGACAGGGGATTTAAAATTGGGAAGAGGCAGAGTTTCTGCTTCCAGACCTTACCTCCTGTGAAGGACTGGACTGGCTTTAACCAATCCCACACATTTGCCCCTCTAGGATGTACTGAAGCAAACAAAGATGCAGCACAGACTTACATCATTTTCTAAGAAATTGAACATGCTTCTTTCAGCCAGCTCCTTTGACTCTTCAAATTTTTCTACTGCTTGTTTAACTTCTTCATCAGGTATCTTTCCAAAACGCTTCTTTTTATAATCATAATCCAAGCGGCGCCCTTCCAGTTTCTTCAAGTGATGCTAAAAGAGACACAACATTTATGAGAAAGACCAAATGGGACATGCCCAAACAAACACATTGTGATCTCAGGAAATATCAGTGATGGATGCAAATATATGCAGACCTGAGGAAATACAAGGCTCAGAGACTTGTACAGTCCCTCCCTACGACCCAAGGCAGCACCAGCACAAAAATTAATGAAATTTTAAATAAAGAGCCCTTCAGCAGCACTTGGGGTACTGGCAGCCTTGATTTGCCTATTTTAGACATCCAACTCATGGACTTCACTAAATGTGCCACAGTACAGATTCTCTGAGCTGTGGAGAGAAGCAGGATCCAACTTAAATATTTGTGTGTCACCATATTCTACATGTAATTCAATTTTACATCTTGAATTATCTGCAATATGACAACTAAAAGTTAAGGGGTTATATTCCCCTCATAAAGCAGTGCTCCAAAAAATCTTGTATTCTTCCTGTCCTTGTTATGTATCAACTTGACACTTCTATCTGATAAAACTACATAAGCTTTTCTGTTGCCAAAAATCCTGGGACTGACAGACTCAGAGAATGGACTCAAAGTGACAGTACAAAATGCTCATTAAAGCTAACATCAAACAATTTCTTTTCATCAGTTCAGAAGAACACAACTGAAAACAGCTATGCTTCAAAGGAGACAGCTACAGATTTTACTGCTATCTTTCTGGTAAGCTTTCCACGTTCATTTATGTGTAAACAAATAAAATAACTTCCATTTCTGCATTTCATCAGGGTTTTAACTTGCTTATTACCCAAATCCATTGGAATCAACAGACTCAGAGAAAGACTGCCTGGATTTCTTTGAATTGTCACATTGCAAATAAAAACACTGAAAAACTCAACTCTAAAGGTTAAAAATGTGTTCCTTAGTATCCTGTATTTTTTCCTATAGTGGCATATGGCACTTCAACATTTTATGACACTATTCAGATTATTCTGTGTTCGCCCTGAAAAGCCTTTTTTAACAGTTATATTCATTCTCCATTATAAACAGCTTTAGGCTGACAGAGATGGTAAAATAGGATAATCACTAGCAGTAAATCACAGCCCACTCACATGTTCATAAGCATTAATAAAAATATTCATTAAAATAAAACAGAAGAAAAATAAAGAACATAATTCTCTTCACTCTGCTTGTACTGACTGTACAAGCAATATAGCAAATTGAGTAAGTTAGACAAGGGAGAAATAGCCCAGCATTCATCCTAAGCAGATTTTGTCACTATTTTGCTAGACAGAAAATCTATTACAACAGAATTTATTTACCTTATTGCTTTCAGGAAAAATATCTCAGGGAAGTAGGGTTGATTTGACTCTGATTATTACTAAGTGAAGCTCTACCCTGGAAAACTTACCCCAATCTCTTTTAAGTCTTTGTCCTGCAATAACTGTAGAGGATCAATAAAATTTTGTTTGACATTAATATCAAGAGAGTCCTTCACTTCTGCCATTTGCTTCATGCTCTCACCAGCATCCAGTAGTGCAAGTCCTGTAGTAAAGAATAGGCTCTTATATCTCAAGATATGTAAAAGCAGAAAAATTGTCTTTTAAAACAGCCATTTCAAATAGGTATCTTTGTATCTGCTGCAGTCCCTTGAAGAATAAAAAAGAAAATAATGCAAGTCATGCTTGTTCTCTATACAAAACTGGAACTAGAAAATTTTTGTTCTGAATTACATTTTGGGGTTTTTTTTCCCCAACAGATATCAGAAGAAAAAAAAACTTCTCTTCCTACTGTATACAAGTTAGTACTAAAAAAATCATCCAGTGTTACTGTTTATTTCTTTCTACAAGAATTTTTCCTTTAGTTTATTTCTCAGATTGAGTAGAGCCATTTTATATAAAAGTTAAAAGAAATAAACTGCATTTAAGAATCACCCTAAACTCTTGAGGTTTGGCAACTTGGAAACTAAAATGCTTAATAACAGGGATGATCAGTCAGCATCAGTAACAGTATCATCAAACCCACCTGCAACAGAGACAAATGTGCAGGAGCATTCTGCTTCTGTGCTGTATCAACCATCCCCTGACCCCTGCACTTAACTTTCCCTCTTACCTGCAGTGGCCAGCTACACAGGTTATGTCAGTGAGTAACACTTTGCAAAGGACTTTATCTGAAATCTTGGCAGAGGAGATGCACAACTCACCAAACATAGACTCATCGCCCAGCTCTCTGCCATACCGTATCATGCAGTCTCCCAGGAGTCCCTCTGTCTGGGGGTAGCCTGTGGCTTTAACTTGTCCTCTGATCTTTGACATAGTGTTCAGCATTCCCAGCTTGGCCCTGTATGCTAAGAGGGGCATAGAAAAAGAAAAAAAAATTCAAAAGTGATAAAAACAGTTTTAAAACTAATCTATTTAAAGCAATAAATTTTTTCACAAGCAAAGCCACAAAGCTCATCTCAGACTGGTGATTTTTCTGTTGTCAGTACCTCATAGTCCAAAGCTGAAAGAAGATTCAATACAACAATATGGGTCATATGAAACTAGTTTTTATTCCCAACTAAAAAAGCATCCTTTCTCCATGCAAATATTCACTGACACTCACATTCCTTTAAACAGTCCTGGTTGTGAGCTCCTTGATTAGAAATACTGCAGACAGCAAATGCAGGACACAATCACAGCCAAAGCCAACTTCCTCTCCCTCTTGCTTAGAAGAACTTTGCAGAACTCCACACAGAAACCTCACAATGATGACCTAATTAGCTTTTATTTACCTAAAATTAATTTCCAAGTAATAAAACAATGTTCATGAGAATCCAACACCTATTGTTCCTATCCTACCTGGATTTGGCTGAAGGTATTCCGTGGATTTGGACAGAAGCTCTGTTACAGCTTTATTAGTAATATCAATTTTCTGAAAAAGAAAAGTAAGTCTACTATGAACATTAAAAAATACATAGAAAGACAAGGGCAATTAAAAAAAAACCCCACATAACAATTGTAAAAGCAGAAACTGGCACTAACATTGTTTAATTTGCAATACAACTCATCCGTGGATAGCAAACATGTCAATTTCATGTAAACTTCTGAACATGTAAACTTGTGAACATTTAAACTAAAAGACACAATCTTTTACCAGGAGAAAATCTGGCCCACGTAGTCAGATTGTTATCATTGATTTTATCAGATGCAAAGGCTTTGTGATATTTACACTGCCTCACTAACACCACAGACTTCTCTAAACTCCCACACAGCCAGGGGAAGGCTCCTCCTGATGCTCTGCCCCCTTCTTGGAGGAATTTCTCTTCATTGTCGAGAGGTGTCAGTGGAACCTGATCCTCTGCTCAAACAGCCTCTGTGGGTGTCTCTTCTCCCTTGGCTGAGCTGACAAGGCTCAAGGACAAATTTGCATTTATCCTTTTATCTTTCTGTTTGGAAGCACATTATAGGGTTTCCTCCCCCAGGTAAATCTACAATACCATTCAATCACTTGAAACATGAAATATTTTTGATTCTGCAATAGCTTAATATTGAACAACACAATGTGACTTTTCTTACCCTTTCCATCTCTTGAAATTCCTCATCTAGCTTTGTTCCTTCTGCTCCACTTATTTTTTCACTGAATAGCTGTAAAAAGATAAATTTAATACACAAAAAAAAGGTATTGCTATTTAATTATAGAATAAATATCTCTTGAGAGTTACAGGAATTGACTCCAGATCAGAAAATAGCCAGCATCCATTTGAGGTAACTGTGCAGGACAAAAGTAAACAAAAGTCTTGGAAATGAAGCCCTCCCTTCAAGAGAGACAAAGGTACCTGATACCAATTTAGAACAAGCAAACAAAAAAAATGCTTTCTCATGCTTGTAGAGCTTGTACTCTACAGGCATGACCTACACTGCAGATTTCAGCACAGAGACCAGAGTCTGACTGCAGGTAAATCACAGCAACCTTTTCAAGTGTGTCTCTGCAGCTTTGTACGTCTGAGTGCCTTCTGTTTGCCAGCAGGTTCAGGAATGAACCTCCCATTGCTGCTGCTGCTGGAATTGTGTGCAATTCTGTGGAAGGAACAGACTTGTGAAAATACTTCACTGAAAAAGCAGAGACTGAGCATCTTTATGACCAAAATAAAAATGCCAGGTGTTCTTCAAAACCTCAAAGTACCAGTTTCAGATCGATTTCAGTAAACCTTCTGAAAAGGCTAAAAGTTAACTGACTTTGGTGTGAGAACTCCAGGCTGTCTGTCAGACCTGACTGTGGTCCTCACTGAGTAAATCATGGCCAGGAATAAGCCACTGAGCAGAACTCAGCCATCTGCTTCTTGCAGTGCATGGTACCTGCACTGTGACAACATGAAAAGAAAGCCAGATCCTCACCCAGTATGAAACAGCCTTTGAAAGCATCCCTCCACTAGACAGCGATTTAACACATATTCTACATTAAATTCCTTCAAAAATACCTAACAGTTTTCTGTTTTAATTGGCTTTTATCACTGAATCTGTCACAGTGTAATGTGAAATCCAGGCCTAGCTCACTGACTGCTGCTGGTCCCCAAACCTGTCCCCAATAAAGTGTTTTGTTTGTCATCAGTCCCTTCTAAAAGGGAATTCATCTCACTGAGTTAGAAGGGCCTTGGGGACTTGCATAACCTGAAAATGGGTCAGGGCTCTGAGCAGTGCAATGGTTCCCTGTTCTCGGCCACTGCCTGCACGGCACAGGTGTGGGGGGAGGACACTGCCCTGCCAAAAACCAGCAAGGAGCTGATGAAGCAGAGCTGGGAGCTCAGCAGTGGCTGACCTTGCATCAATATCACTGCTACCACACAGAGAACAGTCCTGCTTAAGGGAAAATGTGAGTTCAAAGAGAGACATACAGCTAATTATTTCTATTGGCTTTACAGCAGCACTCGCAATCTTCACGCTTAATATGCCAAGCAGCACACACACTTGTCAGGATCATTTCTCTTCCAGAGCACAGACAGAACAAGCACAAAAGCAGATAAAACAGATGGAAAAGCCCAAATACCAATGAGCTCCTGCGGGTCATCATCTTGCTGCTGTAAGACATGACAGCAGAGAAGTGACCCGAGGTCACACGAGGAGCAGGACACTGCCCTGGTCTCTGCAGGAATGTCTGAGGAGTCCTTGAGCAGACACAGAAAGGTACATGACAAGGCTGCATGAAAAGCAGGAATTCCTGTCAGGAATTCTGCAGCTCCTCCACAATAACAGTTTCTGTCTCCTGTCTGTGCACTGTTAATTCCAAAAATAATCAATGCCATTTTCCACAGCCTCACACATGTCTTCCTTCCCCAGCAAGCAAGGAAGAGATCTGTGGTTTCCCAAAACCCTTTCAAAGGCTGAGTGCAGTGGGGGAATTACCCTTCTCAGGCTTAACTTGCAAAACCCACATTCAGTAGCAGCCCATAGCTGTCCCATTACAGATAATCCATTTATAGGATGGTGAAAAATAAACCTAATGAAGTAACATGATTGTTTGACTGTGAAAGTGCAATCAATAATAAAATTCTAAATCTATTTTACAGTGACTTGTGGACACAACTCCTCAGAGCCAGCCAGGGGATCTGCAGACACTGTTTCATACAGACTCTGAAGACAACCTAACACACACCTACAAAAAAGTACTGATCATAAGAAAAACAAAGCTTTGTTAAAAAGCTTTCCCAGTTCTATGCAAACATTGATGATACTGCAATTTGTAGCCCAAGGACACACTTCTTCAACAGCTCTAATAGCCTTTGAAAAACAATGCTCCATAAAAAATGATTCCTTGAAGTCTGTAAGCCATCTGAGATACCAACAGTAAAAACTGGTATAAAGTTCTAATGGTTATAATTAAATTTTACATCTCTATAGTTTATTTCATACTGGTATAATTTGGAATAGCTGTACTAGTCTTGCATTTAGGAACAAAAAAGCTTTTGTTCTGATCATATTGAATTTAGGAGTTGTAAAACTAGCATCACCCTTCTCACAATTAAAAGTCACAGGATATCCAATTAATTATTGAAAATGGATGCACAAAGGAGACAGCTGCTGAGTTTTAGTTCCCTATTTGCTGAGCATCATTTACATGTTTTATATCAAGCTGCAAAATGCTTTGAACATAAACAGAGGATGCCCAGCGGAGGGGCTGTGTAGGTACATGGCAATATCTCTCAGGCTTTATGAGCCACCTCACCAAAGACAGAACTGCTGCCATCACACAAGGCATGGACTCTGAGCGAGCTTGGAATTTCTTCTACAGGAAGAATCCTTCACCTCCTGGGCAGAAGGAACTGCCTGGAGGAAGGAACTGTTCTGAAGGAATTCAGAACCTGGGCAACATGAACTCAGCACCATTTGACTAGACCAGAACTAGGGCCAGAATTCTTGTCTGTGAAAAAAAGCAGTTCCCACCAGGGGGTCAGCAGTCTTTACAGCTCCAGTGCAGGTCAGAAGCCAAAGCCTTTCCTTAGTCCTGTTTCTGGTGAAGGCTTGCTCTAGATCTAGCCTTCCTAACCTTCCTCCAGATCAAAACTGACACTCAGAGAACAGCTCTGCAATAGGAAAAATTTCTTTCTCTCAGGTGTCTGTTCAACTTCCTCCATCACACTTATATTAGAGTAAGTGAGAGAAAGAAAAAGGCAACAAAGCTTAATTATGAATATGAAAATACTTTCAAATCAGCCATTTGTATTATCACCTCTCATTTGAAGTTAAACATGATAGCAAAGTACTTTCAATGGTAAAACCTGCATGGTCTATATAAGACCTCTTTGCCTGAAGAAACATTGCAGTTTGTACACAAATGCTCCTTGCATGTTACTTCTTCCTAGATCCTACTGCTCTTTTTAAAATTGACAAATTAAATATGACGTTGTATTATAAATAATCTGAAAGTCTCTGGTGGGCTTATGTAGAATTTTACATTAAAAAAATGCAATAAAACAAACAGGCTTTGAAAGAAACCCCTCCAGATATTATGATTTCTATTTTAGTTCTGTATATCCAGCTACAAATCAAGATGCAACTTGCAATTTTGTTACAGTCTGAAAAGACTAAATATTTATCTGCTAAGGCATTTCTATTCCAAGAAATTATCTGAGAAAAATATTTTTCTACAAATCTAATATTGGGATTTTTTTCTCATGATAGTTCTTTGTTATTCTATTTTTTTTCAGATAATATAATTTTCTTTTGATGTGTTTTGTTATGATGAAGCATTGCCTCAACCCTGGCGATGTTAAAATCCTGGAGAAGGCCTTGAGTAATGCGATCTAGGGGAAAGTATCCCTGTCCATGGCAGGGGGTTTTGGGACTGGATGATCTTTAAGGTCCATTCCAGCCCCTTACCATTCTGCAATTTCACAAACACAGCACATGAGCTGTCCATACTTTAAAGTAAAATCTACTGCTCACCAAAACTCTAAACTAAAAACATCTCAAGATTTAAAATAAAAATAGTGAAAAATTATGTTAAAAATATTAGGATTTACCTCTATTGCACAGGAATAGTATATTTCCCCATTGTTATATGGATTATAACAAAGAAGCTTCAGAAAAATGCCATATTTTACTGATTTTTTGTACATCATATCCATTGAATTACACTAGTTTTTCATATTTCACTATAGAAGGTTGCTGAATATAAGAAGCTGCCAAAAATATCCCAGATCAACAGAGAGCTGATAAAACTCTCAAAACAATTACCCTATTTTTTTTTAATATATCCACTGGGTATTTTATAATACAAGTCAATGGGATTCTTGCCAGCCAATACTTGCACACGTGCTCTGACCTTCTGTTTCACTTGTTTGCCCTTCTTTTGCAACACTCTAACCAGGATTGAACCATCACAGTTGTTTTGTTGTTATTCAGCTACTGCTGAAAGAAGTGGCTTACCAGAAAAACTCTCTTGTACATACCTGGCCAGGAAATCAGCCCATGCTATATTTAAAGGCTGAATGAAAGGTATCAGATTCTATTAAAGGCTTAAGAGCTTTTAATGACTCTACAAACTTACAGCATTTATTTTGTTCAGAAGGACTGGCTGCTGAAATTATCTGTTGAAACTTTAATGGGATAGAAAATTCCTACATTTGTCATAAATATGCACGCTGTCAAACCCATGAGGCAAAACCTAGATTTTTTTTATTCTGACAAAAAAGCCAAGGCTATGAAAAGATTTTAAATTTATTTCCCTCTCACTCTAAAAAGGAAGCAAGCAATCAACTGGGAAAATGAATAGATTCATCCCAAAGTCAACACAGGGAGAGCCAGGAAATAATGGAATTGTATGGCTCCATCTCCCATAGAAACAGAACTGGGCCAAGCTGCAAAAATGCATTAAGTACATCTTAAATACTGTACTTAGTACAAAATACTACATTCCAGTATGGTTAACACACAATAGTTACTCTTCTCTTAATAAATCATTAAAAGTTCCAGCAATTTCCCTGCAGACATGTAAGTGTTTGATTTGGTTTAATGCAATGTGACAATACTAACAGCTTTCTCAAGGATCTTATTTAAGCCTGTAATAAACAAAGTGAAGAATAGGGTGGCTGGCAGGGCAAAGTCACATTTCTTTGCAGTATTCAAATCCTGAGGGGAAGGAGAGATTTTGCTCTTTGTCCTCTTCCAGAATGCACTATCAGATTAGAGACCAAGATTTCAGCCTCTTTTCTAGATCAAAAGTAGTTTAACCTCAAATATCTGTAATTCCCTGTTTGTTGCTTTCAAGTTCTATTACAGTGTTATGCATATTACTTGTTTTTCTTCTTTCCTGATTTTTGTATTTCATATAAATTGCTACCTCCCACACAGAAAAAAAACCAAAAGGGTTACCACTAGTTCATGTATTGCAGACCACCAAGAACTTGACCTACAACACAGTTTAAGGTCTTGCATCTTAGTAAACATTTAAAGGAATACACACTGGCAGAGCCAGCTGCACAAGGCTTGCCACCATGATAGAAAAATATTCATTAAAAAAAAGAATAAAATCTTCTTTACTAACTCGGTGAATGGGCAGCTATTAGGCACCCCTGTGATTGATTTCTAGAGATTTTCTACAGGTCTGGATGCTCATAAGAAAAAGCAGTGCCCCATGCTGAGGAACTAAACTAAGATGCACATTTTCAAATTCAGATCTAAACAAAAGACTAAAGAAACACAGTACTTGTCTCTTGGGTACAAAGTCATCTGCAAATGAAAATGGTAATATAATACCTAAATAGATATTGTCTCCTAAAATACCCCTACAACAATAAAGAAAAAACCAAACTTTGAAAGTGTACTGGTACTAGGACCTCTTCTTTTAATTAAACTGACATAGCTCATTCTATCCTAACGCTTTGGAGAAAATACAAATCCCTCATTTTGGAGGTTAAATGCACCCAAGGATGGCAGGAACTCTGGAATCACCTCAGTACGTTGTGTTTTCAAAGGAAACAAAAATTCTCTTGCTCTGATGTACTTTAAAGAAAAAAGGTTTATTCTACCCTCCAAAATAAATAGAGGGTCTACTACAAAGTGCAGATGTTTCTGTCACACAAATACAGAGCACTCTGGCTCACCTCCAGCAAATCATTGCAATTCATCCTCAGTAGGTGCTGAAGTGCTTTTCTGGATGGAGCCCTGAGTGCTCAGCACCTCGCAGTGTCAAGCTCAGAGGGTCATCACCTTCACAAGAAGCATTTTGTAACTTTTTCTTCTACTAAACTTTCAGCTAACAGTGGAACAGATTTCCCCAAAGCATTTGGTAAAATGGTAGAAAAGATTTCTGACAGCAGCAGCAGGAACTGGGGGGTTTTTTGAAAAATTAATCAAGCAGCTGAACTGGGTTCTACCGCTATTTAATCAAAATTATAGTGTGCAAGAAGCTGTGCCCTAGAAGTCAAAGACTTGTTATTGCTCCCATGGCAGCATAAGTGCTATAAAATATCTCTGAATTTAACAATGCATGTACACAGGTATTTAAGAAAGTGCAGCTTTCTCTTTTGGTAATGGTTCATACATAATTATAAAACATAATAACATTTTGGAATTTATGTGAGACATGAACACATTAAAAATTATAATCACATTGCGTATACAAAATTCAAGCAGCATTCTGTCAGTACTCATGGCAGAGTAGACTTCTATAGAAATTCATGGAAACAAAGAAGTACTGCATAAAATTGGATGATTCACCCATAATTCATTACCTACAACAAGCAGCTGAACCAGAACTCCAGAAAACTACATCCATGGCCAGAAGAATTCACATCCTAATGTTTCACTGAAGATGTCTGTGCTCAGGTATTTAAAGTAGAAACAAAGAACATGTAGGACATGCTTGTACTTCAAAGACACCTCATGACTATGCTCACACTATCAACTTCCTTAGGGACTTCTGATGGGACAAATCTCATCCCTGCAGCCAAGAAAATTAAAATACCAAAAAATATCAATCTCAAGGGTCTGTTTCCCAAGAAGGAAAACGTACTTTTTCTACCAAGAGATCTCTGAATCATACAAAGTTAAAAAAATGCATGAGAGTACTGCTCCAGTGTTTACATTCACAAAGAACATTCCTTCTCACTAATATTTATGAACCCACTACTTCATTACTTGCAACTTCTCAGGCAAACAGGAGCAACAAGATTATTTTTAGGAAGAAGGTGAACTGAGTGACACAAGGATATGCCCCCTAGAGAGGAATAGAAGAGAAAGGTGTTTGTGAAGCAGCTTGCCGGGGAAGGGGGATCTAAGGGTGCCCCCAAACACCTCTGTCCCACACAGAGATGCTCTGGGAGCTGCCAGGGGAACACAAGCTCAGCACTGAGCACGTCACTGTTGAAGGGTCCTGTGCAGATCTATGCCAAGCATTATTGTCCAATCTACTTCCTAACACAGAGCAAACTCTTCAGAGCTGACCCAAGTGTAGAGAAGCCCAGCCAGGCAATCAGCTGAGCCCTCTAGAGTCACCCCTCCAGCTGCCAGCACCAGCAGGAACAGACCCAGCCCATCAAAACTCCCCTTGTGTCCTGCAGACAGAAGTGCCCATGGACACAGGGAATGTCTGCCTGCAGCTCCCATGAGGAACCCATGAACAGCCTCAGCTGTGGAGTGGCAGCAGCACAGCTCTGGCCAGGCCCAGTTCTGCAGCTCAGTTCTGCTCAGAAAGGAGCTCCAACAGTGCAATCCGTGTGTTCTGGGATTGAGAAAGCCCCAACAAGCACTGGTACATCTAGGGAGACTGAGCAATGACAACACTCCCCACTGATGGAGGAGTTTCAGTAGGCAATCCAGATACACCTCACAATCCACGATGTCTTTCAGCAAAATCCCCCCACCAACCCATCAACTGGAGGTTCTGCTTTGCCCCTGATTGTGTGAGATATTCACACCTATGCAGACAAGAATTTCTGCTGCTTTCAACTCTTTTATAAACAGTTGTGCTGTACCATATAGTGTGGACTCTCCTAACTTAGATCAACTTCTGTAAATAAGGACTGCAGAAGACACCTGGGTACATGTCAATGTATTTAATCAACTTTACAGCCTTTGCTTGAGAAACCCAATCAAAGAAAAAGAAAAAGGCACAGAGCCCAAGAACATGAGAAACAAGGTTACTGGTTGAGGAATGTGTCTTTTCTTGAGGAAGTACTTACACAATCCAAAAAAAGATGGAAGAAAATAGTTTAGAGTGTTATTAGTCAAACAGCCTGATTTCACATAGTCTAAAGAAAAGATGCTGCCATGTGGGAGGATTATCACAACAGAAATTTTTCAAAAGAGAAGGGCAGCCTTTTTAACCAAGCTGCTGAGAGCTCTACACAAAGATCTGCCACAATGTCTGCGATGTGGGTGTCTGACCAGAGCTCCCAGTTCCCAGCACCTTTGCAATTCTTTCTGCTGACAGAACTCCAGGATGCATTCAATAGTTTTTGATTCCTGCTTTTTCAAGACAAAGAAAGAAAACAAAAAGGAAACAAGACCTGAGTATATTAAAGGTCTTGACAGATTGAAAAATTCTGTGCATGTGCTTTAGAAACTCATCATCTCTCAAGAAAGCAGCAAAAGATATGGTAACACCTCTTGGCCTCAGAAAAGTCTACAATTGATTAGGTAAGACAAAGTACCTGGCATTAAACAACTAAGTCATCTGCAAAAACAGGCCAATATGCCAGATATGCTCTTGCATTTTAAGGAAGTCAATAACACCTAGTGAAAGATTTACTAATCAGTTTGATATTTGCTGTATCTGTTTAAAAAAATTAATCTCATTTCTTTGACAGTGATACTGGGAATTTACCACATATGATTCCTGTGCTCTTCCTAGTGTATTTCTTGTATGTAATTTTTGCAAGAATTAAGCACAAAATTACATATGGCTTGGTTTGGGTGGTTTCATAAAAATTTATTTAGTAACAGAAACATCAGACATTGAATTCTAGCTCTGATATTGCTTGACATTGTTCTACTATGAAAGAAAGAGAATTTTAAGTAGGGTCAGGAATGCTGGGCACTTGATGTTCCTTAGTCAACACTCAAAATCCTGTACCCAGCTGATCTAGTCTGCACACAGTCATGCAGCCTTTTAAATTAACCTTATTAACCAAATCCAGCCAAAGTATGTGTAAATATAGACTGTGTAATCTAGACTTACAAAGAAGTCTGCACATTGAGAAGGGTGCTGTCTCTTGCCCTAAGCAAGCATGTCCTTTGAAAGGTCTTAGCATATTTCAGAATATTTTATCCTCAGCATGTAATGGACAGCTTTACCCTTTCTGTGACACTCCAAAGGTCTCAAGTGCCTCATTAAAAGCAAGCCCCTGCTACTTGTGCTGCTTTTCCACATGTCTGGATTCCAGACTTCCTGCTCTCAGCAAGAGCTACTCTTTAGCCCTTTGGATGCTTCAGGAAACATGGGGAACAAATTCATACAGGCTGAAACCACACATCCAAGCTCCTAATACAGCATTAATGTAGGGAAGGAACTACAAGACTAAATGCTTGAATTTGGGTTAAACCAACTTGTACTTGGCCACACAGGAAACAACTGCTAACTCTGAAATGAGAATGCCAGAGTCACAGATCTTCACTATCTGCCCTGAGGAATGCAGTCTTAAATAAAATATTCTATCTGTATTTCTGAGCAGGCAAAACAGGGGGAGTTGTGTTTATGGGACACGAATTGTGAGTTGCACAATTTATTTATATGGGAATACAATTTATTTATTTATTGTGAAAATGTAATTCCAGATTTTGTTGCAAAAATTAAGAGATGAATGCACAATCTATGCAAGAAAGATTTTTTTGTACACAGTATGTAGAAAAGT
Source organism: Agelaius phoeniceus (assembly GCF_051311805.1). Taxonomy (NCBI): domain Eukaryota; kingdom Metazoa; phylum Chordata; class Aves; order Passeriformes; family Icteridae; genus Agelaius; species Agelaius phoeniceus. The sequence continues at coordinate 9,483,771 of NC_135277.1, forward strand.
GTTTATATCTATTTTCCATGTCAAAATAGATATGATGAATAGTTTCAAGTTTTCAAATTTTGAGTGATACCACTTAAATTCTGCAAAATGATGTGTCAAAGGACATTCTTTTCCATGCAGGTCAGAAGGCTCAAGGATTAACAACTTTTTATTTTGCTTCAACAAATACAGGCAAGTAATGAAAAACAAGAATAAAACAAAAAAATTACAGGAAAAGAAGATACAAGCATACCAGTATTTATGAAATAACTCAGTGGCTGGAATGCTATTTCCTGTTGAATTTTATATGATTTTTCTTCAAAATAATAGAATTGATCAACAGCTTTTACACACACCCACATGTGCATATACACACTCCCACATTCTCTTAAGTAAGCCAAGAGGTATTAGAGACCTGGATGCTTTTGAACACCCCACCAAGTGCTTATCTAAATCTCTAGGCATGTAAATACTTCTTAAGAGTCTAACCCAAGAGACTCATCAGAGAAGCACACAGGACTCAACACTGCCAAGATATGAGCTCTGTTTCATTTCAGATTCTAGTCACAAACAGCTGAGAGCAGCTAAACTACTACTACTGCATTACTATTACTTAATGTTTTCTTTTGAAGAAATATTTTGTCCTTGAGTTTCATCTGGCACAGCAGAGCAAAGGCTTCTGTTATTTACATTCAAAAATAATTGCTGGATAGGTTGTATTTCCTTAATCAATCCATACATCCAAATCATAGAGCCATCAGTATGCCATAGGGCACATGCAGTTTGGGGCAGCCCCCGTGCATGGTCTGCACTTATCACAAGGAGAACACTACAGAAATTGCAATATTTAAACTATTGCTTGGCTATGGAGTTACCTGTACATGTTTGGACCCATCACTTCCTTGAAAACTACAATAGGTATGGCAAGGTCCACAGCACTGTGGCCTAAGACATTTCAAACAGGATTAAGAATTCTGACAATCAGCAAATACTTTTTTCACAAAAATAGTCTAGATGCTTTAAAAGTACACAAGAAGTTGAATACTCTAGAAGGAAGGCAGACTTGCACAACAAAGCTCAGACTGATGGCTCCTGGCTTGGCAGAACTGACTGTATAAATGAAATTAGAACTTTTGCAAAGAAACACTGCATGATTATTTGCAAAGCAATGGCAATCCTACATACTCAAAAGGCACATGTAATAATATTATATTATACACAGAAGCTCAATTTTTACAGCATTCTTTTTTGTGCAATGAATGCACTGATTTCTTCCAGGAGTCCACTATATGCCTCCTTTTCTTACTTCTCAAATCCCAGTTTCCTACACTTGCAAAATTAGCTCAAGCTGGCACTTCTTTCACCTGTACGACCAGTGCCAGAGTTTGCAAAAATGAAGTTTTAAAGAAAACCATGGCAGATATTATTGCTTTTGGAAGGGTATTTAATGCTCCATAATAATTTAATTCCGAGTCCTAGTCAAAACATTAGCACTTTAAATTCCTATAAAGAGGTTTTCTACAATTTCTTCTTTTAGCCTGAGGATCCCAGTTTCAGAGCCTCTGGTGAGAGGTGGCCCAAAGCTGTACCAACCATCACAGCTCAGACACTGGAGAAGAGCTGCAGGAATGGAACATGCCCTGGCAAGAGGGGATGGAGCAATTCAGAGCATTCCCTAAGCAGCCACTACCAGCTGAGTTCCCAGGGTCCCAGGGACAATTTAGACTGCTGAAGCTCCTGTGCAAGGCTGAAGTAAAAACACTGCTTGCCTCCCTGGAAGAGAGACAGCAAAAGTGATGCTCCTCTGTCCTATCAAGGTTAAATCAATGCCACAGGTTCAAATACCAGAACAAAGCCTGCTCTTTGTTAGGGTATCATCATCTCTGAGATTGAGAAGAGTTTGGATCAGTGCTCAAAAACTGAAACAAGGAGGAGGGAAGGGTAGAGCAAGGAAATCACTTTGCCATTGACTGATTTTATACCCCCAGTTCTGTGCCAGGGCAGTCAGCTCTGTCAGGCACCCACCTCCTGCACTGGCTTCTCCTGACAGTGCCCTGGGTGTGTTCACCTCACCTTGCAGCACAGGAGTGCAGAGCAGTCACTCTCACACATCTCTTGAGTATTTCTGCTAAGCTTTGTAAGTTTTCTCTCTCGGAGACCTTAAGCTAGTCCTGCATCCCGAGAAATGTTGTTTTCTCCTTATTTACTCATCACTGGTACCTCAGCACCTTTCTCTTTTCCTTTCAGTCTCTTTTCACTGGCACTGCTTCCATTTAGTTTGTTTTTCTCTGTTGCCTCACCCCTCATTATCACTCACCTCTATGCCTTGGGTTTCTTTCAGTTTCCATTTTGTTCTAACACTTCTCTCTACCTCTGCTGGATGGCCTGCTGCAAAACCTGAGCAAACCTCATACATACACACACCCACACTTTTTCCAGAAGGTCTAATCATGATGTTCATGCCAATGCTCAGCCAAACTCAGAGGTACCAAGAATTGTTCAGCTGTTGTTCCATTTTTGTTGCATAAGTGTCAAAAAACATGTTCCCACAGCTAGGAGCAGTGGCTTGATAAATTGTTCAGATACTTAGGCGGGAAATGAAACATTTTAGAATAACCAGTTACTTTGTGCATCTACAGACGATAGCAATTCATTCAATTTTCCATCTTAAATATTCTCTCTCACAAGCCAGCTCCTCCTTCCCTTTTTTCTGATAGTGTCTCTCTTCTGTTCCCATCAAGAGATGTATCTACTTTTGTTCTCTTCAGTGTTCTCTTCAGGAGTCATTTATTGGTACACTCTCATGTTCTTTTATCAAAGTACAAGACTGGTTCATCCTGGTAACTTATAATTTCAACTCAAGGTTAAAAGAATAAAGAGTCCTAGGACAAAAAGACCATAGAGAACAGCCCAGAGAAGATCATGTACTTGCTGTTATTTTGAGAAACAGAAAATAACAAAAGGAGCAGGAAGAAAACACCCAGAAAGAGATAAAAACTACCTTTGCTTTCAAGGAGGGTTGCAATAAACCTTTCCTTGAAAACCCACCTTTATCAACTTTGCTTCCAACCACATAGATAAGCACCCCTTATGACTCCACATTTCATTAAATTAGACCTTCTGCCTTTAAGTTGCAAAAGCACCTTCCCTCAGATGCCCTGACACCTGAACTTCAGAACACAACAGATAAACATCAGCACTTGCACTGACTGGGAACACTTGCCAAACGGCTTATAAAGTACTGAGTGCCAGGCTGAGAAAATGCAATACACCTTGGTTCTAAATCACCTGCAAGAGTAAAGGCTTTTGATTAGAAATCTGTCACTTAGACAAAATATCATCAGCATCTGTATAACCCTTCATTTTTCAAATGGGACTTGAGTCTCCTCCTGCCTTCAGACCTGTCAGCAGCAAAACACTTTTTGATTTAAGCTTCAGGTGAGACCTACAGCTCTACCAGGTAATGTTAAATACATGAGCTAGAAGCATACAGAATGTTTAATGTAATTGTAGCAGAAAATGTTTAAAGGAATATATTCCACCACTTAATAAACCTAAAAGGCTAAGTCCTCTCTCTTATAATGCATACAGTATTTGTTTTGGGATAATTTTCTTTACAAAGGTTTTTGACAGAAAAATATTAAGCAATCAGTAACCACATGCAGATAATTATGGCAGGACCTTCAAGTATAGCTGTAAAAAGTGGTTTTTATTTCTTTCCCATAACAGAGCAGCTTTCTCCACTTCCTAATTACACACATTCTTTATTCCTTTTAACCACTAGCACAAAGTTTAGACATTAGCCACTGAACAGTGTGAAAGGAAATGTGCTGTACATTTAAAGGAAAAAAGAGCAGCTGTCACAAAGCAGTCACTTGATTCCAGCCACAGAGACCTAGAACACCTCAATGGCAGTGGCCCAGCACTTGGTCCAGTAAAGAACAATTCAAACACAATTCTTCCCCCTCTGCTCCCCCATGGTCTCTTCACAAATGAGCTGGACCACCCAGTGATTAATGGAACTTGTTATTAACTAACCCAGACAATCTACCCAGCAATATCATTATCCTGAAATTGGACTTTTACCTCTGAGCCCTACAGGCTCTTAAACCAGCTGAACTGGGCCTCAGCCCCTGCTTCTAGGTCTGTAATTCTGAGACACATAGTAATTGTCTAAAGTCTTAAATGCTTTAAACTTGAAATCCCTATCAGACTTGGCATCCTTCCCAGGTAACTACACTGCCTTTCTGAGTGCACCCACTAACTGCAATTTTCACTTTAACTGTTTGACCACAGCAGTGGGATGAAAAAGTAAGAAACACAGGCTTCACAAAGGCACTTCCAAACCACAGTGCTTTTACACTTGATGCCTTTAGTCGCTACTGAACTTTGGAGGCAGCATAACCACTGAGAGTTGCCTTCCAGAAACCGTGTCCATCTCATGGCAAACTCAGTTTTTCAAGTTACCCACATGCCACCTACTCCTCCTTGCCTATAAATCCAATTTGTGGCAAAATCCAGACACATTTCAACAACAAAAATCATATTCCTAAATAAAACCTTCATCTCTATGTCATTGCATAAACCATGGAGCTCCACAACTCTCTCTCATGCTTTCTCCAGACTTGTTCCAATTCTCTGCACAGAAAGATTTCCCACTGCCCTTTGATGACTTCAAATGTGGTCCTTCCAAGCAGCACTAAATGATCATTCCTACTTACTGCAACTGTTCAGTCAGAACATAAATAGTTGTTCTGAAGCAAGCCCAAATGAATATAGCTCTGAGGCCAATATTTCTACACATGACAAAACAGCCACTCCAGTTTGACAACTGTACTTAGTCTTTAATCAAATCTTTAAAAGTATTGAAAAAGGAGAGTAAGATACTGAACCCTGAGAAAATGGAGGCAAATGGCATCAATCAAACAGGTCATTAGCATGAGATGGTACATACACCAATGCAATGCTGCCTATGTGCTTAAATTAGATGCACACAGATATTGAAGAAAACTATTATCCTGGACAAAGGACAGTCTTGTTCATATATGAATAAAGTACAAGACTCTAGACTCTATAATGTGATTTTGCATTTCTATAGAGAGTGACTCATTTCGCACCAGGCGGTGACACGTCACACTATTACTGAGCACTTTAGCCCAACTTGTCTGCTACAGCTATTCTTCAGCACATGATTGTACAACAAAAACTACTTTGTACTGCAAAACCTTGAACTCTTCCTGACAAACCTCCACTGTTTCCTAAAGAACTCAGCAGTGATGCTTACACATGCATTTCTACATCTAGAAATTCAAAGTCATCATTATTGTGCACATCTCTAAGGGAAAACACCTTTGAAAGAATTCAAATGTAATAAACTAACCAATCTAAATTTTTGGACACAGACACATTATTTGCTCTGCAAGCATACTTGAAAAAATGTAACAGTGTCAGACTCAAGACTGCCCATTTTTTAGAAGATATAGGTGTTTTTAATGAGAAAACCTGATTACATTAAAGTCTCTGACAGTAATTTAAATTATTGATGTAAGACTTTAAATAGCCAAGAACAATGACGAACCTGAAACCATGAATCTCCATGCTCCACACTTTTACTTCCACATTTCATTACACAAATCTAAAATACTGTTCCCTAATCTGTTTGCAATCTTGTTTGTGAAAGTGAACATACCCTAAAAGGAGAACTGTAAAGCCATGAAAGGGCTGTAAAAAGATACCTGTAGTGATTATCCTTCCTCACTTATTAATTTCACTGTCTTCTCACTCAGTTCCAAACTCATGATTAAAAAAACATTCTTTGAAAAGTAAATTTTGGGGTTTTTTATTCTAAACTATGGCCTCCCATCTCATTGTGTTGGCAGTTGCTTGTCCAGCCAATATAATGCGACTGAATGTGCACAAGCACTGCAGACGAGTAGAGTTAGTGGGTGCATCCCACAGACCCATCCTCCTCAGGGTGACCAGCACAAGCAGCACCTCAGTGCTTGTCAGAACCATTTTCTGCCTCTTTCAGCATTTTGTTTCAGGTAAAACTGGGCAATATTTCATTCTGTTTCCTGTGCATGGAGAGGAGTTGGAGCTGTGAATGACAAGTTACACACTGCGTGCATTCCACTGGCTGTTACCACATTAACACTTCTTCCTCCCTCCACAGGTTCCAAGTGCAAAATTTCACTTGGCAGCTATATCGTTCTGATTTGGCCTTAAAACAATCCCCCTTTCTGAAGCTGTTCCCTGTGCTTGTAAGGAAGGTGTGGCTTCCTTTTTGACCTACTCATATATATCCACTGCAAAGATGAGAGATTGTACCATAAAACAAAATCCTTAAAATCAGAGATTTAAATAACCCCTTTACACACTTCCTTTCCAAGTAATATGAGAACCTTTCATGTTATCTTCTTCCTCCTCACTCCTGTGTGATTTAAGATGTTTTTATATTGGATGTCTCTCATGACTATATTTAAAATTGCTTTTACAGATGCTAATAAGTAATTGTGAAAAAAGTCCCTTAAAACATTCTGTTTTGCCCAGAGTACTGAGAGAACAGGAGAAGTTACACCATATTTTTTACTGATTATCTTGCCCCTTGCTACCCTTAACAATGTCACCCTGACCTGTGTCTCTGCTGTACCTCACTTGCCCCAGTAGTGCTTACTCCAGCTGAGCAGAACTTCCCTCCCCAGACTCTCCTCTCAGCTGAAATAAAGGCACTCCTTCCTCCACTTAAATGTGTCCATCTCTCCTTCAACAGCATTCTCAGCCTTTTGCTGAAGCCTGGCTGAAGTCTCTCAGATCTCACGCAGCTTGAGGTGTTGCTTTCATCAGGAACATTGCTTTTACCTACATCCAGGCTGATCATTTCACTTAAACCACTCAACTGTCCTGTTTGGATTCCAGGCTTGCTGGATTAGGGATAGATCTTTTTTCCCTCACATGAGATATTATCATCATCACAACATTCACCATTAACCCAGGGTGAGCTGGTAGCAGAGATTCCTTGTGGGCTCATCATTCAGAACTCCAGCGAGATAAAAATCCCTTACAAAGCAGAATTTATTCTACTCTCTGAACAAAACATTCTAATAATCATTAAGGCACTTTCTCACAGCTGCTTAGCCTTCTCTAAATCCTTTTCATCCCTGTCAAGACATTGCCTCCATTTCCCTTGCACTGGTAGCAGCAACTCCTGTGTGCTGTGAGCTCTTCAGTGGGTTAATCCACCTGAAAGCTGCTCACACACTGGAGCTGGGTTGATTTTGAGATGGATAAGCTGCCTCCAGCAGCTCAGTGTGTGTGATCACACAAGCACCCAGAGCTGACTCAAGGAGGTGGACAGGACCTTACCCTGAAGGTAGAGCAAAGCAACCACAGCCTAGGTTCAGGGTGATGCAAGTTGCCATGGAATTTTGTGCTGCACCTGACAGCATCCAGCAGTTAAAATGACTGCACAAACATTGTTCCTGCACAAGCAGTGCAAAGCTGTGTGTACAGTGAGGGGGCCTGACTTCTTTAATGACCTCTCTGCCCTAAATCAGTACACTCTACATCACCATTCAATACCTCTTCATTTCTGCTCACTTCCTACAACAGCTGCAATTGCCACCAGTCTAGTGAAAATCTATGCTCTGCCTTGTTCTAGGGAATGTTGGCATATTGTCAGTCATAGTTCTGGAAGAGAGCACCACTCTGATTCATAGCTCCTGAGAGGAACTGAATACACTCCATGTTCCCAGAACATTATGTGACCAGTTCCAGCACAATGCCCTGGAATTAAACCCAAAAACTGGATCCTTCACTCTTTTCTCAGGTTAAACTACCTAGCTCCTTCAGGAAGATGGCTCCCACTAAATACATCACTGATGGTAGCACAAGCCTGAACTCAGGGGGGCCCAGTCAGCTTTCAGCACATCAAGAGTCACAGACCTACCCAGGGATGTAAAGCTGGACAAGTATTTTACACCTTACTGTAACCATAACCCAGTGTGGCACCCTGTAGCTGGGTCCTGCATGATGTCTGACTAGGTTAGGGTTGCTATAGAATAGCCAATTGCACCATTTTTCTGTGAGAGTAACATGCTGTTGTTGGTATTTCTTTTACACCATTTTAAACAAAAAAAAAGTCCTAGTTTGTCAAATAGGAGAGATCAAGCAACAAAATTATCATAGCCTGCATATGCGGAACAAGAAATTAAAATCCTTAAAACATGTAAATATTTTTTCTTCTTAAAACATGTAACTACACTGCATAATTCATGAATACCCAATTGCCCTCCTGCATTTCCACCACCAGAGACTTCTGCTTATTTAACAGCTTTATTGAAAATCTATTTAAATACAAATCAGCTGATCTAAAAGTTCAATTTTTTTTTTTTAAGGCTGAATACATTGGGACACCTTATTAGGACACCAAGCACTTACACATCTTCAACACCCACATGCATGATTAGAAAGATCACTTACACACAACTGATGTCAGAGAGCCCTGTCAAAGAGCAGGAGAAAGTCATGGATAACCTAATTCAGTTTCTGTAAAGCCAGAATATATTCACATCACCTTTGCTGAAGTCACACCTATTCACTTACATTCAACACCAAAGCAGTTTTTGAGTCTTAGCAATTTCTTGGCAAATAGTTCTAAGCACCAGTGCAAACTAACTACAGGATAAGCAACACAGACAAGATGTGGGTATTTTTAATAGTGACTTAAAGCTTTAAGCTCAAAGCTTATGTATTTGGGGCAAATATTTTTAAATTTGTCAAAGTACAAGGGCTGCTAGCACTAAAAGATATGTTGCAAATACTTAGGTTTAAAAGTTACTATATGACTACATATTTATCTAAACTAAGAACATCCTTGGCAGTGCCATAGCTTAAAGTGACAGTTTTAGTGAATCCATTACCAGCAAAAATGTGGTCAAGATCATTCCCTACAGAGCCCCAGGAGAGCTGTGCAGAGGAAGCAGAACAAGACTGTCAACAGAAGCTGTACACAGCCAGATACACCAACAGTCAAAAATGGTAATTTTAAGTTGATTTGCTTTAGAATTAACTTCTCCTCACATTAGCATGCTATTTCTCATCACCACATCTGCATGTTTATCAGCAAGTCTACATTTTATGCATGAAAAGTGACAAATAATCTGTTTATTGCTCTTTCAGAAACTACTTCCCAGACAGTAATTCTTACAGAATCCCATTCCACATAATCAAGTAAGAAATTTGTCCTTCAATGTTATTAAACTGCTGCTTACATGTTTTAGCAGTTAAGACAAGCTGTGTGGATTTTAAATCACTATAAAATGGACTGAGAACTCCTCCTCATACCCTTACTTTTTACTGCACATTATTTTGATTTAAATGGCATCATTCCTACTTATCTGAGCTGCCAGTCCTGTAGCTTCCTGTGCTTTTGGCACAGTGTGAAACACCCACGTTCTTCTGCCACAGTCAGCCCCCACTACTTGATACTCAAGGCAATCTACCTGGTTATGCTGTACAAGGATTGCACACCTTCCCTTTGAATCAGCAAGCATATTGTCTGTGCTTCTTGACAGGTATCTTGTTTGTTTGATTTTTTTTTAAAGGCATTTTAGTTCACAGTTTTCCCAAGCCTAAGTTCATATCCAGCATCAGAGCATTGTGAAGCAATGTACTTCCAGTTCCTGGGTCTGCTACAAATGCAACTGAATTTTTAATGGTCTTAAAAAGTCTCATTCCTCAAATATTTTGAAAAGTCCATCAATGTGCTCCTTGCAGCACTGCTGACTGAGCAAGGATCCATGGAGGCCCTTAGAAGCACTACCCATGGGAAAAAAAGAAAGAACTTAAGATTATCTTACTCTTTGCTAATGCAACCTATGCTCATCATGAGTTGGGAAACCTAAATGGAACACACAAGTCTCAAGCACTTTCTTGTATCAGAAAGTTTGCAATAATCCATGCTCCTTTTCATTCACTTAATAGAAAACCTCCATGTATCACAGTGAAAAGTGAAGATAAAACCCCCTCAACCATTGCTTCATCAGTTTGTTCACCATGACTAGTTTGGAAAGGAAGTCACTGTATGTGTTTGCCTTATTTTCGTAACTCTGTTTCAAAACCTGCCAGTGGTTTTAGGCAGCAAGACATTGGTACACACAACACCCCAAACTTGAGTGTAATTGGGGATAATAGGGCTCCTCAGCTCCATTTCTAAGAAAGACACACACTGTCCTGAACCTCCTCAAGGCACAGTTCTTTCTAGTAGTAAGAGCAGCACTGCAGAAATGCACCACTGACTTCATCCATGGGACAGAAAAGAGCTTCCCTCAGCACTCCCACAGAACTGACCTCCACTGTTATCAAATTAAACAAATGACAGAGAAAACTGAAATAATTTCCAAGTATAATTTACACACAGAACACAGACCCCTGCAGAATTCCCCAATGAGCTATAAAGCTCCAGTGCCAATGAGGTCAAAAGGCTCTGTCCTCCCCTGGGGGGGCACATGGCTTTGCAGCAAGAAATTCCTACAGAAAAGGCAGCACATCCATCAGTAGCAAAACAGCCAAGTCCCATGAAACAGAAACCTTTAACCACAGCTGAACAGATCACTGAAGGGAAACTCTTAATCATCAAACTCACAATGAAAATGCCATGATTCTTGCATTCTCCAGACAAAACAAAGCAGTAGATATGGCCCTTTGGATCCTACATAGTTACTAAAATGTACAGGAAAAAAAAGCAAGTAGGGATTATTCAGAAGCCAAATCCATAAAATGATAAACAGTTAATCTTAAAGGTAAGTAACAGCTGCTATGTTCCAGTGCCTCAGGCAGTCAGTCATCCAAGCAGATCACACCAAACACAGAATTCATCCTAACATCTTTAAAAATATTATTTTCTTTGGAAGAAATTTCACAAGAGGAGACTGGAACTGCTGGTTCTGAGTTGATGAAAGGTCAATTTCCTCATTTAATGGGTCTCTTTCCCCCCTCTCCCTGCACACATCTCTTGTGACCCAGATGCCAAGCTGGCAGGTGCTACATGCTCTGCAGGGAAGAAAGACAAAGTGTTCCCGTGTTTGTGTGTTCTCTGACCATACAGATGGCACACACACCAAATTTCACCTTCTAGCTCTATAAACAGGATGGCAAAAGGCAAATCATAATTTTGAATCAAAACACTGACTTTGTGACTCCCAATCCAACATTTTGTTTATGGCACTTAGTACATTTCACACCACACACACATTCTCTGCTGAGGGGATACCATCACCCAAAAATCCCAGCTTCGAAAAGATTGCTTGCCCAAGGGTAGCAAGGGGCTTGCCCATTCCAGAGGGTACTAAATACAGTAAAGGTAGTTGAAAATATCATGTTCAGCCTTGCCAAACTTTCAGTCAGTGAAATTACATCACATTTATATGGAAACATTAAACCAAACCCATATCTACATTTTGCATTTATCAATACATATGCAAAATCACTTTTAAAAACAATTATTTTTTTAAACACAGTGACTGGACAATGCATCTATAGTCTAGAAGCACAAAATCTACTTTTGGATCTACCACTGACCAGCTCCTTATCCTTGAACTCATGTCACTTTCTTGTACCATATTTATTGGCAACTGTAAGGAAAAGAATGAGAACAGTAAGACCTACCAGCCTTTGCAAAACACTCACAAGGGAATAAAGGGGCTGTTACTACCTAGGACCATTACCACTGGTTTTTATATATATATTTTCCCCCTTTGTTAAGAAAAACATTTAAAAATACCTTCTCTACTTTTTTACCTTAGATCTGTAACCTGACTGCAAACATAGAAAACAGAATTTTAGAACCCCTTGATTTCCTTTGAGTCCTGGCTTTCTTAAGTCATGTTCAGTTGTTAACCAGACTAATTTCACTGTAGTCATTACGGTTCATTAAACTCAAGTACAGTATCAAAAATGCACCTTAATTAGGATGGTAAGGAAACAGAATTGATTCTCCTCAGAGGCTTGGCATTGTCCTTTGAATAGCAAGTATGTAAGGCCAAGTTATTTTTGTGTTTCACGTGCACAGCTGCTGCTATCTGAGATGTTGCAGGAAATTAACTGGGATATTCTCCCACCAATGCATAAACCTCTTAGTAACTCTGATAACAGAAACATGTACACAGTGAAAGGACACTAGGGCTCTAGAAAATCGAATAGAAGGTGTAACCTGATATTTGAATGGCTCTTTTCTAAGTGGACTTCTGAAAAGCATTGTTAAAACCTACAGGTTCAATTCTCAACCAGCCATAAAACTCCAGCAGTGCCTTCCTCTCCATGAACAGAAAAGAGACCAACAATGAGAACTCAGCACAATATAGAATTAGACTATGGCAATAAACTGGGGTGAAAGTGGCATTAACATAAACAGAAGCACTTTGTCCTTAATATTATCATTATAAGAGCAAGTCTGGGGTTTATATACTTTTTACAGAAGCTATGAAGAACGGGATGCATTTTATATTTTATTTCCATGTGTGTTTACAGAAAGTGCAGGTGCACTGCAACTCCACGTAACTCCAAGTGCTGCTGGAGAAAATGCCAGTGAGTGCTGCTGCTGGCCTTGCCTTGGCTGTTTGTTTCTCAGCATTGCAGGATTCTCAGGAGCCTGCACTGCAATGGATTACCCAGCATGTGCCGCAGTGACTCAGGCAGCAGCAGGAGCCTGGCATGGAGTGCCAGCTCTCACTCCAACTTTCAGGATGCCTGTGCAAAACTCTACAGCAAAGCCAAGCTATAAAAGGAGATGAATTCAAGGAGAAAGTTCAGCTCCCACTCTATTATGCCACTCTCTATTCTTTTTCAATGCCATTCAGACTTTAATATATAAATATTTTATGGGTAAAATATAAATAACCTCCTTCCAAATAGCAGCTGCATCTCTGCTAAGTTTCTGAGTTACTGCATTATGATCCCCTCTTGCAGGCTGTGGGAGCTGCATTGTTAAAGGCTGCAGAGCACATGACCTCACCTTCTGCTAACTTGGACTGTGCTAACTGAAGCACTCACAGCTTCTTTTTGCTACACTTCTGCCTTACTGCCAGGCCACCTTAGCAGCTGATAAATATAACTGCAGAAGTACAGTTATTCATTTAAAAACATATCAGACAAGAAACTAAATTCTTTTGTCCTTTTCACCACTGTCCTCCTTCCACAATTCTGTAAGATTTGAAGAAAAGTAAATCCAACTATCTAATAAAAACTAGGAACAGGACAGAAGCTTTCTCTGCACTACTGTCATGGATTTATCGTTCCCAATTCACACTGACTGTGAAAGGACAGTATCTCTAACACACTGTATGATAACAGCTTATAGCCCTAGGAAATAAATATAACTAGATGTAGGCAATAAAGTTTCTCTTCACATCTCACTGTCAAGTCCAAGTTCTCCTTGTATACAGTTTACCAAAATATTTCCTTTGCTATCGAGCCCTTGTGTAATTGAAGTTTTTTGTGTATTAACTCAATGTCAACATGGACCTTAAAAGAGGCTTAAATATTACGTCTAGGCTAGTATCTAGAGCATAACAGAAAAGAAAAATAGTCAAGAGAACAAGAAAATAAAATCACCAAAAAACACCACCACCACCCCTAATAATCTAACAACAAAATCCAATCACACAACTTATTCTGTCTGGGGAACAAGGTGGTCTTGGTTGATCTGGTTTTCACTCCAACAGATGGGATCAAAATGCCACACAAATCAATGGAGAAAAAGCAGAAATCTGGGATATATGAAGCAGCATCCCTGCAACTGTTGGTGACAGCTGAAAGTTTAAAAAATATTAAAAAACAGAAAAAGGCCATTTAAAAATTGCTAAAAAAATTGCAGCACTTGAAAAGACAAATGCCATTCAGGATACCTAAGAAATTAAAACACAGAGCATATTACTTATATATTTATTACACTAGGTTGAAAATTTTGATTGTTTTGGTTAGAAAATCTGCTTCCCCTTAGGCTCTGTCTGTAGAAAACAGAACCAGCTCCTGGCTCACACTCTCTTGGAGCTTCTCTTCCTTCACTGACAATGGGATAAGGTTTAAGGACCCAGCCTGCAGAGGCTACAGTAGCTGCTGATGACCACATTACAAAGAAGACAATAATTGTGAATATTGGCAGATGTGTTTCTTTTCTCAGAAAAGCATTACTTTCCACTATCTCTAAGAACCTAAGCCTAAGAAATATTACATGAATAAGTTGTTGAAAGTGAAAGTGCTTCTATACACAGCTTTCAGCTACAATTTAAAAAATATTTTTTTTAAAGTGTGAATTGAAAATCAACAGATTTCCTATGGCAGTATCAGGACTGAGCTTTCAAAACACCCTAAGGGAGGGAGGTTTTGAGCTCACCAGCCTCCAAGCACTTTGAAAAATCACAAATCATTACAGAGAGATCCTAGCCTGGTTTTAGAGCACAGAAGAAATTAGAAATTAATCTGACACCTATTAAGGCTTTCTTATTCATTCTCTGTGCTTCTTGCTTTTCTAAGCTCTAAAAATACTCCCAGCACACACCAGAAGATGCAGGCCTCCCACCACCTGGGTTATCCCACATACATGCACAGAGAGCCAGGCCTGCAGAAGCAGCAGGCAGAGACACACACCTACATCAAAAGCTTTCAAACTGAAAACAGGAAAACAGATCTGATCTGGCAGGGGCTGAAAGCAACAGGACACAAACTCTCACTGCAAACAAAACTCCACAAAACTTAATTTAAAAAATATATTTAAAAAAAAAAGTTGAATTTTATGGGAGTTGCACATGAATTAATCAGGCCTGAGAAACAGCCTGCCCTGCTTATCAGCCAGTGAGAGGTGGTAAGACACTTCACAGGTTCTGCTTGGTATTTCATGAGTTAAATGAGTTATACTCAAGGAATCATCACTGATATTTAATGGAAAGAATGGAAGAGATCCTCATTGCAGATCATTTTCAATTAAAGAACTTCAATTTAAACTTATAACCTAAGTAGAAAGCATAGTAAAGAAAATTCTAATAACATGAAGGGTGTTATCACTCCATAACAGACACAGAAACTTTGAGATACATCCCAGCTTCAGGTCTATCCATGCCATGACACCAGGGGAAGCAATCATTAGGGGACAGATAATGGAGTAGCACTGCAGCTTTATCTACTGAATGTACAGAAAAACAGCTCAAACTCTACTCATCTTGTGTTAGATGTGTAACACAAGAGCTGTCTTCTAGATCCCACTGCCTGACACTTCTAGAAAACCAAACATGCAATTTTCAGTGGAAAATAAAAACAATTGGGTAAAAAATTCTAGGGGAAAACCACCCAAACACTTCCTGTGAATTACTGGATTACAAACAGACAGACCCACGGTGATTTTTACTACACCAGCCAAGTTTGCAATGGCTTGTGATGCCTGAATTTGGCAAGTGCATTAGTAACCATAAAAAGTTAGCTGCTGACCTTTCATAAAGGAAACACTCATTTACTTTAGTGTAACTTCAGACAAACCAAACTGACAAGCATCAGACAAACATCCCAAAACCTCAACTGTGTGTATCAAATCATAAGTAATTTTTGTTTTCCTGGACTCCTGCACTTAGAATTTAAGCCTACACACAAAGGTGGTCACCACTAGTCAGCAAAAGCTGTACATATACAGGCTTTTTACAAGCACAAAACTGAAATGCAGTTTTTTGCAAAAAAGTTCAGTGGTTCAGTAAGAGCAAGCAGAGTTTAGAATAATTCCATTTATTCTATCTAATACTTTTATAACTATGTATCTATACTACTATGTATTTCATTTAGAATTGTCATTTATTTTCATTGAACAGAAGTCTACTTCAGCATGGAAATAGTATATATGTATCTTGCCATTTTTGATATTTAGTCACATTTCTGAATGAACTGTTAAAAACAGGCTGTCTTAATACACTTACTTCAGCCTTCAGATTTTTTGTCCTTAGGTTCTGTCAGCTTTCAAATATTATTCTTATTCCTTAATCACATGTCCTGACAGTAGTCTCATTCCCTCCAGTATTCCTCAATGTCCTCTGGGACATTTGCCAGTTTTTGTCATCTGCCCCCATTCTCCTTTGGGAACACTAAAGGAATTAATTTCATTCTTTCCCCAAGCAATGCCTGTCTCTGCTGTTAACAGTTACCACTGGCATCTTTCATCCACTCAATACACAAAGGTCTCTGTCTCCTTAAGTGATCCCACAGTACTTGGAAATTTAACAAATCTTCTGTGGAGAAATACCTCTCATGCTCTGCATTTTCTTGCTTTAGCATTTTGTAAAAGAATTCTTCTGAAAGATGGAATCCCAATATTGCCATTTTTCATGTCCCACCTTATTTTTGTTAGTTCAAAAACTTTATGCATCTGGGCATGACTGAGCCTCTGTGTGCCTGAGATAAGCAGTTTCATTGTTCAAACATGGCTGGTTTGATCCACTACATATACATGCTATTTCTTCTGTTATTTTCCCCAACATCTTATCTGAATTCTTACAGAATGAGCTTTTAAGAAGGGTCTTCTGTTACCTTATGTACAAAAAACCAAAAAACCAAACAGTATCTTATTCTTGAACTTGAATTTCCTAAAAGTGACAGACTTCTTCCATCAACTGATTTAAAATTTCTTGCATTTGAAAATAAGTTGAAATTTTACCTTTGACCCACCCTGACAAGAAGAATATTCTTATGAGTTATGCATTGCAGTTCCTTACAGTATGGAATATTGGAAGCCATACTGCAACTTTCCAATAAATGCAGTCCAATTCAATATATTCTACAGCTCCTTTCTGCCATTATTCCTACCTTTATCAGATCCCACCCATCCTTTTGTTTGTTTGTTTGCCTGACATCTGAGCAGGATTAAGTAACCTGCACTGTACCAGTTGCTAGACAAGAGGGCTCTTGCTGTGGTTACCTCTCAAACTTCCTCAGTTATGTATCATCTGCTTCCTGAGTTGCAAACTCACTACAGCAAAGGCTGCATCACTTACCAGCATATCAGATGCAAAACAAGCCAAAATCTTTAATAAATTGTCCTTGGATTTGTTTACTGTACAGATCGAGCATTTTCTCAAAGGAACAGTGAAAGTTAACTAAAAGATAACAATTCACAACATTTTTCAGGATCAGTACATTTCATGAAAGAGAGCACGCTACTGAAACATTAGATACAAATATTTATCATCTCTGTATCCAAACAAAGTGCAGATTCTGCACTTGGGTTGCTGACAAGCCACATAGCTCAAGGAAGACCTAGAAAGACAACAGCCAAGCACTCAAAGAACCTTTATTTTCCTCACTCTCACCAAGAGAAGAGCAGCTGTCAGATTGCACTGAACAGGTCACAGACACTAATTTCGATATTACCATTAACATTAATGACAGCCAGCAGAATTACAGATCTCTTTGACTTGGAATGAGCAAGCAAAGCAGCTGAGACTTCCAAACACCTTCAGTGGAAGAATCCCACTGCAGGCACATCCTAAAGCCCCCGCATCAATGCAGGGTTTGGCACTGGCACCATCCTGCCATGGAATTCAACCAGGCTTCCTGCTTGGCAGAAAGGTGCTTCTCTCTTAAAAGAAACCAGCTAAACTATTAAAGCAAAGCACATAGAAAAGAGAAAAGAGATAAAGGGGTTAGAAGAAGATGATTCACTCTAGAGAAGAGTACAGGATCTAGAAAAGAAGGGAAAACTCTAGAAACATCTGATACCCTCTACAGGACAAACACACGGCATTCCAGGTAGGATAACAACCAGCCATTCGTGGCAGATCAAAACAATGAACTCTTTAGGGGAAAGCTGCTCCCATACACGCTGTAGCTTTAACTGAGGCCTCAAAACACGAACACGAACCCACGACTAAATAACAAATATTATTAACTAAAGGAAAGACCTGAAGCCCCAAGCAAAAGAATGGAAGGGGCAACCTTCTGCTGTGAGAACCGCACAGAGAGCTGACAGGCAAAGCCACAGGCGCAGGACGCGGAGGTAACGCTGAGGGAAACACTCCCCGGGGTGCCGGCGTGATGCTGCCACAGACGGAGGGGGGACCCGCCGCCCGTGCGGGAGCGGGCGCTGGGCGAGCCGCCCATCACCAGCAAAGCCCGGCCGGCCCCGCCGCGGCCCCCGTACCTGGCTGGCTTTGTGGAACTGCTTCTTGAGCCCCGCCACCGACATGGTCCCGCCGCCGCTGCCCCGCGGCCGCCCGGGCCCAGGGCCGCCCGCGCCCGGCAGGTCCCCGCGCCCGGCCCGGCCTCGCGCTGCGCCGCCCGCGCGCCGCCGGGAGCATCGCCCTCCGCGCGCCCGGCCGCCGCCGCCCCATTGGCCACCGCCCGGCCACATGCAAATGTGGCGGCAACGCCGCCCGTCTATTGGCTGCTCGCCGAGATATGCAAATGAAACGCTGGGAGACGCCCACGCTGCGCTGTCGCATGGAGACAGCGGCGGGAGCCGGGCGGGGGCTGCGAGGGGACGGCGGCGGCGGGGAGCACCCACAGGGCATCCACAGAGCATCCACAGAGCATCCCGCCAGCGGGGAGCACCCACGGGGCATCCACGGGGCATCCACAGAGCATCCCTCCAGCGGGGAGCACTCACAGGGCATCCACAGAGCATCCCTCCACCGGGGAGCACCCACAGGGCATCCACAGACCATCCCGCCAGCGGGTAGCACCCACAGGGCATCCACTGAGCATCCCGCCAGCGGGGAGCACCCACGGGGCATCCACGGGGCATCCACAGAGCATCCCTCTAGCGGGGAGCATCCACGGGGCATCCAAAGAGCATCCCTCTAGCGGGGAGCATCCACAGGGCATCCACAGTGCATCCACAGGGCATCCCTCCCGCGGGGAGCACCCGCAGGGCACCCACAGTGCATCCACAGGAAATCCCTCCTGCGGGGAGTACCCACAGGGCACCCACAGAGCATCCCTCCAGCGGGGAGCACCACCCCGGCAACAAAAGGCCAGTCAGCTGCCTGGTTTCATCTGTCTTATTTCTAATAAGGCTGAAAATGTCTCTTTATGGGTCTGTCTCATTTCTTGTGGTTCAATGTAGCATCTGTGTCTGAGCTCATTATCCTCAGGTCCATTATTGTAGGTGGCAATTTAATTATAGCTCTCAAAACATGACAGCTCTTGCAGCACCCCTGAACACACCTGGCTGATGCTGTGCACCAGAAAAAATCCACTTGGTAGTGTGGCTCCATACCTGCAGTGATGCTGCTCAGGGTTCCAAAGGGCACAGTCTCTCACTCAGAAGAGCAGATAGACTAGAAAAAGCTCTGCTGAAAAGATGTTTTAGTTGTTTGGTTGGTTGTTATATGAGGGATTTACTGATTATACACTGAAATATGACTGTGTATCAGGAATGTGCTGATATAAATTAGAGATGTGGTTCTGCCTTCATGGTAGAGCAATTCCAAGCGATGCTCAGATTCTGGGGAAGATAAGTTCTGTGATAATGCTGCTTGATCCTGGCTGTAAGGATACTTGGGAGTTCAGATTCAGCTGAAACTTATGCAGGGACCTGGGGAGCAGTTCAGAGATAAGCTTTGCTGGCTGCAGCAGGGCTCTCTGTTACTCACTGTCATGCTCACTGCATTTTGATAGGGTTGGGAGAGAAAAACATTCAGAGTATGTTAGTGTTACTTCTTTAGAACAGCAAAGAAGAAAAAATACAGGAACTTTCATACTGGTTGTCACACTGTAATTTGGGAGAAAGGAATCACTGTTCCTACTTCTTAGAAAAAATTATTATACCACTAAGAAACAAAGTGTAAAGACAACACATTTATGAGTTAAGGATTTGGCTGTTACTTGACAAAGGACTCTCTGTAGAGGAGAGGCAGAAGAGAAAGCAAAGAGAAGAGCACCAATGAACATTTGCTCTGGAAGACAAACTGTTAGGTGAAGTCCTTCAGGGA
Source organism: Agelaius phoeniceus (assembly GCF_051311805.1). Taxonomy (NCBI): domain Eukaryota; kingdom Metazoa; phylum Chordata; class Aves; order Passeriformes; family Icteridae; genus Agelaius; species Agelaius phoeniceus. Next base: position 9,503,711 of record NC_135277.1, read on the forward strand.
TTAGGTAATGTTTGAAAGAAGCCTGCCATCACCATGTTATCTGGTGCCACCTGTGTCTAGGGAAAGAGCATTTTGGCCTCCTTACAAGCAAACATGATTACACCACAGACACCTGATTTCAGCAGTTGTTTTTCCTCCCTAATTGAAACTGGCAGCAAGATGTTAACTGTCAGAGCCAAATTAGTTATGGCTTAAATTAGTGACACGTTTGTAGACACGTTTCCTACACGTTTGTAGGAAATAAGGCCCAAACTAGGATATTTGAGCTCCACAAAAGGAATTAAATCAAGCTCTTACTGTACTATGGAATTAGGGAGACAAGGCAGCTTTGGTTAATCTTCAGCTTTAGGAACGGCTGGACCAGAGCAAAGGAGGGAGTTTGAAATAAATCACTGTGGAGGGGAATGAATGGATTATGGAGCTGCTGTGGGTGTTAGCTGTAAAATTGGATTAGACAAAGAACTTTAGTAAGGCTGTATGTCTACAACTTCTTTTTTTTATTTTAAATCCTGCTTGTAGCCTAAGGATAGCAGCCATGTTGTCTCTGCTGAAGGAGTATAAGAATTTGCAAGTGGGAAATGCCCTGTGGGAATTTCACTTCATAGCCTAATTGCTCAGTGATACAGACATGATGAAAACCTAATTAATGAGCCAACTTGTGTAGTCCAGGTACTGATGACTTGGTGGTGGCACCCTGAAAGACACTGGTATTCAGTTCAGATACAAGTAAAACCTATAGCTCGTAGCCAGCAAGACATAGTGCCTAAAGAATGTCTGGAAGGCTCCTGTAATCACATAGTTATATCTCATGGAAAAAAAGGGGTTGTAATTTGCTGGGTGAAAATCCTTAAGTTTTATGCAAAGTTAGTGGTTTAGTCTATAAAATGAGAGAAATGCTAGAAAAAAATTTGGGGAGTGGTTCAGATAAATGCTGATATGACAGAAAAAAAGCTTATATTAAAGTTGTTATAAGTACAAGACAGGCTAGGGCATAGCACAAAAAGGGCAGAGTGAAAAATGCTTCACAGAGGGGGCCTTCAGGGCAAAAGATGTCTGGCTATTCAAACAACAATTACACTTCCACTACTCAGGAAACATTAAAGTGCATGAGAGGAATTCATAATGGCTCCAACATGTTACTGAATCAGGTGTGCTAAAATGGACAATGGAATTTGCACAAACTGAGAAGTCCTAACTGGGCTCAGATCAAGGTAGTGACTAGAAAATATTCACTGCCTGCTCACATGGGAGAACTGTGCTTGAAAATTGGTCCTGTGAAATTCAAACAAGGTAGAGTCTTGAATAAAAGGTTAAATTTATAATTCACTTGCATTTCAGTGCAGTTAATACTATGGGGAAAACACTGTAATCAGAAACTCAAATCTAAAGATATGATAAACAATCTTATAGGTGTTTGGTTTTCAATGAACAAATCATCTTACTTGTAACAGCTGAAGTTGCAGTAGCAGCCCCACTAAGTATTAGGTTTCCAGTAAAATGAAAACTAGAAGTATTTTTTAAATTATCTAGAGGCATCTTAGCGTTTGAATTTACTTGGAATTTGAAGCCAACTACATTCACATTCATTTGAATGTCTCTTAAAAATAATGAAAACTGTCATTGAAATATAGTCTGGGTCTTTGGTGGTTACTGCCATAAAAGAAAACTTCAAAAAAGATGAGGAAAGATGAGGAGGAAAGATGAGTTTGCAATGAAATTCTATTGTATTTGATTCTGGGCCATGCTGACTACATTATTAAAGTTTGGTTTTTTTAATATATTTAGGCCTTAAGGAAAAGATAAATTACTGTGCATCAGCTTATAATGCAATACATTTCAACACAAGGCATTAGAAGGAGACTTTGGAGGTACTCACCTGATCCAGAGCAGGAGCAACTACAAACAACAGTGAGCAAGACTCTCAAACATGGTGTGATATCCATAAATGGTCTGTAAGGATTATCTGTATGTAATGACAGTGCAGATTACCTGGTTAGTTTTCCTGTTAGTCATCAAAATTGTGGCAATAGGCTGTGGTTTTGGTCACAGGAAGAGGGCATATTTGAAAAAATTATTGTTTAGAAAACAACATTTGGAAATAAAGATCCTCTAGGAAAATGATGCCATTTGAAAGAGCAGTTGGCCAATAATCCACAGTGGCCAATAACCCACTCTACAAGAGCAAACTTGTAGAAAGCCTTCAAAGCAAAGCAGGCTCAGATTCACCTAGTTTGACAATTCTAGAAAATAGAGGGGATTACTAAACTCAATTGACACTGATTCTTAAGTTTTGACCCAAGTAAATGAAGTAATATAAAATACAGTGTTCCAGAGTGAAATCCAAAGGACTAGAACACTTGGTGAAATCAGTCCCAAATGTCATCCATTTCATTATGTTTGATGTCACACAACAAACCTAGGAGCTGACACTGTGAAAGCATTGCCAACAGCAAATGACCCCAATAATAAGAACAGAAGAAAATCCTTCTGCAAAATATGCCCAGGATGGTAAGGACATCTCATATGGCTGTTTTAGCAGCCTTTCTATATAGTTAAATGAAATAATTATTTATAATTAAACAAAAAGAATTGGTCACACAAAGATGTGTTCATGAGCAGGAGCAGGCCAACACTACATTTTTGTTTCTAGAACACAACCAAGCAATTCTGCAGATCAGCACATTCTGCACAGATCAACTGGCTCAGGTATTTCTGAAAGGGCTTTACATTGCAGTATACATTTCATAAGAAATCATGAGAAACGGAAAAGAACAGACAGTTTTCCTTCCACAGCCAGCACTGGCCAGCATTTGGAAAGCTCCTCATTCCAAAGGGACACTGCTGGCAGTTAGAGCAGGAATATGTGACCCTAGGGCCAGCAGACACTCTGTTTAGGATGCTTATGTTTGCTCCCCAGATCTTCTAGCTAAATGTAGCTAGTGAATTATTTTTGGCATATGTGACTGTTCTTCTCAAGCTGACTTTCCATATGTGTTGCTTTACCATTATGCAGATCTTTGCTTTTCTTGTCTCCTTCCTGTGTTTGTATTCCACATGCTTCTCCATGATACTGCACATACCTTCTGTCCTCACTTTGCTAAGTCTCTGGCTGTTGTTCTGCAAGTGTCAATAACAAAACAAAAGTTTGTTAGGTCTTATGCCATTAAATAATAAAGATGGTTCTAATTATGTGTTTATTTTAAAAAGACATATAAACAATTCAGGTGAGTTGAAAATCTAGACAGCATTTTTTTTTAAGTCACATATCTGTACAGTCTGACTATAAGTAGATAATCTAATTTTAAAAACTCAACAATCTCCTTTTTTGTGTATGGAGCTCTATCATTCTGAATTTTCTAAAAATTAGCAGTTCTAATCTTGCAAATTATATCATGTGGATGGACTCCTGGACAGCTCCAACATGGAGATCTTGTAACTTTTAGGTGCCTATGTTGTTCCAGGTATCACTAAAACAAAAAAGGTTTTGTAATTAACATGTACCTGGGCACTCAGTGCTCCCAGACAACACTAGGCTGCTCACCAAAAATTATTTATGTGTCTACATTGAAATAAAGATGTGACTGTCCAAAGTTACTCCACAGTGGAGACAAACCTGAAAATACTGGAGTATTACTAATCCAGGATACACAGAGCATTTTTATTTCCTCCTCACTTGCAGTTTTCAACTTGACAAACCATTGTAAGATGTTTTCTTTTGAATAAGTCTATTGCCCTAAATGGAAACATTTCCTTTTTCTGACCAAATCGGAAAAAACACCATTTAAACTTCGAGTCTCATTGTAGTCAGTGCAGCAGCAGCATTACTTCCCACGAGCAGCTGCTCTGGCTGCTCAATCCTCTGTGGAAGTGATGCCTGCAGGGCCTGCAGCCCCCAGAGCAGATCCCTGCGTGGGGCTGCTCCAGGGCAGCCGTGGGAGCCGCGGGCTGAGCACGGCAGCAGAACCGAGCGCGGGGGTCCAGGGGCAGCTGCTGCGTGGAGGCACAGCAAGGTAACAAATACACCAGAAAAAAAAAAAACAGCTTTTTTTTCTATTGGAGAATACCAAAAATGAATATGTGGCCATTTCTGAGCTGAAATTTCTTAACCTCTTTTCCGAGGAAGAAAAAATTGTATTTATCTATTGTAGAACCTATTTGATTTAAGAGAAAAACAAATGTTGATGGTATAACCAATAAGCACAGGAAGAACATCTCTCTTTGAGGTGGCCTTTTTAGAGTAGCTATGTTCCTTCTTATTAAAGAGTAAGGCAAAATAAACTTTTGATGAGTCATTGTAGTAATGCGGAGAAATGTTGCTTTGATTTAAACAGATCACACCTGAGTTCTCTGTGCTGCTGATTCGCAGGTGACAAAATAAAGGTACTGATTTTCTGCACAGAGGTGCCTGTGTTCATCAGAAAATGCTAAGACTCTCATGGCTGAAAATGCCAGCACAAAATATGAAGTTGAAATGTTGCTAGAAGAGTAGCACTAGCTTCAGAAAGGTGTGAAGGATATTCATAGTAATGTTAAAGTTACTGTATCATAAAGTACGGTATCATTCTGTTTCAAAGCAAAATGTTGTACCATGCTGGTGTAAGCTGGATCACATTTGCTGTCTGAAATCCCATCTAGAATTTCATGTCACTGTCATCCAGGTACAGAAAAAAGGTTTAAGTAACATCTTAGTAAGTCTTGATCTTTATAATTATGTTTTTGAGTGGAAAAAGGCCACACTGAACAACAACACAACTGCCTTGCCTTGCTTAGAGAATGCAATGCACAAGCTTTAAAAAAATCATTATTTATTCAGTTTTATCTGAGAAAAGAATATATAATCATCAATAAATCTGAGTAAAAATCTGCAAGGACACAGATTGCCTGTAGTGAGAGGAGACAAATAGTAAAATGAAGTAAAAAATCCAGTGGTTTATCTTTTCCATGTGTAAGTAGATGCTTAATTCTATTTTAACTTGGTTTATATTGCAGAACAGAAAATTTTATCAACTCTGTGACACGGAGTCCTTATATAATACACAATGTGGACATTTCAGAGTTGGATTGATTTGTAAAAGCAATTTGAATATCAGTAAGTATCTTGTAGCAAGTTTGTGAATATTCAGGCATACCTGAATTCAACAAAACTTCTACAACATAGATGTTGTTTTGCTTTCAGTGTAATTTAATAGGTCTTTTGGGATCTGCCGTGTTTGAACATCTGGGAAACATCACATGTTGTCTGTTGATCAATGAGGCAACAGGAAAGGCATGATGTGACACAGATGTTAAATATGGCAATACTCCACAGACCAACTGGATCACAAATGGCAATGATCAGCCTTTGAAAAATCTGATTAAGATTCACTGACTGGATAAAATTCAACTGGGTTTTTTTTTCCCCTCAGATTTCCTAGCTGTTCTTATAAAAGTATTTAGTGGGTATTATTGTGGTCAATGAATTATTGCAAACTGGTTTATTTGGAGGAACAAAACGAGGTAACTGAAGACAAGGACTTTTACTATCAAATACTTTACAGGAAGATGGATATAACTTGCCAGATCCCTGCTGTCTCATCATGAAGATTAATGTCTACTACTGGATAACTTTGCCACTTCTCATAAAAAAAAGAATATATAAAGCAAATTTATTGCATTAGTTTAAGCCTCAGTTAATTGACTAACTGCCACTACAGTAAGAAACCTTTTTCTCTCTCATATGTAAAAGAGAAATTGTGTATACGAATTCCTTTAACTGTTACCCAGGAATGCCACCTCCTGGCTACATATAGAAACGCCCTTTGAGAGGGAAAGGGGGAAAAAATAGCTTTCATTCTGTAGTTTCCATAAAACCATTTTAATTAAATATATGTTCAAAATGTGTGAAATACAGGCATGCCTCCTGTCAGATTTCCTATCTTGCTCGTTGAAATGTAAAGGTGCTCAGATATTTACTTTTCTAAAGAAATCGTGTGGTTTAAAATAATAAACATACCTGACACTGACTTTCTGTACAAACAACCTTAAAGCTGTTATATTTAAAGGTAGCAGCTGAATCAATATCACAAATGAAAATCTAACCTTACTGAAGCTGACAGGACTTTTGCCACTGACTTCAGTGGGGCCTAAACTTCCACCTGTATTTTTTGAAAGTTGCTCTAAATGAGCTGGGTTCAAATTGTCAGAAGTTTTGAAGGAAACCAGACATATCTTCTGCAATTCAGTGGGCACAGCACTATCAAGGGGAAACTGGTTGTGCAAAACCAAATGATGGTAAAGGTTTTCAGAGATCTCTCCTTCCCTATGATCAGACCAGATTAACTGTTGCTTTTATTCCTTGAACTTGTCCAAAAATAGACTTGTTTGGTTTTGCTAGTACAATAATATGTTCCTTGAAGCAATCATATTATTGTGCTGTAATGGACTCCCAAATCAAAGCAGAATTCTACTCTGGCTGCTAGGATAATCTACAGACAGTAGGACAACAAGCCAGGGAATTTCTCTCACCTGGAAAGCAAATAAGAAGCATGAATGAGACTATTTGGGCAGACAGCAAATGAAAGCCCCTGCAATTACAGATTACTGCATTTAGCTTCTGCATTTTTTTTACCTAAATATTACAGCTGTGTGATCTCTTGCAAACTTAAATTCTCAAGTTCATAGGTAAAAAATAATTTCAGTGAGCCCAATCCTACACTTAGATATTTCAGAGGGAAATACTTATTTTTGTTTCTGCCCATCAATTTCTTTACTGTGTCAAGTTTAACATGGCAGAAATGGAAATACAAGCTGCCAAATCACTTACCCTTAATGAAGACACTGGAGTGCTTTTAATTTGCCAAATCTGCGATTCTAATATTTTTTAATGTTGTCAGATGGGCAGTAATTTCAAGAATTAAGTGGTACAGCAGCTATTGGAAGAGGTTAAATAAGTATAGTGAATGTCATAGTGTCTTAATGATGGATATCTTACATGTCTGATAAACATTTTGGTTACCATTAAAAACTTTCTATCTAAATCCAGAAGATACAGGATGGAAATTACAAATTTTATTCTTTTTCATTTTTAAAGTTATATTAATTGTAATGAGCTTTGATAGGCTGCAGATGTGTGGTTCTTCTATAATAAGAAAAAATAACATGAAGCTTTATTAATTTTCTTAATCCCTTCTTTGGAGGAAGAAAATAAAAGAGATTAAATTGAGATTAAGCTGTGTCTCTTCTGTTCCTACAGTGCCATACTTGCTTGTCTTTCCTGATATGTCACCTTGAAACCATGACCCAGGCAGTGGAACATGGAAAGCAGGTACCCTTTTAGTCAATCCATCTACACAAATGTCCACAGAGTTTGCTATTTCTCTCAGCTGCCTTCTGAGAAAGTTGTAAGAAGCCATTTATAATTTTGACATGTATAATAAATTTTGACAAATATAATAAGTAATGGAAAGCACATTTGTGAATCCTGGTTTTTTTTTTTTCTTTCAACTTTGACTTAAAACATTACAGGGCTTTGGGGCTTCTAAGATTCTTACAGTACCATTATATATATATATCATAATACTTATGATCAGGGTGCCAAAGAAATTATAGTATGTGTTGGGTGACTTTGTGGGGTTTTTTTTAAGAGGAAGGCAGGGTTGAGTGCTCGAGGGAAAAAGAGAAAAATGTTCCAGCATGAAACTGTTCCAACAATTTGCTTTAACATTAGTGATACTATCTCCTATCTGTAGATGGCAGTGATCTCCCACTGCCTGCTTCAGGAGGAAAGGGGGAATGGTGGTGGTGATGAAATCCAAAAATTAAAAACCACTGTGCTAAACAGATGTGGGGAAGAGAAATCATAAGGTATGGGAAACTATCTGCCTTATTGTGTTTCATTCCTGTGATGAGATGTGTCATGCCATTGAGAATCTATTAATTTCTGTACCAGAGGATTTTGACAACAAATCCCAGAATATTGTGTCTTGAAATCTATCTATGATTAAAACCCTTTGTTGGCTTTCTGGACTTCTTGTAGGCACCTTAGACACATTTCATTATTTTAAACATGTTTATTCAAATAATACCTGCTGTTTTCCTTCCAAACCCCTCTGGGTACTTAGCTACCTCCTTCATCAGTTGTTCAGCAGGTCTATTACCCATTTAATTTTTAGCTGTTTTTCTCTTGACACTTGCATTCGTTTTCACTTTCATTCAAATAAAATGCAGTAAACACTGTGTAAGTCTATCTGGATATACTTCAGTGAAGGGTGTGATATGAAGCTCACTGAAAGCAAAGAGTTTTTACTAATTTCAGTAGGCTTATGATCTTGCTCACAAAATCTACCATGCTTGGTCACCAGCAGAGAGAATCTTCAAAATACAACATAAAGTCACTATTTTCAGTTGTGGATTGTTTTTATCTTAACAGTTCTGCCTGAAGAACTTCAAAATATAATGCTTTCCATAAACATCAGACTATAAAAACTACATTTTTGAAGTTCTATTTCAAGTGTCACATAGACTTCTAGCATCAGATTTTAAATGTAATCTAGACACACAAATGCAAATGAGGATTTCAAACACCATCTAAATAGAATTATAAAATCTGCTTCTGAAGTTTATAAATATCAAGGAGATTTTGGGTATTGTGGGGCTGAAGATGCCTCCAATGCATGTGTATGCCAAGTGGACACAGAGAAGTACCTAAGCCAGTTATTTCTTATGAGCCATTGTTTTTAGTAGAAAGTGAATCACTGCAAAGAGGAAAAAAAACCCCAAAATATTAATCTGCTTCTAAGGCAGCCCAGCCTAGTATAAATGGCATGAGCATTAGATACCTTAGAGTGACTTTGAGACATTCCTCAGCAAATCATGAGCAGCTATCTGTTTCAGCTCCTTCCATTTAACCCTGAGTCTCATTCCTTGCTGCTGAAAGAGGTTTTGCAATATCAGCCCAGCTCATCTGCAGCCACTGCTGTTTCACTGCAGTCGAGCAGAGGCTTGTCATTAATATGACCAGTGGCAATTCTGACCTCTAGAGCAGAAAGCCAGCATAAATTACTGTGCATTGCCTAAATCCCTTTTTGGAAAGCTTAGCTGGGAGTTTTGTCCTTGTGCACAGGAATGTATCACATCCAGTATGCTCTGGAGCAAAAAGGACACACACTCCCCATCCCAATGGCAGGCTTTCCACACTTTCCAGTAGTAAGACAAAACCACCTACATGGCATCACTGTATTAAAGCTTTCTATACATGAATCCTTCATTTTCTCCTCTGAGTTTTGTCACCTCTTTCTTGACATGCCAAATGGCTTTTCCTCCTCTTTACTGACCACACTCTTCAGTTCTTTGAAAAGCAGCAGCAGTTTCTCTAAATGATCTGTCATATTTGCTAAACCTGCAGTTCTAAAATTAAATTTGTTTTTTTAATGAGTGGATGGTTAATCTTTATATTCCATTGTCAGAAAAATAATCCATTAATCTGTTCCCAGTATGTAGTTTCATAATATGCACGCTCAAGAAAAAAAAAAAAAAAAACAAAAACAACTCAGCTAAGGAATTGTGTATTAAGGAGCTGTGTATGGCCTTATTGCCTATTATTTACAGATCCACACATGTCTATATCCAGACTTGCCTTTTCCCTTACACCGCTGGCAGGGCATAGTACATAAAATTGATTTTCTTAATACACTTACATTGTTCTCCCTCCAAAAAAGACTATTGTGAGATAGTAAACAAAACCTAGGTTTAATATCTCCACTCATGTTCTAAATGCACACACTAAGATCCCTTCTTTGGGAGTTACCTTTGGTCACTTCACAAAAATGTCATCATTGGAATTCTGCAAAAACCCTTATTTACTAAGCTGTTGGCTCAGTTTGCTTTATCTACACGTCCAAGAATATTTGCAGTTTGAGCCCAAAGTGTGCAGGACTCGGTGTAATTCTCCCATAGCTTCCAGTGACACTTGCAGTGTTTCTGTCTACCCTTCCTCCCTTCCGCTTCTTCCCATCCTCATTCTTTTGCTCCCTCTCTTCATCTTTCTAATTCATTCCACATGCCCTTGAATATGTACCATGCAAGCTGCTGTTTTGCATTCAACATTTGTTTATCCTGGGACTTATCACAGTATCTGAGAATCTCATAACTTTCACAGATTTTTATCCTCCTGAAGCCTTTGTGAAACAAGGAAGTGTGTGTCAATTTACAGGTGGGGAGTGGTCACACTGCAGATTAAGTGAGGTGCTCAGAGCCCTGCTTAGCCGTGGGAGCTCTGTTCAAGTATTTCTTGGCTCCTGATCTGCTGTATAGATTGAACATTCCTGTCCAACTACATCTCCTGCAGTGCACCACAGTCTCCTTTCAAAGTGAGGACAGGCCATCACTCCAGCATTTTTGGCTTCTGGGAGATACAAATTGGATGGGGAGGCTCTTCTTACATTAGAACAGGGACGTGAGACACAAATTCAGAAATTTCAGAAAATCCCAGTGCAACTTTTCCAAATCAAAATTAATGGATGGATAGAAAAGAGAACGTGTGTGGGAATGTCTGACCTACATTTCCATTCCCCCAAAAGAAACCAAAGCACCCCAAAAAAGCCCCATGCAAAGCAGATACTTTACTCATAAACAGGTAATGATCTAAAAATGCTGGCTTCTGAAGAAAATCCTGTAATGGCCCTAGTTGTATCATAGACTGGAAGAAAAGCACATATCTAAGATTTCATTAGAGTTATCTTGTCTTTCTCATTTCAGAGTATCTGCTGTAGACATACCCAGCATGCTTTTTGCAATAAAATTCACCTACCTGTACATCCACACAGTAAGTCTCAATGCTGGTTCTAAATTAATTTTTTTTGAGTTGTCAAAACATAGGACTGTGTATCCATGTTTTCCAACTCAAAGGGGAAGCTTCCAAAGCAGTGAAAGGAAGGCTCACATAAGGACTGAGGCTGGCAACATGTGAAATTTGGGTGCCAGGTTATTAAGTATTCTGATTTAGCCACAATGTGAAACTCCACAGTGAGCTCTAAAACAGCTTTGCTGATACTGAGGTAGTGACCTCTGAGGCTTTCATGTGACTGTGCTGCCAATGGGTTGTCTGGTCCACCAGGGTGCCACTTTCCTTTGATTTATCTTTGAGTCTGAGGAATTTTTTTTTTTTTCTGTAGTAAGAAAATCCTATTTCAAATTCATTATTAGAGCTGGCCCCAGTGGAAAAATCCTAGTAACTAGATATTTATTTTCCATGGATATATGTACTGACTTTAAAACAAGCCTCATGCAGATAGATGTCTGGTTTTCCTTATTAATTAAGGGAGTTGGGGAAGGGAAGAAAAGGGGGAATATAAAATAGCTCACTTACCTGAGAAAAGCTGTGCAGCTGGGTGTGATCTGTTGTATAATTCAGAAAATATGCATCTAATCAATTGTACTTTCTTGGAACCTAAAAAAAAATTGGTTTATAGCAAACGTTGTCATACAAACTTGGTGCTAAAATAAACATTCTGATTACTTCTGCACATTTCTGCAAACCAAATACAGTCACTATAAATGAAGTTTAAAAAATAAAGAGAAAGAACAGAAAAGTAACAAATTAAATGTTTGTGTAAAACTACTCTGGTAGTGAGCCCATATCTCCTATTCTTGGGATTCAAACTGCTTTGCCTAGTGAAAATGTTTCAAAACTGACATGCAGAAAGAACTTGCATTCTGCTGCAAGCATAACTTCCACTGAACTGTGTAAAAATAAGGCAAGAAATAATGTCAACACTAAGAAGAAAAGGTTAACTTACAGTCCTTGTAAATTTGATGGGTACTGCATAAGAAAGCCTTTTTTCAGTAAATCAGTTTAGTGCTTTTTTCTGTTCAGTATTAAAAAACACTTCAGCAAAATAAAAAGTTTCTAGATCTATCACAGAACTGTGAAAGTAGCATTCCTACAGGCTACAAAAGATATTTTAAATCTTATCAGAAATCTCATCAGGGGACTTATTCTGCCTGCTGAAATTTTGCAGGAATTGGCTCTATCACCTCTATGCCCAACTACCTAAAGTCACCCACAAAACTAGAGATGAATTTTTAGAGATGCTCAGTGTTTTATGCAATACAGACAGTAAGGAGAGTAGTGTCACCTCCACTCTCCCAGCAAATCCAGCTGCTGACTGCACAGTCGGATGCTGCACAAGGAGCTCAGCCCAGGGACTTTCTGTGCTTCACGCTAAGCACTAACAAAAATAACCAGTATCAGCTGCTCATACCCTGAATATAACACAAAGGCTATTGCACCTTACTGGATTTTTCTCCAAAACTTCCTCAAAAATTACCTTTTGCACAAAGGGATCAGCAATGCAGTGGGTGTGCAAAGGCTGGGAGTCTCCCACACCGAGCTAGGCTTGAGACAATGCCAGTTACTGCCATGATGGGGTTTTTCCTTATATTTTTACTCTCTGAGTAATCCTCTTTCTCAAAATTTTTGTTCATCTATTTTTCGCTTCATAATTTCAGATACATAAATACATGGAAGCATTTTACCGGAGTTCCAAAGCTTCCTGAGAAGTGAATGACCTTTCTAACTCTTGGAGTATGTGCACTTAATTGAAAAGTTCTCCCCTCGATATATTTTCTCTACACAATGGAAAAAATATCTATGTTAAACAGAACCCCATCCAGGTATGTGTGTAAACTTGAGAAAAGAATGCAAGGCAGTTATTTATAAAAGAATGAAAATATTAAGTAGTATTTATTCAGTGCCAACTATATTCTTGGTTCTTATCTGTTCTTACAAGCAGCACTCTGTTCATATATGGAAGATGCAATTTGAAGCCACAGCATCTGAGCTACAGTAATTTTGATATAATGGCAATGAAAAGATGTCAGCAAAGTACCTTTTATGTGTGAGTTAAACTTAGCTTTGGTTGACAGTGTGCCCACTGCAAAACATAAACAATACCTATAGGAATGATAAACAGAGCTTTCTCCAAAGAAAGATTTTGTTCCCTGCTGTTGTAACTTAGCTATTAATTTAGTGTATAATTTAATCTATCAATTCCTTATCTATAAAAGGGATGCATCAAGACATCTCTGAGTCTTGTTCAGGCACATTTCAATGTCTTGTGAGAGGAGCTACCCTGCTACAGGTGTTGCTCCACCCCTGCTACTCCACAGCCCTAGTCAAGACTGGGGGCTCAAACTGTTAACTGTTATATCCAACATAATATGAAACATTAATTTTATTATGGCAGCTGCAGGCATTAAGACTTTAAACAAGGAATAAAAAAATAATACTGTTTGACATGTAAAGAATAGGAAGGAAAGAGTTCTGGAAATGTTTTAAAATACCTTAGTAATATTTTCTGAAGCTCTAGACATATTTTCTATGATCACATCTCTCTTTAAGTCTTGTAAGCTAACACCATCTTATTAACTTTTAATATATGAAAAATATGCACTATAGGAAATGCAATGTTCCTAATGAGGTAAAGATCTCCCCCCTCACTGTTATTTCCTGTCCATCTCTGTGGTAAGTAACCATGTATCTTTGTATATGGACATGCACAAGATAAGTGAGATAGCTACTTACCCATCTCCAGTCCCAGTGGAGCTCGATTAGCCAGTGAAAAGGCAGAGGCCACATCAAACCAACACTCTACAGAACAAACCCAAAGAAGTGCATTAAGATTCTGCCCCTGTAATGCCAGCTAGTGAGATTTTCACACATGGGGAATACTGAATAGGACCTTCTAAAGCTAAAAGGTCCTGCAATCACATTTTGTCCCATCAACTAGTAATTCCCACTAAGATAAATACAGAGAAACCTGCAGTAAGAACATAGAGAAATACTCCCAGAAAATATCTCAGACTTTTAAATCACAGCAATATTCCCCTTGTTAAAAAGCAGATGAAATGTATTTCCTTGTTAAACACTGCATTCATAAAAGAAAACTTTTCTTTGCTGAGGATTGCACACAGATTTCAAGTACTTTTCTGCAAGCCAAATACAGACATCATTTTTTTTTCTGATATAAAATGCAACCCTTCTGCAACCTAATCAAAAGTTAGACTGCCAGATCCCAAATGATACTAAAAAAAAAAGGTCACATTAAATTTCTCAGGGTCATTATTAAAAACATGTGGAATGTTCCCTCCAGTACCTTTGGAATTTAATTGCATGCTGTCTGGACACTCAGAGTATTCCTCTTAGGCAAGGAAGAAAACATGCTGATGTTAGAGGCCACACTGAAAGCACACCCTTGCTTCCCCCTGCCCATCCTCTTGTCCCTGGCCCTCCCTACCCCTCTGGCCAAACCCTAAAAACAATCAGCACAAGAAATAGCATGATCATGGAGGAGTGCTTGAAAGTACTGTTAAAACCAGATTTTCTCAAGAGTAAGAATTAAAACTCAAGAAAAAGCACTGTAACTGACTGGTCCAAATTCAAACAAAACCCACCCAAAGCAGCACACCAGGCAGGGCAAACCAGGCTCTGAATTAAAGCCAACTCCTGTGAACTTCAGGTCAACCAATGGCAAACAGCAGCTCCACAGGGATTAGGAGCCCTGCCTGCTGCTAAACTGAGCAACCCTAAATGTAAACTCAGCTCTTGAAGCCATGTTAAACATCTACTGGAGTGTGACTCAAACCAGTCCATAGAACTCCAGTAGAATTTGATTTAAAGGGGTTATTCAGACCTCCCTGATACTTCCTCCTGTTCCAACTTTTCTGTAAAAGCTGATTCAATACAAAACATGTAGCACTTCCATGAGCTTTAGATTTCCTGACCTCCAGTGAGTGGGAGGCTTATTGCAGTTTCCCTGGAAGTCTAAAAACACATCCTTTTTTGGAGGGGCACATTGAGCATTTTGTCACTATGCAAAGTGCAGCGCTGTGCTGAATTAAAGTTCCCATAAATGAAATAACATCTGATAAGTGCCAAAAATACCAGAGGATGTCCATCCATGCAATGTTACAGCATCCTTGCTCTGATTTACTGATACTTCGTTTCCTAAGATTAGCCTGTTGGAACTTTCTAAAGGGGTATGGAGTTTATTTATAAGCTCTAGTATACCTGCTCATAATTTATTTAAAAACCATTCCAATCATTTATTTTATAAATCAATTAACTTCTACTGATTTCCTTCCAATTTACAGTGAAATATCTTCTGCCTGTTATTCTGCTTATTTAAGCTGGGTAAATGTCCTTTAAATCCTATGCTGTAGGATGATGACTTGAAATAATTTTTCAATAACAAATTTATTTTAAAATTCCATGGAAAAGTTTAGTTAGAGGATGATGAGAAATCAATTAGGGCCATGCTGATGAATTAGGAATTATTATCTTAGCTTTGCTTTGAAACAAACAGAAAGAATATGCAATCAAACAGATGAAAATACCATCCATAAGGAAAACAATTAAAAAAGGTAGAACGAGTACCAATGTACAGACTGTTCTGTGAAATCACATTTCTGAGCTTAAGGAAACTCACTGGGATCTGGGTCACTGGGTTAGAAAGAACTGTGTTAGCAAAAGAAAAATTATTGTCTTTCTAGCTTAGTTTGCTAGATAACTAAGGGAACTGATTTCAATAAAATGTTTCTGATATTATATAGCATGGAGTTGTGCACACTGCAGCTAAAAGCAAGTTAAATTCTTAGCAAATAAATGGGGAGAAATGTAAATCTGTCCTCTATGCCCTACTTCTTCTGCCTATGTACTACACAGTGGGAATTCTGCAAGGACATAATATACAAAATGCATATATGTAGGCTCTGCAAGAGCACTACATAGAAACAATACATTTAAAAAGTACAAATCAAATTTGCTTTTAATCTCCCTTTATGTTTCTTATTTTAAAAAAGAGGAAAATTTGAAGACTTCAAAAATTAATGTAATGACATCTTAGAGAAAAATTAGCTTACTATAAAAGACTCAGTTAAACTTTAAAATGTATAGCTAAAAGTCCTGAAATATTTTATGGTTTACCACCTAACACAAAACAACAACACAGAAAACAACAGCAAACACACTCTGCTGCCTTAAAACCAGATCTGTTCATGTAAAATAAACCCATGCAATGAGTGCTACACTGCATTAATAGACATGAAAATCAACAACTTCTCTCTTCTAGGCAAGAATTCCTTGTAGCTCCGTGCTAAAATCTATTGCAAAGAAATTAATATTCCTATAAGAAACTTCAGATGACCTAACAGTAACATTGCAAGGACATTTGAAATTTATTCCCAATGATAGTACTGGGTATTCCTACTGCATGGAAGGCTTTGACTTGGATTACCTTGTATTTGGATTGTGTTTTACCTTGCAAGACTCTGATCTCACAGCGAATGATTACAAGCATTCAAAAGGGTTAAGGGTGATGTGAAATTTAACTGATTGTGTAGTTGGGGAATATGATCCATATCTCACCAGTAAAAGGATTGAGATACAGACTGGTTAAAGGGTTTCACATAGAAAATTCTTCAGAAATGGGCACTGAACATGTCTGTCAGGTTCCACAGCTGTGCCTTAGCCAGATGCTGTGTGCCTGCCTGGTGTTCAGACCACACCTCACTGCCAGGGTGTCACAGGCCTGTTTTGTCCAGAGTTTCACCCTAACTACATGTGAAATTACAGGTAAAATTCTCACTTTTTGAGTCTGCAGAGACAATTTTGTAAGGCATCTTGCCTCAAAATTCCTTTCACTGATATTTAAACTTTTTTTATCTTTTCCCTAGAGGGGAAGACGATCCTACTTCAATATAAATTGCTACACAGGAGAAAAGCAATAATTTCTCTTTCTCTCTGTTTGAAATCACCTCTGCTTGGATATTCAGATACAACTTCTATAAACTTACAGGCCTAAATAAAACTGTATTTCAAACAAACTGGTAAAATTATTTTCATGTTGCTTGTATAGACATGAAAATCAGATGCACGTGTAGTTCTTCTGCTCACTACAGGTGAAATGCTGCAGATGGGTGTATGTTTTATAGCACTCTGAGATTATAAAAAAAAACCTAACAAAGATTTCAACTCTCACTAGATCAAGTCTGTGACCAACAGGGTGAAACTGAAGGTATTCAATTTCTGCAAAGCTGTAGGGACACAATCACAAATGAACAAGCTGAACCACCTTGGGGAGCTGGGAATTTTGTAGTAGCCCTCACCAGGGCCAGCATTTTTTATGATTTCTCTTTTCTTTGGTAAAGTCCTCAAAACCTTACATATTTTGATATAAACCCAGTCCCTTCTGCATCATCTCACTTCTGAATCAGCCCCTCAAAGAACACTGCATTGGCAGTAGGTACTGTGCACAGAATAATCTTTGTTCTCTGCCATATGCCCCATGTGGTATTTTAAAAAATGACTGATTGCTGCCTGATTGTTCTGTTTTCCCCTGTAGCTCTTGGGCTATATATCTTCAGGTGTGTTAAGGTACCCATGGTACAATGCCAGACTAAAATTTACCTTAAACAAACTCCCAATAGCTCTGATATCACTTTTAATTTATATTATAATTTCTAAATTCTAGCTGTTCCCTTGTGACCCTTTCTTTTTTTTTTTTTTTTTTTTTTCCCACAAGCACATCTGGAGCTGAGAAGCAGCTCTGTGCAGGAAGCAACCATGTGTATTAAATGACACCCTTCTGTGGGACTTGTGTCTCAGTGCAATCTGACCTCTCTCCCCAGAGTGGCCTGTTGAGTCCCACAGGTTCTGGGCAGTTCTTACTGTTTTACCTAAAGCAAAAAATTCCTGGGAGTCTCCACAAATCTGAACCGGCATCTGTTCTTTTCCTGTTGTTTCTTCTTTGAAAATATAAACAGAATGTTAATTACCTTGCCGTGATTTTATCCTGCTGCTCAGTTTGTTTCCTTTTAACTCCTGAATCTATTACCACCTGCCAATTTGTCTAATCCTCTATTCTGGCAGATGTAAGGTTTTAGCTGAGATTACTGCAATGATCCTGAAGGAAAATGAGCCATATTCCACTAGGTCAACAAGACTCAGAAAGACAAATCTGTTACAAACGTTACTTCATCTTTTGCAAGAATTGGAACCTACACACAGAAACTTATTTCGTAGTTTTGTTCATGGATGTATTCAGAGGAGCTTGATGATCTCTCACGTGAAAGAAAGTCACAAGATTTGTGCCTCCAATACTTTCAGTGTCCTTTTCACTTTTGTCATGTTTTGTTCTTAAATGAATAACAAAATAAAACTTTAAATAATTGGAGATTCTTCCCTAGTTCTCAGCACACACAGAAGAAGAAAGCTGAATCAGCGTTTTCACACGTGCTTGACTCCATAATTATGTGCAGTGCTAAATTAGAGAGCTGTGCTCAGGTTTCATATTACAAGGATTACTTTAATTCTATACAGGAAAAAAAGAATATTTTACACTATATTTTAATAAATAATTAATATTAACCTCATCTATTAAATAAAGGTTCAAACTTGCACAGTGCCGTAAGCTCCCACTGGATGGTGTTTATCGACTTGCAAAATCAGGACCTGGTACAATGGTATTTGGAGAGAACTTCTGTTTCATACTGTGCCAGTTCAATATTGCTAACTACAGGTGTTTAAAAAGCATAAAGTGGTCCATCAAATATCAAAAGATTAGCTTATGCTTGCCAAATCTTCAAAAAATAAATAAATAAATGTTGGGCTTTGCTTATTTGCCTTCTGGTTTTTGATACTCCAGGGTTCAGCTGGCTCATGTTTTCATGTTTTATCTCTAACCATAAAGGTGAGAACTCCTTTTTGATGGAAGCTGAAGTTTGCATCTAGTCACTAGCCTGCAGGAGCAGACTTTAGGAAAACATCAAATATCATTAACGCTCATGGGAAAATCGTGAAAATGGGGCTATGCTGGTTGATAACTTACTAATTTACAAATTTTAGTAATAGGCATTGGTGCTTTGAACTACTGATGTGAATTAGCCGGGTTCTACAACTTACTTAATAGTCTGTGTTCCTTGTGGCATTGAAATTTCTGCGGCTTAGAAACCTACTCTACAACTGAACACAGAGCTGCTTGCCATGTGAATCTGGAACAGATTTGCTCGTTGAGCAGTGGGGGGGTTTACATTTTATGCTGGAATAGAAACACTATTTTAAGAGTAGATGGAGTATCTTTAGACATTTACTCCAATTGTTTCGATAATGAAACTGCTCATTTCCCCTTTTATCATTCTTTGTCTCCAACAAGAAGCTCCACAAGGTGCAATTTCATCCCATGGATTTTCATTGTTTGCTATTTGATGGATGAGACATGGTCAGAGGTGTTTTGTGAGCCATTTTCAGGCTGGAACTCTAAAACTCTGAATATCTACATTTTTTTGGTGTGTCTTAAATACAGGAGCTACTGAAACAAGTGAAATGGTGCAGATTGGTTAGAGGAATGAATAACTGAGTAGACTAATACACATCTGGGCTCTGTTGCTGATGTATCACAACATTGTTCCAGTAATGAACTTCTCCAAAGAATTAAGACTGCAATTTGAAGGCTCATTCCCCTGTCATTTTTGCACCTGCCTAGATTAATTGCCTCAAGAACTGAAAAAAAATACAAAGATCTAAAAATTTTGGACCCATTTTTTACCCTATGTGCTGTGACAAGAGTAACTGAGTTCTTTTCTTTCATAAATTCTTTAATTGGCTGTTGGGTGACATAGAAAATATAAAATCTCATTCTATACCTCATACCTTACAATCTATGAATCTGTCAGTTCTAACAACACTGCCGTGGTAATCAAAAAACAAAATTAGCTGAGAATAAAGGGAAACTTTTTTCTCATTATATTTTAAAAATCTCTTGTGTTGCTCCGTAGGCACAGTAAGTAGAGAAGAACTACACATAAACCCACCTAATTCATATGTGGTGCTTTTATAAATTGAACTAATAATAACAAAAAGCATTTCAAATTATGAGTAAATTAAATGTCTAGATATTCTCTTTACTGTTGCATTCATTTTTACCCAATTTTAGGATTAACAAACTGCCATGCTCAAAATTACAACCGAGGTACCAAATCACTATTTATGTACCTCATACTGTGACAGTGCTTTGTGAAGCAGTCTCAGTATATATTCCTCTATTGATAGGTGTAACATATTTGTTTCTAATGCTCTGTAATTACTATTAGCACCTGAATAAGCAGAAAACTGTTCACTCACCTAATAACATGCAAATATTTAGTATTTTAAATATTAAGCATTCTAAGTATCACTGACTGAAAACCCCAGTACATTCAGATCATGCAGAATTATTTCACTGAGGAATGAATAACCTTGCCTTCAGTTCAACTAATTGCCTCTGCTGGACTCCCTGGCTTTGCAGCCAGACATCTTTAGCAAAATGTGCCATGGTCCATCACTGCAATCACATTGGAATTTCTGTTAATATGCAGCATCTTTTGTTGCTTACTTCATACTATCCATGCTAACACAATTATTAGTAATTATATATGCATATTGAATTAGTAAGATTTATGCTTCCTTACAGTATTATAAAATCGACATTTATTATTATGCATAACATTAAAAATCTACATGTATTATTATACAGTATTATAAAATCCACATTTCTTCTTTGTAAGAAAGTAGGGCACTTTAGAACATTTCTGTTTGCATGAAGTCAGCAGTAGTTTGGAATGGGCAGAATGCAGGTTTGAATTTTTGCTTTAGTAAACGTTAATTACACAGGCATTTCCTGCACAAGGAATTACTCTGTCAGAAATACAGAGCTGTGTTTTGAGACTCAGTATTTTTAAGAACTTGGTTTTTTTGCTTTCTTAACCAAAAAGGATTTTTTTCCCCTCAAAGTTTATTTATTGCTTTGGTTTTTTTACCCCCTGAAGTACATTCCCAAGATTTTGAGTTTCATTCTGGAGTCCTACTGGGTTTAGAATTTCACTGAATATTTGAGAAGTGTCCTGGCCAAGGAAGGCTTGCAGAACTAGACACTTTTAAGCATAGAAGTATTTTTAGTTGCAAATATTAAAAAAATGCACTCGCAGCTGTTCACACAGCAGTGATTGGAGTGGTTGGAGTACTGGAGAATGCTGATACCTTGATCTGTTTTATGAGTGTAATGTAGCTGTGCTTCAGGCAGAAATTCTTCAGAAGAATGAGGAAAAAGAACATGAAGGGAAGCTGTTTAAATTTTTAAAAAACAGAGTTACTTTTTTTGTTGTTTTTAAAAGGAACATAAATAATACTGGAGTTCAAATACATATATACTAAACTGGAAATACATTTTCATTAGGGTACACTGTGCAAAAGCAATTCTGCTTTTATTAAAATTATCTCAAGTAAATGCCATAACATGAGAATTACATACAATACTGGCTTAGAACTGATTTTGGTTTTTTTCCCCATACTGCTCATGATTATCAAGCTATCAATTGATTGAAAAAATGAGTGTAAGAACATGGGCAAAACTAGATTTTCCAGGGGTTTTAGAGAATGTAATCTGCATGTCTACTTGCCCAGCGCCCTCTTCCACTTTTCCTTTGACCCATCTGAAAGGAGCCCCTGCATTTTAGCATAAATGTGTTCTACCAAAACCCAGCCAACCCCAAGAGCAGCCTTGTTGTGCATCTGATCAGTGTCCCACCAAGCCCAGCAGCCAGAAAAGCCAGTATTGACTATGGGGTTTTGAAGCCAAGCAATTGATTTCAGTCTGCAAAGACCTCCTGAACTGAAGCTGGCAGTTTCCATCAGTCTTAGAAAATCTGGTTTCAGACTTTAGAGATTTAAGACAGCAGTTGGCTCAGAGAAATTTGTTAATGTTCGGGTACTTTACACAAATAGAAGCCTCAAGTTTAATTTATTTTTACTTTTTTTGTTTGATTTCTGCAATACCTGCTTGGAAGAAATCATGACTGCCAAGACTGAGCATTGATACTAATTAATAACTTCCAACGCAGTATATATCAAACACTGCATTTAAAGAAAATCTTCTGGTTTATTTGCTTTTATTTCAGGAAGAGAACACAGAAAATAACTGAACCCTGTAAATAAAATAAAATTATAAATTAAGATAAAATACCATCCCTTTTCTTTTTCTCTATAGCCTCATGCATTCCTTTCAAACATGAAATAACTTCTGAAGGAAGGATAGCTGCGGTGAAAATCAATATTTTTCCTCTAGCTGAGCCTACTTCAGAGAAAAGTCAGATCCTGCCTATGCCCTCTGCTTGCATCTAAAAATTTTAGGTTTCATTCCCTGTGGTAACTATCATAACTATACAGCTACTTCATACAGTATATATTGACTTTGTAAACTGTGGTTGTTCTGTGGTGTGGGGATCAGTATTCTGGACTGAGCATTCAAGTGTGGAAACAGGAAAATTCTGACATGTTATTAGATGCGTCCTTACTCATGCTCTTTGTAAGACTTCCTACATATCCCTGGATAGAAAATCAATGGTTACGTATGAAGTATCTGTGGTTACCTATTGGAAAGCAGCAATATGCTTCTTGAGCTTGTGAAAGAATCTTGGCTTTCTTATTTAGCAGTGAAGGACTGCAAAAGACAAAAATGAAGTTGACTAAAGAATATCATAATCCTAAGTTTATTGCAAGAAGCACCAAAAGACACAATGATCAGGAAGTGAAGACCTACATGGCAACAGTCCCCTGCAAACCACAGCAGAAAGGTTTGCCTTTGAGCAGAGCAGAATCTACTGCTTCTGCAAAAGAAGAAAAAGTTAATGAGGTAAAATAACTGAAGATGAAAGAAAAGTGACTGTAGACAAGAAGAAAATTAGAGAGAAGAAAGGTATTTATAAACAAGAATTAATAAGCCTCAGAACTAAATATAAGCTATGAACAGTGTTTGCACTATTCTAAGTTTCAAAAAAATCATTAAGCAATATAATAAATTTTCAGTAGAACATTAGTTAGGAACAGGGCCTCATATAATTATCAAATAAGAGATGATTTCCTGCTCCAAAGAGCTTTCTATCTAAGTTTCAGTCAAAAAAGTCAGACAAAAATACATTGCTTAGTGGTCGGTTGGGTTTGTTTAAAGTTCCTAAATCCCACTGGTCTTAGCATCTGCAGGTTATCATGTATCAGCACTGAGCTCACATAGAATTGTCACAGAGTTGGCAATTATTGCTTTGTAACACAAGTTCTACTCCCTCACATTTCAGAAGTAAAAACAAACCAGAGGATGTGCCCTTACGAGGCCGTAGTGTCTCGTTGAGGAATCACATCCTAATAAATATGATAGGCCTGACTCTGCCCCTGGTTACGTGCCTTTGTCAACCCACTGACAACATTAACTACAAAATAATATAAAGTGACACAGGGATTAAGCATTTTTACAGCTTAGAAAGCAGTGAGCTCACCTTAGAACATCCAGGTATTCTAGGCTTAATGTACTTACATTTTGCAGCTGCAAAATGTTCTTTCTGTAGAGGATACACATTACACAGCATGCAGGTGGCAGTCAGATCCTATCACTATTGGAAAAGCAGTTTATTAAGCATACACAGTGTGACAGGGAAATGGAAGATAGCCAGGAATTTGATCTTACCTGGTGCTCTGTGCTGCTGCTTCACGGTCTCTTGCCATGCTCAGAAGTCCTATGCTTTGTATTTGCTTCAGGCCTAGAGCGTCAAAGTGTATCAGTTCTTTTACAAAGCCACACAGCATCAGTATGACATGTGAAACTAGCCAGTTCTGCAGCTCTTTACACTTCAAATGTTTTCATGATATTGAGCCTTACAAGAAGAAATGTCAACCCAGCCTGATCTTTAAGCCTTTCACCATTGAATCAACACACATATGTCACAGATATTTAACAGTAACTGTAGAGATGGATGAATGGGTTTGTGGAAAATCCTGACCCAGCATGCATTTGCTCCAAAAGCCTTCCCAACCCTCTCTAAAGTTCCTGTCACATCAGTGGAGATCTTATTTCTATGTTACTCCTTACTAATTTCCTGGTCATCATGCTGCTTGCTGCTGATGTAGTAAAACCACATCCATCATCATAACCAAACCCTTTACCTGAGTCTACACAGCTTAATTATAAACCTTCATTTTGGTAAGGTAGATAAGCAAATACCTACTGTAAGGAACAACAGGCATTCTGCTGAAACAAGCAGCACATGCTAGAAGTGAAGAATGTGCCTAAATACTCTGCTGTATTTTTAATCTTATATAACAAGCCATTTTTTCACAGGAGGTAGATTAACTCTGTAAATGAGGCAAGAAGAGGAGTCATGTGTTTTGGGAAGCATGGGCCATCAGTGTATCTGCTGTCATTTATCTACATTCTCTATTTTAATATTACATATCTTCCCTTTCCCACTACTTTTTTCCTCAGGTTTTCTTCCCCTTTATTTTCTGCTTCTCTCCTTTTGCTTGCAGACTCCAGATCTATAAGGACTTTGCTGCGTCACTTTTTCTTGTACAGAATTAATTTAGTACTTCTCCATTATTTTGTGTTATTCTGCTTTGAATGTGTGAGTTCCACTGTCCAAGCAGAGCAAATGACCTGTGTGAATGCTGGTGAGCACCTTGCTCTCTGTGGCTAACAGGGTATAAAGCCTGTCACTCTTAATTGCCACCACAGAGGACCTTTCAGCCTGAGTTTTGAAGTTCAGTCATGAGCTATAAGGTATTTCCCAAGCTATTTGCACATGTTTTAACTGAAGGCTGTGTGTATGTGTGTATGCAGCCACGGGTCATTACACAAAGTGAAACCACCAGCTTGTGTGTCGTAGGCCACCAAACAGCCGCCAGCTGATAACGACTCAGTTATTACTAACCAGGGTCAAATTCATGCCAGTGACCGAGGAGAAAAGGGCTCCATATCTCATTACTAACATTCTGAGCTCTCCAGTCCCTCTGACCACTGCACTCAGGTCTTTAAGTAAAAAAAAATTAAAAATAAAAAAAAAAATCAGGAAACGAAGCCAGGTATTTCAGTAAAATGCATGTGTGGTACATGACCACATTAAACACCATCCAGAGAGTGAAATTCTTCCACTCACAAGCTGATCATGCACTCTCAGCACACTGATACCTTCCTATACGAAACAGCTAAAAATCTACCAACTAGGAATGAGTATGATAGAGAAGCATCTCCAGTCTGTTGAGTGAATAACAGACATTTAGAGGAATCCCTAAATACTTTTTTACTTGGGAGCCTCTAACTTTTCTGAGTGAGTCACTCTGGTGTGCTCAGTAAATAAAACAGATTCACACAAGCATCTCAAGTGCACTTTAACAGAAGAAAAGGCATTTCAAAGTCTTCATTAACTCATACCAAGATAAACTGTAAAGTTTAAAAACATTTCTTTTTTTTAATCCTAGGACATTAATGAAGTGCATTTCCAAATATCAAAATAGGATCCCATTATTCAAAAATGGAATTTGAAATTATTTTCCCCCATTTCAGGTTCTTGTGCAATACTTTTCTATTTTGGGATTGTAAGTAACTGTTGTAAAGTTTCAGGATATTTAGACAAAAAGGACTCAAATCTGCAGGATACCTTTAATGTTATAGTGATCCAGCAAAGAAATTGCAAAAGCATGCTTCAATTCAGTTAAACTGCTGATTGCCAGAATACCTTTTAAGATTTAGTTCTAACAGATCTAGGAATTTGAGGTCTTTAAAGCCTAACTAATTTAAATAATGTATACACTCGGCTCTTTCCTTAAGATGATAAATAGTTCAAAATCATGAACTCTTAAGTTCTTTCCCACGTTATCTGTACTATATATAAAATATTTCTAATGTAAATGTCCTAAAGTTGACAAGATACTCATTAAAGTAGAACTCATAGCCCCTAGCATAGCAGTTATGCTACCCTTGTATTTTTGAAATACTAATCCCAAACTCAGGCTTGGTATGTAAGTAGAGAAATTAATTTTTAATATTTTAGTTTACTATAGATTTGCATCATTTGGTTCATGAAGAGCACATTATTCAGCTATTTATTTGAGCTTTTAGATGTATTCCTTCTGTTGCAGGCTATTAGACACCTTCAATGCAAAAAAATGTGTTCAAATATTGTGTCCAAATTAGTTCATTTGCCTGAAAGGGAGTGGGAGGGGAATAGTGATAGTAAGAAAACTCTTTGTGAGTGTTGTTCCAGGCATGATAGCAGCCTTGCCAAATCCAGGTGTTCAAAAACCAGAAGACAGTTCCCAAAACACAAAATTGGATCAAACATCACAAGATTAATATCTGTTTGTTTTTCTTTTGATTTACTTTATGGCTTCTGAGATTTAATTTTTAAATGAAAGCGGAGATTCTTACCTAACCACAGAATTTTGGAAGCCGTGAGTAAAAGAAGAAAATTATACTGAGAAGTTCATCTGTTCCTGCTTTTGCCCACCTTCTGTTGCTCAAGATCTACACTAGAACTGCAAGGAAGAGGCTACATGAGCCTTTTCACCAGAGCTGCACCACCTGGACTGCCCAGCACACTGTGAACCTCTGGGCTGCTACTTAATGTAGCATCAAACCTGCTTTGTGTTGAGGAAGGGATGCAAATGAAAATTAATGGCCCAATGAGTTTGGTCCTGCAGGAATCCAGTAGCACATCCTGAATCTAGGGTGATTATTTGGGTCATTATAATATAATAATAGATAACATAATTATAGTAAGTGTGATTACTTGGATTATTCAGAGATTCCATCGCAGTTCTTCTGTAAAGGACAATCTGAGTCTAAATTTTATACATTTGAATGATTTTGCCTCTACATAAACTAAGCTGAAGGAATACATGCATGAAATCTCAGAGACTTCCCATGAGTTCAATATAAGCACCTACAAGTTTGTGATCTGCCTAAGAGAATTCCACTGCACATCTCCACAATGTCAAAATTTTCCCCTGGATGCTGGTGCAATTAGCCTTAAAGACTGTTCCAGATTCAAAGTAATTTCCAGTATGCAGAATGTGGAAGGAGAGGCAATGTGAATATGCTGACACAAGCAGGTCTCCTTGACCCTTTCCTGGGATAGCATTATTTACAGCGTTCAGGAAACTATCTGATCTCTGAATCTGTTTGTCTCCTTCAGTCTAGTGAGTACACACCTAAACAGTGCACTAGTCTAGTCTGGGACTCAGAAAGCATTACTTTGTTCCTAACCTGATCATCCCAAGCTTATGCAACTCTGTTTTCTGTCTTTCCCACTAACTTCTGAATCTATTGGCCAATGTCAAATAAATTCGATAGAAGGGCAGTGATCTCAGAGATATTAAGTTCTACCCAGCTACATGAAAACTGATGACTAGATAGATGACTGGCCTCATTAAGAGAAAAACTGCAACGTGAACTTAAAAGTTCTGTTTTGTCTGGCTCACCAGCTGGACAATCAACACACAAGCAGCCACAGGACATGCTGCCTCTTGCCTTGCAAGTAATTAGGTACAGCAATGAGACCTCAGGATACTGTGTATGGACAGCAAGAGAGGACAAGAAAGCACAGGTGGAATATTTGAGGTCCTAGATAGAAGAATCATAAGGTACATGAGAGGAAGCGGCTGATATTACTATTGTGCAGCCTCACAGAGACATAAGATTGAAAGACAAAAGTGTAGGTGTTGACTCATGACAACATTCTTCATCACCAGGAGGGTGTGTAGCTGGTGCTTATCAATAACCTGCGACTCTTCCTTTCTGATTTTTAAGACAAGAATGCATATCTGAAAATCAGGTCTGTTAGATGCTCAGTCAGAACTCAGTGCATCTATATGCAACTGCAGAAACCAAAGATGGCACGAGTGAGAGCTAAGACAATACCCTCCACAAGCCATTTATAGCCTAATTTGCACTTCCTGCACCGTGCAAATCCTGCACTGACCATGCTGTGTCAGCCCTGCTACAAACTGTACCATAGCAAAGAGGTCACCAAGAACAGGACTGGAGTTTAGAACATTTTGCAACTGCAAAATAGGGACTTTCCACTGGCATTCACTGTGTTGGACATCACATACACAGGTGGCATAAGTTACCTTCTAGGTTAAACAGATGCTTGAAGCTACAGTAAACCACCTATCTGGGTATTTTAAGAGATCAAACAGAATCTACCTGAAGATCATAGAGCTATAATGTTCTGTGATAATATAGATGTAAACACTATGCAACTAAATAGCTCTTCAGCAATATGTGACTTATTAAGGTATTTGTTGTATAAACTAAATACAGGGGTCACAAAGAGAAAAATAAATTCCCCATCTCAACTATTAAAGCACTGTGCATTTTCATATTATTCTTCACTCTCTGACAACTGTGGATATTCTTATCATGACCTCTAGTTAGTTTTCAGTGTGCTGAACAGAACTGAGGAAAATGTGCTAAGATCACAAAGTGAAGTTACATTTTCAGTTGTTACCCTTCCTCATCCAAAGCTTCAATAAAATGCATCCCAATAGAATAAGGAAAAATTTAGAACTGTATTCTTTTCTTTGCCCAAAGATCCCAGGATGCAGATGAACTGAAATATGAAAAGCAGAGCCATCATAAAGGAAATGGTCATGCATGGAGTTTCTTCTGAAAATAGTTCTACAGATTTTGAGTGGGGCAGACAAGTACAAAACTGGGTACTGTAGTCTCTGAGTGCTCTTGAAAAACATTTCTGATACACATCATGCTTTGGTAGACCCATTATACTACATGATTAAACAGCAGGGATAATTTTCTTATGATGACTTAAAAAAAATTGTTTATCATCATGCTATTTTCTCCATGTGGAAGGAAAGCAATGACTGTACAAATTCTTCGGCATACAGTAAGAGAATAAAGGCAGGAGTTTTGATCTACATCTCTGACTCATGTTCATGAATTCATTAACCTCAGCGGACTCATTCACCTCTGTTTTCAGAGTAAAAACTATTCTCAGTGAAAGATGAGTCTGCAAATGGTAACATTTCCCCAAAGTCGTGGCTGACAAAAGCCATTTCATTGTCTGGTATATATTAGAGTGCTGCTAGGGTTGCTGTGAATTCAATCCCTCTACCTATAACCATCAAAGGACTGATGCTCCAGCTGGAGGTCAACAGCCATGCACAGCAGTGACACTGCTGGAAATGCTGTACAGGAAAAATTCTTATACCAGAGGAATCGACATCTGGAGGTACCTACAAACTCTCTGGTCCTTTGTACCCCTGGAACAGCACATTCCACTCAGAGCTCTTGAGCAGGAAGTAGCCCCTGATTAATTTATCCATCACAGTATTTCTAGTGGGTTCATCAACAAGATAACTTGTTAAGAAGTGCTTAACTGCTTATTCAATTGAGCATTATTATTGACATCAGCATTTCTCATGGATCTTTCAGTGAATTTACAATTAACCAGTCCTCAGCTTGAATCCACAAAATCTTGGCATGTACCAATAGCAATGGGGAACAGTTCAAAATCAACAACATTAAACAAATATCACTACAGTGCAAAAAAAATCTATATTTTCCCAGAGTACAACAAAGAGCATAACCTACACATTTCTTTTTATAGTCCATTAAGTTATATTTACTGTATTACCCTATACTAAAAATATTATCTGGTAACACTTTCCCTAATAAATAGCAGTGCCCTCAAGAGTCTTTAATAAATTCAATGCCTGTAACAAACTTGAGAAAACAAATAATGCTATAGCTTAAGCACTAGTGGCATTGGTCCCTTCAGAACTGGTTTGCAGCAAAAGCATCTCATCAAAGTATGGAGCACCACAACTCCCACTGAGCTCAGTAAGGCTGGCACAGTTTTAAAACTTTTGTGGATGTGTAGGAGAAAAATAGATCAGTCTAACCCACCCACAGCTTATATACTGTTTTCTCGAGAAAAGTTCATCTCACACAAATAAATGTTTAAATTTGCAGACTCTTTTCTAAACTGTATTAAAGCAGATCATATTCTGACATATTTGCTCTTGGTGCTTCCTGATCTTTGAGTGTTATTTTTGATACACAGCTGCAGATTTCATTTATGCAATCTCAGTGTTTTGGGTTTGCATTAATGAAAGCTGTTAGAAGTAATCACCTGCCTTTTGCTTCTCTACATCTTGATCTTGTAGATTATCAGCATGAAAGAGAAAATATTGGCCCAGAACTACTGATGCAACTGATTTTTGTCATAAAGTGGTTTTTTGTCATCAAGAGCCATCGATCTCTTTCTCTGCAATGAATTCCTGTTGCTTTCTAGATTGTGGCAATCGGGGCTTGTCAGGACTATCCCATGTATAAAATATTTGTGCCAGCTGGCAGTTCAAACTAACATAGCTCATTGTGAAAATGTTTTGCCTGGATTTTAAAATCAGATCTAGGGTTAAACTAAAGATTGTACCAACTGTATGTCTTAAATCCATTCATTCCATCTGACCTGCAAGTACACATCTGCTGCATGTTAGCCTTACCCTGCTGTCTGACAGTGGCACACATTTGAATCCTCATCATTTTGATTAAAGACTTGGTTTTGTTAGGATGTCATGTACAGTATATCAAAGGAGATCAGTAACCAGTCTGAAAGTCAGATGACAAAGAAAACAATCAGCACATGCACAGTTAAGCAGAGTTTCATGAAAAGAAGGCTTAACATAATGAGTCATAATTTGGAAAAGTGTCTGTAAGTGGTCTCAGTACTCCGAGCTCACAGTGGACAGTTTAGGATTTTAGAAAGTTACTAAGGACAGACAATCACAAGAGGTGTGCTGTCATGGGCTCTGTACTACTCTGAATACAAATTGGTCACCTCAGATCATCAAATTGTACAACATTCAGACTTAGGACAGGCAAAGCACAATATATTTCAAAACACTTGGTAATAATATTTTTTAAGTTTTGGAGATTTGTCCAGCTGTTCAGTAAATTAACGCAGAATAGAAAACCACCTTTCCTTTAATCAATGGATAATGAAGAGCATTTGTCTCTTACTTGTAAGAGTATCTAAAATACTAACTCTGTTTGGTGAAAATATGATTTTTTTGCCTATCACATTAAAAAAACCTGCTGGTCAGCCTTCCTGACTGATTTCTGGTTTAAATATCCTAACCTATTATGTTTCCTATTTGTGTTTATTAGTGTATATGTAAGTGTATCCGTGTCTGTGTGTCAAGATCATTATTAATCATAGTAATGGCAGGGAGAAAAAAGAAAACTTCTAAGCCCACTGGAAGAGCAATAGTGTTCCAGTAAGTTCAAGGTCTGCTAGGATTAAGGTTTGGCTGATCTGAGCCACCTGTTCTTCAAGTGAATACAAAAAGATGTGAGTGTAGTTCCTGAAGAAGAGAGCATGGATTAGCTGGTCTTAGGAAAAGACAAATCCAGATATTTGCTGAGCAGAAATGGTCAGTGTTAGCTGCCAATCCTACCAAAACAAAGTTTAGGGTCTGCTGTTTGTAACACTTCCTTTGATGGTTACCTCTCTACACATCTTTATCTGGTATTTAAAAGGTAACAATTATTTATGTAAGCTCTTTTTATACATATACTATTTTTTTTCTCAAGGTATACAGGATAATGGGTTAGAAATCTTTCAGCTAACTTTAAAACTTTATTATTAAATAAACTAAATTGTTTTTAAAACAGAAATCAGGGGTTTTTTTAATGATTCACCAGTCCTTTTGTTTATATCACTCCAGGATTTCACAAGTGAGTAATTCATAATCACTTGAGCTGTCCACTGAAGGATCAGGCTTCCATCCAGTGTACATATGGCACTTGTGCCTTCAGGCTTAGGGTTTTAAAGCCTGTAAAGAAATGCAGTCAGGCATAACGTGGACTACCTGTGACTGAGAAACATGTGCTCATTAAAGAGCACCTCTGCAGGAGAGGAGCAGCACAGAGGCTGCGAAAGCTGCAGCAGGGTGGATTTCCTTGGATCACTGTGCTAAATGCATTTGGAAGGCAAAAAAACACAAGCAGAAAGATATTACAGGAACATTCCTACTAACTGGGAGACGTTGATCTTGAACATATGATCAATGCATTTCCCAGGTTTCCTTTTAAAATCATCTGTGTTCTTTTAATGCACTTAAAGGCATCCTGTGTTGTATCTTCTGCACTGACGCCACCAGAAAATTTTCCATGGTATGCCAGTATTTGTGCATGATCTTCAGCAGGAAGCTCTCCTTTGGTCTCCTAAGCCATGTGCTATTTATTATAGAACTAGGATAGCAGCTGATATTTTCCCAAGCAATTATGTGAATGGGGACCACAAGCTCTTTTGACTTTCAGTAAAGCTCACCTGAAACATTTAAATATTTTGAAAATTTCAGCAACTGAGTTTTGAAAAAGCTTTTAAAATAACATGAACACAATTCTGTACTTAATCTTTATGAAATAAATATTTAAATTATTTTTTGATACTCAATCCCCCTGT
Source organism: Agelaius phoeniceus (assembly GCF_051311805.1). Lineage (NCBI taxonomy): Eukaryota > Metazoa > Chordata > Aves > Passeriformes > Icteridae > Agelaius > Agelaius phoeniceus. The sequence continues at coordinate 9,536,036 of NC_135277.1, forward strand.
ATTTTAGACCAGGCTATAAGCAAAGATAACTCTTACTTACCAATTTGAGTTCACGAGGATTTGTAAACATTAATTTACTAAGACAGTAATGGTTTCACTGTGATTTCCTTGTAAGGACTTCCTTAACGTCTTCACAGTCATAAGAAAATTGAATTGCTGTATTGCTGAGACCACCATATCATAAGGGATTTTGACTTGTCTTGTACCTTTCACTGCCCTAAAAACACTCAAGTATCTTATCAGACCAGAATGCACTGATTAATAGGATGGCTGTAGTAACTTATTTTTCTGTTAGTGCTTGTTTAAGCTCTGTTAAATCATTCTCTCTTCAGTCACTGGATTAAACATTGGGAAAAGACAAATTGCTCTTATTCAGCATAGTTTTCCTTACTGAACATTGCAAAAGAGTTAAGGTGATCTTTATTGAAATGGACAGCATAAAAATTATAAGACAGTTTAGGCTCTTATTCACTGTACATTCATTAGCACTTTTCCCTTCCTCCTCAAGTTTTTGTTTCTTCATAGTGACCACAATCAGAATGTATACTCCTCCAACATACATCCTCCTCCAACATTGTTTTTTTCAGGATTTTCCTTTCCCAGGCTGTTTGACAGGTTTTGTAGAGAATATATTTTTATATATAAGATATTTTTAAATCATTGAAATCTATTAAAGGGATTTTTCTGTATTAATAGATAAATCACAGGTTTATAGTAACAGTACATTTTTAGGACAATCTGCAGATGCAACATCAAATTTGTGTTCAGTTTCAGTGATGCACAAGAAGCATGTGCTCATATTCTTTAGCTATCTTGTAAGCTACTTTCTTTATATCCCTGTAGAACAAGTAGTACCATGGCTATACACGTAACATCAAAAGCTTTCCCTCAAAAAGCAGCACAGAGTAGTTCCATTTAAAAAATGAGGGGATGAATCAAGCCTCCCTCATTATTTCTGGGAGATCTGTCACATCTATTTCCATTAAAAGAACACTAGAACATGAAAATGAGCCTACTGAGCCACATCAAGAGTCTCTCCTGCCCTGTATCCTACCTTGTACACAAATGGATGCCTAGGGAAGAGTAGCAATGAGACAAACTCCAGAACACAACACAGTCTCAATGCTACTGATGTACTGCATCTGAGGGCAAATCTTTGCTTAGTTCCTTTCTCAGTGAGCATTTCCATTTCCATTTTATCTTATGTTTTCTTCCAGTTTATACAGTTTCACATCCTTTTGCCATAGCAAACTGTAAATTGTTTTAGGAAATTAAGTTCCTACAACAACAAAAGTCCATCTTTATCGTTAGCAAAGCAGACTGACACTGGCAGAAACAAAGAACTTTGCAAACACATACTGAACTCCACAGCATTGTGAGATAATATGCATTTACAAAATACAGTTTTCTACTTTTCTCTCTTTTGTCTCACTTAGAAAAAAACCAGAACATTTCAGAAGCAAGTTTATGGAAGCCCTGTTACAACAAGAGGCTTTCAAAGGTACATGCTCGTTCTCGTAGCTGGTGCTCAGCCAGCAGATGGGGCTATTAAAGTCACAGGAATGAACCAGAGAAACACTGTAATTTGCAAAATTAATGAAAGTCTCTGAGTACTAAAGGTCAGAATAAAGTACACTTTACAGCTTAGAAGAGATCCAAATGCAATCAATGGTACAATAATTTACTGTATTTTTTGCTAATGTGTACATGTGCTGGACAGTGAACCAAACTGTGCATATTAATTTCTTTTGAATGGGTGGAATTTCATTGCATGTGATGAGGCCCACTTACATCAATGTGACACTTCTAAGGTAAGATCAAAAAAAAAAAAAACACCAAACCCCAAAAACGTGTCATAAAAGCACACCAGCACACCAAGTACTAAATCAGCATAATTTCAGTGTTTTGAATTGCCATGGGAATAGCTGAGTTCCCATCAAGTTATGTCTTGCAGAGGTAGCAGTCATGCTTCTCTTTTCCTAATGGTGCTACCATCACTCCCTTCCCCGTTGACTATTGTTCATGTATAATTATAATGTGCCTGCAGAAATCCCATTAAATGTCTAGCTTTTGTTTGTAAATTATATGTATCGTAAGCTTTATGAACTGATTTGTGTGTTAAAAATTCACAGAAGAATTCCAAGTCAAGAGCCTTAGAGTATTATTTTTCAGTAAACGAAAATAGCATGTCAGTATTTTAAAATGGAGATTTGGGCCCTTTTCTCCAGCTCAACTGAACCTGCCTTTCAAATATTACAAAGGAAAAATGGGCATTGCCCAAAGGCTGTCTGTTTGCAAGCAGCAAAGCCAGTGAGCAATTTATTTATTAAGGGCACAGCAAACATGTCATTCAGCTGTACACTTTGCCCAAATCTAAACACAAAGATGCTGCAGCAGATCTTAAATTCTTGAATTGCTCTTCATCCTATCAAAATATATTGCTAGACTACACTTTTTAATCAAAATAGATCTGAAAAGTGATATAAGCAGAAAGAAGTTTCTTGTTTAAAAATAAAATTTCATCCGCTCAGAGATCTGAACTCACATAGGATGCTGAAGAAAAGCATTAAAAATAAAGCAGCTAAGGAGAAATGAAGGGATGTATTTCATAAAGTATGAGGTCACCCTGCTGTCTCAGCAATCTTGTCTGTCTCTTTTTATCACTGTACTTAGGTATTACTTTTCCACATATTTTATGTCTTGAAGGTTAGGATTAATATTTGCTGAAGGGTGTAGGGTCTGACAAACATTCAGACTGCCCAGCTGCACAGTAGTCTGCAGCTGAGATTTGGACTTTTATAAAATTTAAGGTATCAAAACTGTTACCTGCTTTCTTAAACAGCAAGGAATACACATGACAATTTTAAACTCTGCTTCTAATGTCTTTCCCTTGCGTGAGTTTCAAAATATTTGGCTTTTATATATCAGTTAGTCTTTATATATTGAGATGGAGAATTACATCCAGTAAATCTGGAATTAGTACATTATTAGACATAAGACGAAACCCTGGCTTTATCATCGTGCTCTAAATTTTACCTCACTCTAGAGCTGAGAAACATGGAAATGCTAGCACTGGTACATCAAAGCATTGGAAAAATTTAATCAACGGCACCTTCAAGCTATTATGCATATCAAGTGGCAAGATAAAATCATGAATAACAAAGTTCTGCAAAGTGGTTGCACAAACAGTGTTGAAGCAACCTTATAAAAGCGTATTTCTGCTGGACTGGACATGTCCTTTGCATGGAGGACACCAAGCTCCCAAAGGAAAGAACGTGTAGTAAACTTTTAATGTGTGAAAGATCAAGAGACCAACTCAGGCAGAAGTAAAAAGACGCCCTGGAAAAAAAGAAAAATTACCCTCTCCCATTGTGACACAGGTAGCAACACATGTGGCAAACAAAACATGTTGGCGAGACCCACTAACATCTGCTGCAGAAAGCTTGGAAGAAAGACATGCAAGCCAAGAGGAGAATAGGGTAACTGGCAAGCAGAGAGAGTGTGAGAGTGGGAGCACGTGCAGGGAAACTGCAGAAACAGCCAGGAAAAACGATCCCAACGTACGGAAGCTGATGTCACACAAGCTCGTGCTTCTTTCGTCTTCAGAACAACAGGCACCAACCAATGATGACAAACTCACACTTGGACCTTCATGCCAACCCTTAATCTGTGCTGCAGCAGCTAATGTTATTCTTGGAGCTACACAGAGTCTTGCCTAAACAGCAGTAACCTAAAAGAGTGTGTTCACTTCAGCTCCATTAAAAAATGTGGGTGGGGTGAAATACATGGGAAAGAAGCAATCATGAAAGCGATCCATAAGGAAGTTCATTTCATGCTTCTAAAAGGGTTTGGCAATAGCAATTGGGGATTTTTTTGATTAGGGAAAGGTCCTTGTACTAAAAAAAAGAGAGAGACCATTTATTACAGTAGATTTGAGAGAGAAAGAGTTCCAAGGCATCCATTTTTATAAGAGAAATCATCTAATTTTTGTATTTTCTCCTTTTCCCCTGGCAATGTCTGCTCCAATTCTTTGTTGCTGAGCTTAGGAGACTCTTAGTTTCACAGGAGACATGAAAGAAGGACATTAAGTTCACGTCACATCTGTGAACATGTTGCCATGTCAACAGGCAGTACTTTGTGGCTTAATTATTGATTGACTCATGTTCCTTTAGGACATAACACAAGCAATAACAGCACACTGAGCAGCTTTTCTAACTTAGATACCTCTTTATGCCATCTAAGAGGTGTGGCGCTTCCAACCTAGGCATGGGTAAAGTCTGTATTGGAGCTTTAGCATAAAAGACCCTACCACAGCCATCCTGCATAAAGAATATGCAAACATACATAATTACATTAATGACATTGATAAGGAACTGGGATTAGAGCCTTTGTCATTTAGATAAAAATCCTTAGCATGCACAACTCCAGCTAAAGAAGAGATTTTATAGGTAATGCATGGATTAGTTCCTACAATCACTCAGTCATTCAACAAGTCAGATAAAGCAACCAGAACAAGTTATTTCCAGGCATAAACTGTGAAGTAAGAGAAGGTAAAAATTACAGTGCATTATGTAATCCATGGCAGCTATTCATGCACATATTGTTCTGTGGTGGGTAGGAGGTTGATTAGCCCACTTTCATTGGCCATCAAAATACCTAAACTTACCTTATGTTTACCAAGATGTAAAAGCATATGTGCTAATTATTAAGTACACAGTATCAAATACTACGAACTACCACCCTAACTTGCCTCACAGGAATTTGTTCTACAGCTACATTCCAGTTAAGTGTCTATATGCACAAAGCAAGGACCTATAAACAGGCAGAGAGGAGCCCGGAGTAGTTCCAAGTACTCTCAGTAAAGTTCAAGGGAGATAAGCAGAATGGGAAGAGAGATGAGATATTTTTAAGATTAATAGCTAATAGTTCTTAATAGTTCAATATGTTCCATTTGACAGTTGGGTAAATCAGTATTATCTATGCTGGAGTCTTCTGAAGCCTCCTTTGCAAGAGTAAATTCAGATCTTTGTATTGGAAGTGTATATAGGCACGATTCCTAGGGACTCAAAATCAAAGCAGAAGGGTAGGGTCTTGTTTTTTTGAAAGAGGATATTTAAACTAGATATTTAAACATATAGAAATGCAAGACACATTCCTAATCTAAAAAGTTTTTTTTTTTTTTTACAGTATAGGTAGTCCCTTTGAAAATTTCATCTGTTACAATTTTAAGCTTAGCATCCTGGGAAGTGGATGCACAGAAAGAGGTGGGCAGCATCCTGGAACATCCTTTTGATGTGTGTGGTCATGTTCACATCTTGCTAAGCTTATTATTTCAAGTTGTAGACACAGTGGTGCTCACACTCCATTTGTCACCACTGTACCATTACATACATGCCGTGGGCCAAAATAAGTGCTCCTTTCTGCTTAGTTCTTTTTCTGTAACATACAGAAACAATTAAGATATGGCTTTTATTTAGAAAGTTATATCTGAATTAAGCAAATTTTAATTAGGAATGTTGCACCATTTTTAATAAATCATGGTGCAACATTCAAAGAACCTACTCTTCTAAGTAGGTTCTTTGAAGTAATTTCTATATAAAATTGTATTTATTACAGATATGTAAGTTATGCTAAAATATATGTTTTACAATAAGCTTTAAATTTATTTTCAAATTAGATTGTGTATTTATTTGGAGATGCATTTCACATTTGTGAACCTAGCAATATTTGTTTTTCAGCACTTCAATGGTTATTGGAATTTACTGTTGTTTCCTGTGAAGTATCATCTCCCAGTCAGAAATCTCATCTCATGACTAAGAAAACACATTCACTCATCAGATCTACTGATTTTCCTCTGTGGCTTGGATCAAGTCTGTCCAGGCCTCAGAACCTCCCCTGTGTAATCAGGAAAACAACACTTGCCTTCTGCTTTTGTTCCACAGTGTCTAGAACAGGGCTGGGGCAGTCTCAAATAAATACAGCATTCAGCACACTGGGATTACAAACTCAGAGTTTCTTAGTGCAATAAATGAATAATAATGAGCCTGTTTTAGTTCCAGAGGAATACATCCATCCAAGCCATTTATGTAAATAAGTTAACTTGATACACAGAAGTGCTGCAACCTTACAAATTCTACTTCTCCCCATCTGTAAAAATGACACTTCTAGCTCCTCATTGCTCTTGCTTAGAGCTACTTTTCAATTTAATGAGCCAACTTTTCTCTTGCCCCTTAACTCCCCTCTCTTTAAGCATTAATCTCTTGGGTAAAACATTGTCAAATGACTCCTGAAAATCTAAAAATATAATGTCCATGCTACACCCTATCTTGGCAGTGATATCTTCAAAGAGTTCCAGAAGGTTAGTGAAGCATGACTTTTTTTTTTCCTAAACCATGTGTATACAACTAATCAGGCTGAAGGATGCTTTTACAAGATACTCCTTCCCCTAATCTGTTAAAATTCTTTCAAATGTCATTCCTACAGATGAAATTAGCCTAACTGGTCTAATGCCACATGGTAAGATCTTTATTAAAAAAAGCTCAAAGTGAAAGAAAGTAATGATAGGGAAGAGCATAAAATTTGTGAGGGCTTGACATACACTGCTTGTGGAGCTGTAACAGTCAGAAAGTCCTCATTTGCTTCAGAAAGTGTTATCTGAGTTATCATGTCATGATGACTCAAACTTTCTTCTGCCTTTTTAAACACTGGAGTTACGATGACTCCTGGCCACCTTCAAAGGAGCCCTCTGACTGCCTGGGCAGAGAGGAGCCCCCCAGGAATCTCAATTGTTTTGTATAACCTGAAGAAAGCAATATTCCAGAGTACTCCTTTTGCTACATTTGTTACAGAGATAGCCATTAGAAAGGAAAAGGGCCGTGGACTTGTTCAAAACTAATCAGTAGAGTCGGCAGCTTAAATGTAAAATGCCTTCTGCTTCCTCTGGATTGACACACAATTGACATTACCCAACTCAAATTAATAACATTGAAAAGCATATATTCATACACCTTAATGAAAAGTACCATTCATTCATACTTTCTTGTTATGCCACCTTTCTTCTGCAATTTATATGGTCCACTGTATGATGCAGTATTTCATCTGTCAACCACTGAATGACAAACCAAAATTTTGTGTTCCTGCAATTCCAATTCCACCCTTGCCACATTTAATGCCCCCACAAGAAGAATCTCTCAGCTAGCTCAAGACAGTGACTCTAGCTGGTATGCCCTTCCTAATGAATGATATCATAGGCTGACATGTTCACTCCTTAACAGAGGTACAAGAGGAAACAATTTGAACCAGAAGTGAAACAGAACCATGTCATTTTCAGCAGTATGATTAGATTACTTATTTCTTTACAGCTGGACATGTATCCTTCTTATCTACTCACTGTGCTGAGCCAAAATGCCAAAAACATAAAACATAGCTGTATGAGGTCACTGTGGCCTTAGTCAATTTTTTTACTGAAGAAAAAGAAAGACATGCTGTTCATTCTATTGAATTTATATACTGATGCATGATAAAAATCCAACCTCAACCAAAGATTCATGCAGGGAGACTGAACAAAAATGTGCAGCTGGCACACACCACATGACTTTTTCCTCTAGTGGTTAGAACTGTGATTACTCTTAAATGCATTTTCCAAAGATTCTAGAACACAAATAATTTACAACTTTGCTTATCAAATGCTATAGCTGAAGTTTATAATAAAGTTACAATACTGTAAATATTACATAACAAGGCTAACTGATGCCCAACAGAATTACCCCTGTACCTTTTATTCTTCTGATAAGTACAACTCTTCTTTTTTCTAAAGCAGTTCTAAAGAAATTATGGGCAAATGTTGCCTCTCCCATATATAATAGGCAATAGCATCTGAGTGACCATGATTGAGTGAAATCATCACAGCTGGAGAACAGGAAATTACCTGAGGGTGAAGGGAGTCAGAAAATATCTGTTCCGGGGTCCAGAAGGTCTCCTTGGCTGCTGGAGTCTGCAGTGGCTGAGTATGAATGAATTAAACAGCAGAGTGAGAATAAAAGGCAATGCTCTTGAAGTTGAACAATACAAACTAATGAAACCTCTGGCCTAGGTTTTATATATCTGTATGTTTGTACTTCAAAGTCGTATTTAGTCACACTTAGAGTTCAAAGACCTTGAAAATAAAGAATACTTTATCCAGGATTGTATTTAGGATTGTGTAATTTGAATCCCTACATGACTGAGAAAAGTTCCAAGTGATTATTGATGAAACTTTGAGTATAGTTCCTCACATTTCTTCCTCAGCCAAATATAAAAATGAACTGTGAAGTTTGGTTATTAATTTGATATTGATATTATATTAAGCACTCCACTAGGCCCAGCTGTTCTCTCAAATACTTTTAACTGGGCTTTCTTTGGCTTATCAATTCACTGATTTAGCAGTCAGTTTGTTTACTTGTGCACGTCTCTAGGTGTATGACCATGTTATATCAACAGCTGTAACTGTTGCCTGTGGATATTTTCTTGGACAAAATGGATGACTCAATGCCTCTTCTCACATGAATTCAAGGTGTGGTCACCTACTGCAGTGTGCTTCAGTCTGTAATAGCAACCTCTCATGACATGCAGCATGGAAGAACTTGTATAATACTTTTATAATGCTCTTTCTGACCATTCTTTCACATTCCAAATATTTGTGGTATCCTATGCCAGCTACTTCTGACTAAGGGAATATAATTTACTCACAGTTTTGCTTAGGAAAAAATTCCTCCTTCATCATTGTTCTTCCTGCTCAGTAATCTAACAAGAACTTGGTACACCAGAAGTTTTTGGCTTCTTTTCCAGCTGCCCCAGAAAAGGTATGGAGATGTCATCCTCCTCACAATGAATAATAAATCAGAATTATCCCAGTAGGATGAACAATATACAGATTCTGGTAGTACAATCCAATATACTGAACCAAATACCTTCAGGTGATCAAGAATAAAAAGGCCCAAGTTTTGTTTGGTTAGTTTCTTTTCTTTTTTTTTTTTTTCTTTTCTAGAAATCCATTCTGAACAGTCAGCAGTGAGCCACAGGAAAACAAAAGCCAATTTAATAAAACTTTTCTGGAAACTTTTAAAGAAACAGTTTTCAAAACATCGTCTGGAACTCTTGAGTGTCCTCTCCTAATCACTGCTGGCTAATGAAGCTTGTGGAAGTAGATCCATTGCCTTGCCTTCACTCTGTCTCTTTTTATTGATCAGGATCCCTTAAAAAGTAGAAAGAACACACTAAGATTACACAGAACACAGTGGAGATTACAACTGTGGCTGCACCTCAGGCAAAGCTCTCTAGTGAGGGGATTGTGGTTGCTAGCACACACCTCTCCGTTTTAATACATGCATATTTTGAAATAAACAAAAATGCTCATAACATATTTGCATTCCCAAATATTCACATTGATTTTGGCATACCAGCACCAGTATTCAACAAAACACTGGGGGATAAAAATACAAGTAAGCATCTCAAACATCCCATTTTGATTTACTTTCTTGTGGACTAACATCTGTAGGTGGTCCTAGTGCTGAATTGAGACTCTCTGTTGTACAGGCTAGCTCATAACTCCAGGGTTTAACGTTACACTGCACCATGAAGGAAACTCCAGTTCACATTCCAGCCTTTCACAAAATAGCATGGAAACTGTATACACTTATTCCAGGTATAAAATTAATCTCTTCCTAGTGCTCACTGGCCTATTAGCTTGGCAGCCTTTCAGCACTATGCTTTTAGAGCATCGACACATTTCAAAGAGGAAAGTAATGTGTCTTTAAATTCCTGTTTATAGAATTGAAGATTCTTTGATTCTGTTTCAAAATCATGATGATCATGACATAAAACAGGAGAGCTGTGTGTAAAATTAGTTGTCTGTAAGATCTCTATTATTCACATGCATTTTAAACCTTCTGAATTTGAAAAGATCCATTTACTTGAAGCGGCTTAGCGAAATTCAATATTTTGGTAATTGTATGCTACACATTTACAAAAGATTCATTTAAGATACTTTCTCTGTTTGTTTTTCCCATATTTTTATTGCAAGACCAAATAAAGAGTAGCAGTAGTAAGTTCATGCATAGAATTCAATCAATAAGATGTTTTTCCCCCAAGCTGCTTCTTTTCTGAATAGTTATAACAACACTTGGCATTAAAGAATTTCAGTATAGAAATTATACATATCAAAAACATCATATTATGTTCTCAGATTGCCTGCTGTAATATGCTTTATTTATTTAATTATTTGAACTTTTTTGTCTGATTAAAAAGTCCGTTCTGTAAACAGTTTCTTACGTGATCAACTGTGGACAGTTGGCTGACAGTTATTGTTTCCACTAAGACTCAATGAGATTGCAAAGGGCATGGAGTGATTAAAAGGTTCAAATTCTATACATCATATAAGCATTAAATTATATCTGCTTGTTGCTATATGAAATCATATACAGTGGTAATAATAGAACTGTAAAGCTGTAAACACACCTTTCAAACTGACCTTCCAGAACTGTGCAACAACCTTTTAGCCTGGGTTAAAAGGTGCTAGTTATTTTGGCAAAAAAGGTGCTAAGGTATTTTTCCCCTGTGTTTTGCATATACAATATGCGCAAATATAGTTTGTGTACGTCACACAATGAATACACCATAGTGTCTTTTTCATACAGAGTGATTCATAGGATCCCCACCTTTGAGTCACTATTTTTAAATGAGTTTATCTTCTTGGGAAGGTAAGTCAAATTCAGACAACTATTCAATTTTCTGTTTCTGTCACTGGTAGCTGTTCTTAGCTGTGGAAGCTTCTAGAAAAAGAGAAGGAAAAAGTCCATTTTCATGTCACTTGCCCAAGTTTTACACCGATGTAGTTTTACACATTGCTGTGGGATCACTTCCCCTTTCCATCGTGTTAGAAGTTTAATTCAGACCTCCCATCGAACTCTTGCCATGCTGGCTGACAGCAAAGGCCGCCTCTTGGCTTCTCGGAGCAGCCAAGGACCGCGCTCCTCACGGTGTCCGAGCTGTGGCCTCCTCCAAGGCCGGAGCGCTGCCTCCATGAGCAGCGGAGCTCCCCAAGCCTGTCAGGGCTCCCCGAGCCTGTCGGGGCTCCCCGGGCCCGGCTCCTGCCCCTCAGCCGGCGCTGCCGCTGGCACCGAGGGACGGCGCGGACCCGGGGGCTGCAAAGCGCGCCCAGGTGCGGCGGGGCGGAGCGGGGTCACAGCCGGCAGGTGACAGCCCCACCTGTGACAGCCCCACCTGTGCCCTGCCCCCGGGCAGGGACGGCGAGCGTTTAATACCGAGCGGAGAGAGCCGCCCGCCCCGCAGCACAGGGGGCGCCGCCGTCGGTTCGGGTCGCCTCAGGGCTGGCCCCAGCGCCGCGTGCCTTGTGGTGCCGTCAGCCATGGAACCTGTGAGTACCTTCCCGGCGGGCGGCTCCGGGACCGCGGGGTTGTGTGGTGTTGGGATGAGGGGCAGCCCCGCTGGAGCCTCGGGGCCGGGCCGGTGGCTGGAACGGCGCCTTGCGGGAGGCTGCCGAGCTCCTGAGGGCGCCGTGCGGCGGGGCTGGGCCTCCCCCGCTCCCCGCCCGCCGCACGTGGCAGCGCCCGACGCCGAGGAGGCTCCGCGGGGCGGTGGGGACCGAGCGGCCCCTCACGGGGAACGGCCCCTGCCCGAGCTCCCGCAAGGACGGGGCGGCTTTTGGCCTTAATCTTTTGACTTGCTTTTGTTTGTATGTGTTTCTGCTTTTTTTTTTTTTTTGTAACTGCCAGAGGGCAGGATTTTTTGTCCTTTCTGTTAGCAAGCTTGGGCGTTGCGCATTTAGGTAATGGTTAATTGCAACCTTGTAAATAGCAGTCAGGGAAGTGTCTTTGTGGTCGTAACTTATTGAAATATATACGTATGTTTACATGTTCATTGAGAAATTGTCAGCAGTATCAAATATCCTCTGAAGCCTCCTGGAGGACCCTCTGGTTTAATTTTGCTTATTCTGCTATTTAGGGTAAATTCTCAGATTCAGCTTTGATTCTTGAATTTTAAGTGAGTTATGCAAACTGTGTTTTTGTGTCATAGGAGTTAACATTTTAAGGTTGATTTCCTCCTCCATTCAAACATACCAACTTGGGTTTTGGTGGTGCCTTTGGTTTTTCAACTACCAAGAGGCTGGAACACAGTGGAGCTCTTGAGAGCAAGCATTCTCATAATGCTTATTACTTACAGGTGGATGTGACTTTTTCTCGAGTGTAATGATGTCCACAAAAAAGCAGCTCTAAGGGTCACACAAAAATGTGTTAATACCTTTCTTCCTTTGCACCGTAATACATTTGCTCTTATAGTGTTCTCCGCAATTCTTCTTGTGGCCCAGTCGAGGGTAACATACCATTTTCAAAAAAATGAACTGCTTATCTATGAAATAGATTGTCTTAATTATACCATTTCATTTGATGTGCGTTTCCATGGGACAGTTCTTCAGTTGCTATATGTGATGGTATTAATTCCAGTTGGGATAGCAAACAAAAAATACAAACATGTGCAGGATTTAATTATTTTATGTAACAGAGGAGTCTGACAGCCATATGTGCAAACTTGCAGCTGGACTAGAACATATGACAGATAAATCGCAAAACTCCATTGTTCAAAGTCAGAATGCCAAAGATAGCTTTGAAAGCCTTCAATGAAGGGAACTCTTAGGTGGGATAGAAGATTGGATGTAAGTTTTGGGCATTTTGTGAATGCCACAGACCATTCCAAATATGTGACCATCTTGCTAATGCAGAAAATTTTGCTTGAGGGAAGGCAAAAGCAAAAGGCTGCAAAATCAGGTTCTCAAGCTAGAAATGGTGTTTGCCTGGGCAATCTTGAGTCTGTTACCTTGTGTAGTATGGAATTCATTTAATTTTTTCTCATTATGTGCTTTTCCAGGCACATGGTTTGCTCATCTCACATAAAAGGGTAATACTGACATGCTGGGGATCTTTGGTTTGTCTTTTCCTCTCTGTAATGGGATAATCAGATAATACTACTGTAATACATAAAACTGAGCTGTGGTGCACACATACATGCAAGTCCCTTGGCATTCCTTAATGGGACATTTCAATTTTGCAGCCTGTTTTGTGGGGGTTTTTTTCCAATATGTATTTTGATGTTATTTTTCATGCAAGCAAAAAAAGCTTCAGTAAAACTCCTAGAACCATGCTCCTTGGCAATACAGTAGGATTCAAAGGACAGGGCCTGTTGAGGGATCACCACACATTGGATCTTCATTTCACTGGACTTATTGGTAACAAAAAACAGACTACTAAAGGATAACTGGGAAGAGAGCAGACTTCTGGTTTTTAAATGGATTTTGTAGCTGTTTGCTGACAACTTGTTTGAGAAATCTCTATTCCTGAGCACTTTACCCTTTTGCATTGGCCCCCATCTGTTCTTGTCCTTCCTATCTCCCTTCAGATCTGTCACCGAAGTATGTTTCTTGTCCTCTGTTCCCCAGGGAGGCGGGAACTTGCAGAAGGAATTTTATTTTTCTTCTTCTACACCATCTGAATGTTTTGAATATGTGGTGTAAAGGCATTCATTCTCCTCTCTGTTCTGGTACCTGTTGTTACACTGGCCACTTCCTTCAGCTAGTAGAAATATTTTGATTAAAATTTATGTTCAGTTGTAGCATACCCAGCAGTCCAGAGCTTCTGCAGGCTCTACTCCTTTATAAATGTTTATGACTTAACCCTTGCTGCACCACTGTGCTAAGGAGGCATTCCTTTTCCCACACAGGGAGGAGAGGGAGGAAGGTGCTCTGATGATTCAGAGGTGTGAAGCCCTGGCAGGACCTGCTCATGAAACCCCTGGTGTCTTACAAACAAGTTTTCTAAGATCACAGAGGGAACTGGGCCAGGGGCTTGGATGCATGTCTTCAGCTTACATCTAACAAACACTTCTAGTGCAAAGCACTCAATTACATTTGCATTTCTTTCATTCTAGTCCAGTTGTCACTCAGAATATTGATCCTCACAGTTGGTCTTTTATTCATCTTAGTATGCATAGAATTTTTTTATGTGTACTTCTGTGCCCGTTTTTTAAGTACAAGCATATTTATAAAAATAAGTATCTCTGTTTTGGTATAGACTATTTAGTAGATGATGATGTAATTCATTTTTTTGGTCTATCCCACATTGCTTCATACTTCCAAAGTCAGTTCTTACACCATGACTGGAAACAAATGCTGCTTCCTAGTGAAAAGTAATGTATGATACATGAAGTGTCAGGCAATTCATCAGGAGTAAGGAGGAGATGGCCCTAAGGCAAACAGTTTGCTCTTTAGAATATAATGGTTACTTAACCCTTTAACTTAGTGAGCACGTGTATGAAGAACAAACTGAGGGAAAAAAATCCTGCTCAAGAAGAAATACTAATTCTGTCTTGAGATGTTTGTATGTGACAACAAACCCTCAACCTATCAGTGCTGATATTTATGAGCAATTGATTTAAATTACAAAAACTGCATCTGAATTTCTTTCTTGTGAACTGTGGATAGTTATTTCAAGTGTTTTTAGTAGCATGTTCCCTGAATGAAAAATAGTGGCAGGCATTTTAGTGTCTTTCTGCCAACCTTTACTATTGTATGTTTGTTTTCAACAAGAGCTGCAAAAACTGTATTACTTTCAGTGTGATTTCTTCCTCAGATGGAAACCTAAAGTGTATTCTTTAAATTTTTTAAAGAAATACTGATGGTCAACTTGAATCCTAACCTACTGGAAAGCAAATTGGAAGTAGTTTTAGGAAGTGCAATATTAATAAAGTACATTTGTTGATAGTGCAAGCCTTGCCTTATGTTTTGCTGCTTTACTCTTTTTATGAAAAGCCACACACAGACGAGAGATTTGAACACATTTTGCACAGGAGAAACAAATGAAATTGCCTAGATGTCTGCTTTTAAATCCACAAAATAAACCTGGTGAAGAGCAGGGTCCAGCCTTACTCTAAGAGCTGTGACCATTTGCTTGCTGTTATAGCCCCAGATGCTTTTACCTGCAATAGTGTACAAACAATCTTTGATACACTTCACATATACTATTGTTATTATTTTGAAATAAAATTGATTTTGCTTTTTTGTATGAAGTGGCATGCATTTATATTTGCTCATGGCTTTTTAGCTGCTGTTTAACTACTGGTAGGTCAGTATGTGCTTCTAGGAATCAGTATGTTTATTTTGTTGCCTTTTTTTTTCCTTTGGTACAATTTTTACAAAGGAAAAATATTTTTAACAGCGTTTTTCTTTGCATGGCTGCTGTTTTTATTTTAAAGTAGCTGGTTTAGACCCAGACTGAACAAAGTACTTAAACACATGTGCAACTTTAAGCCCAGGGACTATTCACAAACTTAGAAGTTACATGCAAATTTTTGTCCCTGGGGCCAGATCAGACCCAGAGAAAGAATTGTGGAGTTTGCTGTACGGCTTTTGGATTAGAAATCCTGTTGATTTAAGGCCTGAATAGTTTGCTTGGCTGAAGGGCAGTTAATGGGTGTTCTGATTGCAAGAGGGTAGAGCAGTGTCCTGGGTCTGCAGACGTGAACATAAAACTGTTAAGAAGTTTTTACTGTCATTTTAGGTATGGGACCACAGCATGGTATGAAAAAAGGAATGTTGTCTGATGCTAACCCTTAACTTCTAATTCCTGTCTTTAAGGAAATACAAGGGTGGATTTACTAATTGTCACTGATAGCTCTCTGTCTGTGCTTTAGTTAGTCAAAGTTTCTGGAAGAAGACTGTTGTATTTTTTCTGTCCTTCCACCCCCCACCACCCTGCCAAAAAAAAAAAAAAAAAAGAAAAAGAAAAAAATAAAGCAATTACTTAACAAAGGTTCAGTACAAAGCCCTCAGCTACTCCTGAAGGGGTTAATGCAGCAAAACTCTTGGAGACATCTGGCAGAAGCTGTGGGTGTTGGGTGTGGCAGATCCCAGGGCCGTACCAGTCTCTACAAGGGAGCTGTCATCCTCCTTGATTTATTCTTCCCTAATGTCACGGGGTATGGATGTTGAAACTGTGGCTAGAATGTGAAATACGAAAAACATGAAGATTATGATTTAGTGTCTGGGGAGGCTCATTGTTGGCCTCTGTTCACAAGTTGTAAGCATCGGAGGTAGCTTGACACAGGTTACAAAATCTGGTATGTAGCACAAAAAAAGGCAAGAATATTTTGGCGTTTGGAACTCCTACATGTGTTAGTGCACAAAAACGAATGACGGCAACAATTAAATCAAAGGCTGTGCTGATGATATATTACATTGGAAACACATTGAAAGTGCTTGTAAATAACATTTAAATAAATGTACTTTCTGGTCCTTCATTTGCAAATAAATATAACCAAAACAGTAGATGAAAAAATAAGGAATTAACTGTCTTCAGTAAAGACAGTTTTGATGTGTAACTGATAAATTAATAGAGCTCAAATATAAGAATATTGTGTTCATGGTTTGGCATGAACACATCGATAAGAAGCTATGTTTCAGTATAAATTTACATGCAGTTTTTTGAAATTGAAATAATTAAATTGATTTTGTTCTTTAATTTCTTCTATCCTGACACAGTTAAATATTCTGTAATTACAGTGGTTGGATCAAAGTGAGTACCCTGGATTTTTTGTCAAAGTATCCAGGTATAGTAAAGGTTAACTAACTGAAACAAGTTTACTGCATAAAATTGTTTTTCTTGTTTCACTTTCTTAAAGCATAATGATGAATAGGACTGTGCTTTCATGATGGTAGAATACAGATGTCTTAGTCATAGAAGCTGTATGAACTTCAAGTATCAGCTAATCATATCTAGTGTGTGAAATGTTTTCTGATACAGTGTGATGTATATAAAGTTTCATGGGTGAAGTTCTATTGTTTTGAACATGCATGTATTATTTGGTTGGATGATAATTCCATTATTATCAATAAAAGTAGTGTATTTTGAATTAAACTGCTCTCTACAATTCAGTTTCTAAAACAGCACATTCTTGAAAAATATTTAAGAATGTAATGTAAAATCTATGCTTGAAAAAGCTGTAATTTAGCTAGTTGATGCAGAAATTTATAATAAATAAGTTCCAGATTGGGAAATGGATTTTGGTGGATTCACATATGAATGACCAAAGGAATAAAGGGTATTTGTGATGAGGAGCAAAAACAGTGCTAAATTTATATTGAGGGAAAAAATGAATTAGGCTTTTAAAATACTAGTGTAGCATATAAAACAGCATGTTGTTCAAAGCCATATTTATGGTTTTTTTCCTGTTTGTTATTTTTTGTTGTAATTTGGGGTTTTTGTCATCTGATTTGTTGAGTTATTTTAAAGGACAGATGTAGTGTTGTGCTGTTAATGAGATATTTTAAATTGGTTGGGTCCAGAGACAGTTCCTCACACTGACAGCTGGCAAGTTGTTTTCATCATAATGCACCTGGATGTATGAGGAAAATGCTACAGATCAGTTTATACACTCAGGAATATTCGTGAAACTGCTGGTTTTAGATGTGCTTTATCAAATGTGTTAAGAAATTTGGACGACTTTCTGAGGTTTGGAGTAGGATTGTGTTTTGAAACGTTGCTGACATTGTATTCCCTAAGAAGTTCCACAGCTGGAATTGTATTGGGATTCCACAGTAACCTGCTTCAAAGCAGGAAGTAGCTGCTTTTCTGATACCTTTGTACATTGGAGTCTGTCTTGGCAATGCTTTATATTAATTTTTCACAGATCTGGGTGATACAGCTGGTGCAATAGAAGCTGAGGGATGGTGAAGACTTAGGTATCAAATATGTGTTACTCAGTGGATTATCTTTCTGAATATCTTTGCAGTCTGAATCTTGTTTGGATTACCAGGTCATTTTGTTTCAGTTATAGTGTTTGGATCTTGGTATAATCTTATCTTTGCCTTCTTGTGTTGTCATGTAGTACCATCTGTGCTCATCAGCTGTAACTGTCTGAAGAAGTCTGGAATAGTGGAATATGGAGCCAGTAAGATTTTGTTAGAGCAATGTACCAGTAGAAAAAAAAAAAAACCAAAAAAACAAAACACCAATCACAAAAAAAGTAGGATCACAATATTGTAGGTATTCCCTCTCAAGATGATATATGTTTAGACTAGTCAGGATATCTGGAGGGAGTTTGAAGCCAGAGAAAGTGGCTCAGCTATACAAGGCTAAATGAAAATATAAAAGGCAGCTACATGGATTCATTATATATGCATAGACCAAGAAATGAACAAAGTGATGATCTGTAAGATCAGACAATGATGTGCTAATAAATGTCAGCCTACCCAGCATCTCTCACATAGTATGTTTATAAAAACATAAGGATTGGCATTTTTCAGAAAAAAAAGCCTCAGTTTTGGTATCCTGCTGTCTGCATGAAAGTAAAAGGTTTGAGAAACCCTTTGCCAGCAGAGTCTTCTGCTTCCTTGTCTCCCCAGTTGTTTGTATGAATAGCACTAGTGTGTTATCAGACACAAGTTGTTACTCATGTCTTGTCATGATCAGTCTGTTGCCCTGTTTAATGTCCAAAGAGAGTTTTCCTGGTAAATACAGGTATGGGTTTCCAACAACCATCTTCTCTGCTGTTTTGCATCATACCTACCTGCAAAAATGAGATCAGCTGCTTTTCCACTTATGGATGCCTTCACTTAAGAGATACATTGAAACAAACTAAAAGTTGTCATAGAGAGAAGGATTGTTCCTAATAGGTGCAGAAAGTCCATGGGCTCATGGTTTGAAAGGCCCTTTTAATTATAGAAAAGAATCTAGGCACTCACAGAAATTCAAATATGTTGGAAATAGGTTTCCCAAGTCTTTGGATCTTTTCAAAATCGTATTTCCAAAGTGAGTACACCACTTGAGGAAGTTTCATGCGTTTATTAAGAGCTTAGTTTCAGATTATGAGAAATGTGTTTTTGCTTCATCTTTCACTGAGTTGTTTTTGTTTACTTAGTCCACTCACTACCATACAAACTGGTAAGGAAGACTCTACAAACCTGAGGTGAGGGTGTCTTAATTCTTATACCTATCTTCGTACAGATATGAAAACTTCAGAAAGATGACAGCTGAGAAGAGCTTTTCACTTGCAAAAATATTGCACACATCTCTGAATCTTCCTCTACTTAGCAAAGCAGCTTTATTTGTGCAAGGAAAGGTAACTTTTATTAGAACACAAGTTTCTCTCATGCAAATCCCATTCAAGACCATGAGTATTATTGCTGGCTGTGAATAGGCTTTCGATCATTTGAGTCATAAGAAATTAATCCTGTTTGGTTTATTCATCCTTTTTCCAAAGAGACTGAATCACATGGTTAATTTGGAACATCCAGTTATTTTTTTTTTCATAATGATGCTAAAAACAACTTGTTTTGTTGTTGTTTAGAGTATGTCTGTGGGAAAGTATACAGGAAAGTATAGTATATAGCCTGCTTCAAGTCTAAACATGATTGCAAACGTATATACAGTGAAATGAAACACCTTCAAGATTTGAATCTAACCTGTCTGTCAGTTGCCACATTACAATAATCTAAAATCCATCGACCTTTCTTGGGCCAGTTACTATTAATAATCTAGAATTTGCTGTGAATTTAAGCTGAACATATTATCTTTGGTTTTTATGAGGTTTTGTATTTTAAGATGAAACTTCACCATAACTGAGAATTCCACATTTCAAGCAACAACACTTTGAACTTAAGTGCCGGCATTTGGGAACTTCTGGTGAGCCACGATGTTCGTGACCACTGTGATAAATAAGATGCAGGTTGGAAACTACTTACTCAAACTGGAACTGTTCCTCCATTAAATCAGGGAAATTATTCCTTTGAGTAGCTGTTCAGCAGTGTGGATAAGAGATTCACAATCTGTCTGAAAAACCACATGCATATTTTCCAAGAGTGTTACACATTAGCTTCTGTTTGGTCAAGCAGAAGCTAATGCTTTCTCTGTAGCTAAATCCTCCTCGGTTTAAAAACAATATTCTTTGCTTTCTGTCCTAAATATTACATAGGAGTTCTGTCTGCTGTTAAAGCTCTCATTCTCCACCCAGACTAGCTGTATTTCAATGGAGAGGGAAAAGATCCTTGTGCATCTCTTTCCTCACTTGCCATGGAGGCGGGCGGGGGGGTAATGAATTGCTTGTAGAGGAGTTTGCAGTGCTTCCATGAAGTGTGCTGCTATGGAAGTCTGAAGTTATTTACTTTCAAGATGAATAGTTCTTTAAGAGATGGGTTAAACGTTCTGGCTAATATGCAAGACATTAAGTCTCTAAAAAGTCATTGTACATATCATTTGAAACAGCATAACCCCTCCCTCCATCTTAAGTTTATAGCAACAATAAGCCTTGCAGATGCTTTTCCTGGGAATTAAGGACCAGCTGGGGTAAACAGACCTCAAACTATCCTCTTAGCCAGTCATTAATCTTCAGGGAAAGCCTTTGCTTTGATCATTATTGCTAAAATATGCCTAGTGCAGCCTGGGCTTACATGCCAGTAAAAGCAAAGTAGTATTTTGCCAAAACATGAATATTCTTTTGTTTGTCAAGTAGCCCTATGTCTTGGACTCATTTTTGATGTGTGTAAACATGCTTGTGTGTATGTGTGTGCACACAAACAGACATGAGGGCATGAGTTTCCCAGTTAAATTATTCATCCTGCCTTTATAGCACTCTAAATTAAGTGGGGTGTCTGACTCAATGCTGTTGTATCGATCAGTTTTTCAGTTCACTTTGCTTTGTCTCAAAACTTGTGAAAAGTCTTGGATCTGGAATCTTTGATTTTGAAAATTAAGAAATTCTTTACCCATTTTTGACCTTATGAAGACCCAGTTTTAATTATCCCAGGGTGTCTCACTTAGGACCAGAAAGAATCAGAAACTGTGCAGCATAATCTACCCCAGCCTGGCCCTTCCTGGTGCAAGCTGATTGAGAGTTGTGCTGGTGCTCAAAATTAAATAGCTGACAATGAACAAACTAATTTTTTCTTGTGTTTTTGGAAGGGACTTGTTGCTGTGCAGTGTATCTAGTAAATAATCACAGGTTTCAGAAGTCAGCTGTGGTACAGTATTTCTGTATAGAGGTCACAGAGCTGAAAGTCCAGCAGGCAGTCTTCCTGACCTTCCAGGCTTTAGATTTCCTGAAGTGTGGCAAATACAGAACTGAGATTGGAGGTGCCATGAATCACTCTTTCCTGATGAGCTTGCCATGTGTTTTGTGTTAGGCAGTGTCTTCTAGTCAAGAACTAACAAGAAAACAATGTGCACTTCAGATATTTGCTGCTTTTTGCAAAATGACCTGTGTTACTTGTATATACTTAAGCCTGGATTAAGAAGGATATTCGGTGTTAAAATGTAAAGTTTCACTAGAGAGACCAATTCTTTGTGAATTTCTACAAACATCTCCAAATTTAAGAAAATATTGGTGTTTGTTGAAGGAAGACAATTCCCAAATTCTGTAATTAACTCTGTTTGTGGGGGTGGGGTGGGGGGGTGTTCTTTATTTTCTCTTGTGTTGTCTGTCAGAAGTAGAGGTTGTTGCATGAGACATCAGGCACTGTAGCAACATAAAAGGAGGTGCATGGAGTTGACAATTGGATTGTATTGAACAGATCCAGAAGAAGGGAGCTGTTTCACAACCTGTGTCCTCTGCCCTAAAAGACTTTTGGATCTTCCCGCTACCGCCAATGTTGATTTTCTTTGTTCTGTGTTCCCTAAGGGGAATCATCAAAGTAGCAAGAGAAGGAAATCATTCTTATATCTTCTTGCCAACAGCATTTTCCCTATTTTACTATAAATGAGCACTGTGGAGGAAGTGGAGCGGGGGAAAAAATAATTCTGCAGACCTTAAACACCCTGAGCAAAATCTGAGCTGTTGCAGAGTGTGAAGCTTATGGTTGCTCTTGAGAGCCCTGATGGACCTTCTTGCAAGAATCAAGCAGCTGGAATGAGGCTCTTGCTGGTAGAGGGCTGGGTATAATCAATTACTCTATGGTCTGATCAAAGATAAAAGTGTATTATGTACAGCATATGTAATGTGAACTTAGAATATTTTTTTTCAGTATTTAAGCCATATATTTTAAATTACACGAATTCACCTCTGCGATACACTGCAATGAACTCTAATGGGCAGAAACCCATTGCACTTCATTTGCTCCCCAGTGCAGTTGCCCATGCAATTTTTCATTATTGTTGAGAAGAATATTTCGGAAAAGCAGTCGATACAGTTGCTTGATCTTGTGTCTTGGTATCAGATTTTTATTTTTTTTCACAACCCCCTCTCCCAAAAGTACAAAGCAATAAATAGCTAGGCATGATGCTCTGTAAAAATAGGTTTTTGACCCTTCCATTTATTGGTATACCTTTAACCTTGCAGGTTTCTAACAGTCTCTTCTTGGTCCCACTTTACACTCTGTAAAAAGAGAAGTTACTGTTAGTGTAGCAGCTGTAGTGTTACTTTATTTTCTGAACAGTTTTAAACTGTTTCTCATGTATTAAGGGAGTCTTTTATTAAAGGTTTTAGTTGCTATTTCTCTTTGTATTTCTGCTCAGACTGACTATTTTCTATTTAAAAACTTGTTTCTGCTGTGCAGTGTAGATGTGCAAGCTATTAGTATTTAAGTAACTTCTCTGCCTCTACAGACACTTGAACTACAGTAGGTAAGTAAATCCAAGTGTCCAATTTAAATTCATTACAGAAGCTGCATGATTATTGTTTAGCTCATTCCCATCATCCCTTGAAGTTACTTTGCTGTTCTTGTTAGTAGACATCCCTGGATGTCTCAAGCATGAGAAGTCACTTGAGAATTCCTGTCTGTTTTCCTGTGCTGCAGGAGAACTCCCTGCGTGTTCCCCAGTTCCACAGAACCATTGCCAGCATTTTTCTTTTGCTTCCTAGCAACTGCCAATTTGGCAAAAATGAATGTGTGGGACCTGGAACTTTCTAAACTGCAGGAGATGCAGAAACAAGGGTCTGTTTGTATTGCATGAATGTGTTTTATAGTACTTGAATAGCAAAGAGGTGTCAGTGTCACCAGCCTGCCAGCATGACAGATCAAGGAATAAATTTTCAGGGCAAAAGATATCCCTTCTCTGTAAGAGGTGTTTGTAGAAGAGAGCAAATGCATCATGGGGAAACCACGACTGTGCAATGTGTGATACTATTTGTGTTTAACTAATGGCCTTCAGCCTGAGACAGTGTGCCCTCACTGCAGTCAGCAGCAGGGATGGCTTTAAAGAACTGCATTACACAGATACAGCATTTTCAGATAGCCATGGCAAGATAATCTTGTCACCATAAATCTGCCTGCTCACTTGAATTTTGCAGCCCACACTCAGCCCTGTGCATCTTCCACTACATTATTTTGGTTTAGGCTTAGTCTGAGGAGTGGTGACACTCGCTGCCAGTTGTGTGGAATGCAGTGTGCACGTGTGAAAACTGTCACACCTGGGCCTCGTCCCTCGTTCACTGAGGGAAGCCTGTGTTGCCCTTGTGGTCCTACTTTTCATTTCTAAAAGGTGGTTTTTCCTCCATCCTTAAAATTGCATAGATCAGTCTCTTTTTGATCAAGCTGATCCCAGTTGCTTGTTGATTGCTAAAAAAAAAAAAAAGAAAAATCCTGAGCAGTACAAAAACACCCCCTAACATTTGGGATTTCATTCTCTGCATTCATCTTCTCTACTTGCCCAATCTGCAGACATTCTTCTGTGTAGATTTCTGATAGGGACTGGGAAGCAACTTGCTCTGCACTGAGAATTCATGACTAAATGTTCTTTTTTAGTGTTTTGCTTCTTTAAGCACATTTAAATTCTAACATTTGAAGCACCTGATTAATTTTTTCAGAATGCTGGAAACAAGTTATCCCCTGGCTGAGATCTTATACAAAACATTTCAGCCTGAAGCAAGCTTTTCTGTTTAATCTGGAGTTTTTGTAAACCCTCAGAAACTCAGGTTTATAATTGAAGTGACAGCACAACCCTAATTGTAGCACTACTGGCACACCTCCACAACTAAAAGCATATATTGCTGCCATTTTTAAAAATAAAATTAAGCCCTAGTATGTTAGGCAGTGGACTTTATGCTTCCTGCAGTTTTCTGCAATTTTAGAGAAATCTGAAAGTTACAATTTGTTGCATTGAGGATGGACCATCTACAATTGGCATAAGGCGGTGTGATTCAGTTGGAGGCAGTGATACTGTGTAGATTAGCCTGAGGTGACAGAGTAGCATGATAAATTTTAAAACTATCTAATGTATAGGGAACTTGTGTTTTCTCAGGTGGAATAGCTGAGTATTTTAATATGGTTTTTTTGTGTACGATAATGCTGAAAGTGTCTTGAAATTTCCAGTCACATTTTGTACTAGGAAACATCTTTTCAGAAAAAAAAAAAAGTAGCTGCTTTCTTAACCACATTTCATGCACAACTTATCCCTTCTGTGACTTGTTGAAGAAAAATAAAGATGCTCTGTAATCTTACATCAGACCTAAGGGACCTGAGCTGCTGGGTGGTCCCAAGGACATGATATCCTGCCAGTCACATTTTGCATTGTATAGTGACAGATTTGGGTGAGGAGAATAGACCAGTGTCATCTTCTCATGCATGTCTCATAATTCTTGTTAGCATATGAATGTGCAATTCTTTATATAATCACCTTTAATTCTCTGTGGTGTAACACATCTAGCCTTGGGACTCCAGGTCCTTGGCAGGCACATAATTGCACATTAGATACTGCCTGTTACTTTCAGTTGTCAGGAGTGACAAGTGGAGCAGAGTATCAAAACAGTCATATCTTAACAAGTGGGAGGATGAAAAAGTACTTTGAAATGGCTTGTGTTCAGCTCAACAGCCAGAAGTCATGACTGTGTGGACAATTTAGGGCTCTCTGCTAACAGTTCTCAATTAGCTGAGGTCTAACCAGACTAGAAAAAACACTTTTCACACTTTTCCAGGGCTACTGAACTTTGCCTTGCACTTCTATCACTATAAACCTTCTTTGCCCCTGCCAGCAAAGCTTCTGCTGCCCCTGGCTC
Organism: Agelaius phoeniceus; assembly: GCF_051311805.1. NCBI lineage: Eukaryota > Metazoa > Chordata > Aves > Passeriformes > Icteridae > Agelaius > Agelaius phoeniceus. The sequence continues at coordinate 9,561,065 of NC_135277.1, forward strand.
TACGTGAGGAGAAGGTGCAGATACCCCCAGCCTGGCCCCACATGAAGCCAGCACAGGTCCAGCTGGGCTGGCTGTGTTTGGGCTGTGAGGGCACAGCAGAAGGTGCCCACTGCACAGCTGCTGGATTTGCAGCTCTCCAGGCTGTGTCTCAACCCTCCAACCCTCCATCCTGTTTTTCCAGAGATGTGCCAGAGACACAAAGGCACAATACTGTGTTAGCAGTTGGATGCCCCTTCTCCTGTGACAGAAGGGAGCTGATGGGTGAGTGTTTTAGAAGATAAATGGTGACCCTGTCTTGGAGGAGTCTCTTCTGACCCAGACTGAGGTCTGCCTGTGCGAAGAGAAACTTAAATTGCAGATACTATTGCTTGTACTACTTTTGTTGTAGGGGCTGATAAACATTTTATCATTTAACATCTGTTAATCTAAGACACCCTGCAAGTATCCTCTTAAAAGGGCGCATAAATGACAATATAAATTTATGTGCTTAGCACTTCAGACAAAACTGCATGTATTTAATAGTTTAATTGTACAATTATGAATTTATTATTGCATTGCTTAACATTCTTGATAGTTATGCAGTAAGAGTCCTGCCCCTCAGATCAAATGGCTCTGTATTTCCCCAGAGTCCCCGTAGGGAATTGTTCAAACCATATTTGGTTCTCCCTTGAAGAGTAAAGGGGGGATGCACATGACAAAAATGACTGTAAACATACCAGTCTGCATCACTTCCACCAGCAGTTCTCACTGGTGTTATCTCTGACACTCAGGCTAACTTTTTGTAACCATCATGCAACATCATGAGTAATAATCTGTTGTTAACACACTGTCCATCAGACATGTTTACTCACAGAGTGACAGCTAACACATCTGGACTACATACCATGTTTGATCTGAAATACCAGACTCACTCTGCTGCAACAATGACAAAAGCATTCCATGGCTGTGCAGTTTAAGGCATAAAATATAAAGACTGTGTGATGTCTGATGTAATTTAAATATTTATAAAAATATTGGCTACTCTAAAATGCATATTAACAAATATTGTCTAAAAATTATTACAGTTTGTAACATCTCTCATAAGTGCATTTTTATGGGGTAATCGGTACTACAAAGTTAGAAAAGCCTTTTTTGAACTAGGTTTTCTAAGTGTACTGTTTAGTGAATGTGCTGTACGGTAGAGCATAAAATATACATAAAATCCATCTTAGTCCTTCTTGTAGAGGTCTTGTGTCAAAGCACTCAGTTTTGAAGCCCAAGTATCTCCATTGTCATCAAAGCTGTATTGATGTAAATCAGGGATAGGAATTGCTGTATTCCATGCTTTATTGCAGTGAAAGCTTTTCAGATGTGGACTAAATCTTTTGCAGCTGTAGAAGGGGACTCTGTAGAAAGCTCTCTTACCACCTGGGTGCCTCACACAGGGCTTTCTGTGGGCTGCAGTAATCCTCAGGCAATATTGCATCCATCCTCTGCTCTAGGTGCCTTTCCAGGTGACTTTAGCACCTGAAAGGGAAGGGCAGCTCAGCCCCAGCCTGCCTCAGTCCCTCTTACAACAGATCCAGAGCAGTTCTCTTTGCCAGTGAAAATAACCTGTTGTAGGCTTGGACCCAACAGGAAACATTTGCCCTCAAGCCCATTGAGTGGATAAGCTAACCCTGAGCAGTTACCCTATTCTTAGCCCTAGTACAGGCAGCACTGCAGGTGCATTTCCTCTGGGAAGGAACCATAACCTGTATCTTTCTAACTATAACCTGTATATTTTCCAGTAGACTATTGTACCTACAGGATACTGGTGTAATACTTGACTATACAAAACAGAGTTTGCAATCTAATAAGATTTATATTTGTAGAAATTTTAACACTTAATGAGGAGATCATCATTTTGGATCAATTAATTCAGTAAACTGCTTCCTAGGACATAATGGGTTTGTTTCCTTCCAAAAATCTAAACCATATATATGCTTCAACCTGAGCTTGTGTGACTTAGCCTTACTAAAACTCACAGGCAATGGGTTTTCCTTTTAGATTCCTCATTAAATTTTCTCTCAGGATTCCCTATTAAAAAAAAAGACTCCTGAACTAGATATTTGTTTTCAGGATGTAAATGAAGGAGATGACAGTAGGGAAGTAGCAATAACTGACATGGGACAAGACAGGAGATAATGACTATTTCTCTGGATCTACTTTAGCAGGATACTGTGTAATGAGGTTTTTTTGTAGGGCTGAAAAAGTCTGAGATGCAGATGTGTCTTGTTTAAGGTGAAAAATCAAATAGTGCTTGGTGGTTTATTTAGAATGATGCTGTAAGGCAAGAAAAAGCACTCTTGCATATCACATGAAAAAAAGATCAAATAGACATTTCATGACTGGAAAAATGAGTACTAAAGGGGCTTATAAGATAGAAAAAGTGGTTATGCAGAGTTTTCTCTCAATTCTTCCTTTAATGATCACCTGATTCCTTTAATAAATCCTCCTTGCTAGAGGAGCTCCACCTTTAGACAAAAATAATCATTAAAAGACTGTAATTTATATAAAATTATCCCTTGAATCTACTGTTCTTCATAAGCCTAAGCGTGTCTTTTTGCAATTATTATTAATTCTAAGAGGAAAGGATATTTGGGTTTTTTCCTTTGGTCTTTTACACCCCAAGGGAAAGAGCATGTTTGGGGATTTTTACAGCACTCAATGGTTTACAAGGTGCACAGGAAATATTATGTTACAGAGAAAAATTTTAAAGTAATTTTGGCATCTAATGGAAATTAGAGCCGTACTTTTAAAGTGATTCTGAATTATTAAATACCAAGGAAGGTGCTTCAAAATTAATAAATGGTGTGTAGGTATTCCCTGGAAGGACCTGATCCGTTGTCACAGGCTGAAATGAGATCCTTGGAAAACTTTTCCTAAAGAGCCTTGAAGCAGTGTCATGGGTTTCCTAACTGTTGTCATCATTGCTCTGGCAGGAACTTTCAATCTATCTGCCTCCTTCTGCTTAGTAAATAGAAGAGGTTTCTAGAGTGAAAGAACTGGACCTGTGGATCCTCCTGAGTCAGAGGAGCAGCTGCACTCTAGGTTGTCTGCAGGTGATCTGTTTCTAGAAATTGCACCTCTCAATTGCTGTCTTAGTGTCTCATAGTTCTAAAATTGCAGATGACTGCATGTCTTGTAGTTTCTCTGGTTTGTGCAAGGTTGATTTCTCTTATGTGTGAGAAAAGCCAAAAAACAGCGAACACTTTGACCTTGAAGATATTGATTCTGAATTTGCGACATTCAAAAAAATGGGGCACTGCCACAGCATTCTGATGACCTCTTACTTGCTTTCTGTAGTGGTTAAAGTAATGAGGAAGCTGAGAGATGCTATCTTTTATTTCTCTGCACAGAAGGTGCTCCTCATTTTTTACTCAGCTGTTCACTTTATAAGTAAGGAAGTGGAACAATGTATGCATTAAAGGCATACATTTGATAAATGTAGTAAACTTAAAACTAGTCTTGAGAAAATGACCGAATTCCCTGGGCTAACAAGAGTCCTGTTGTTTATGTTTTCATATATTTCATTGGACAGTTTTTATTTTAAAGCCAGCTGTCACAGCTGATGTTTCACAGCCTTCACTGTTGGAACGTGCGTGAGTTCTGGCATCAGTCTACGTGGAATATCTGTTTGAACAAATGTAGGATCAGGGCATGCCAACTGTGGCCAGTTGCATTTAGTTATAGCAGTTGCTGAATGTACCTGGAGGGTCGGCATTCAGCAGGGAGTGAAGTCAATTTTGGCATCTCTCTAATAATGCTTTGACTTCAAAACTTGTACCTCATCATGTATGTGAGGAAAAAATGACTTTTCTCTCAAAGCTGAGATAGCTTGCTTGGCTGTGGGACAGCATAACTGTGAGGACTCAGTTTGCACTTGGGTCATGAAGGACACTGCAAAGGCTCAAGTGAAATGCAAGTCACTTGAAACACTGATCCCTAAGGCCACTGTAAAAGCCCCCAAACCATTATCTGCTCCCTGAGTTGTTTCCTTCCACAGATTCTTTCTAGTTACAAGAGCATGTCTAAGGCAGCAGGACAATTTCTTGTTGCCTACAATGCAATTTTGACATTTTGAGGGAGCAGTATGTACATAAGGAGGAAAATAATTTATTAGGAAAACTAAAATATATATTGGGCTTAAGTGCAGCCCTAGCATTCAAAAGTATAGAAGGTTCCCCTAAAATAACCCTGTGAAGTCACAGCTTCTTTCATAGGAATTAATGCAATTTATGTTGTAAATGGTCCTTTCTGAAATATGCAATATGTTTGTCTTCTTTGCAGTTGTGACTGTTGGAAGTGAAAGAATCCAATAGTCTGTACTAGACTATTTGCACACAAATCAAGTTGTCATTAATCACACTCTGAGAGAGTGTGCCCTATGTGGAGTGAATTATTGTCAGAAAACTACAAAGCACGTCCAGATCATTGTGCAGGAATAAAAAAGTCTGAACATTAACACACACTAAAATCTAAGGAGTAACATGTAAAGTATTTGGAAAATCAGTAGATTCCAGTCAGTGAGTTAACGTGGGTTTTAAAAGAAATACTCTAATTAATTAATTGAACCTGTTACAGATGTTATGTATACAGGTAGGATAGGTAAGAAGTATTAAAGAAAAGGAAATATTTCCTTCCACAAATGTAGGAAGGCTGGTCCTGACAACTCCCACTGACCTCATGGTCACGTTCAATGAAATAATGGATCACAGTTAATTTGGGGGCCTGTCTGGTGCTGGGAACAATATGGAGCAAAGCACCTCAGGGTGGTTCTGCTGAGTGTTGTTTGAATACTGTCTGACATTCCTGGGAAGCACAAGTGTTGCTCCATCTTCTGTCTACTTTTGTAGTTCTGGTGGGATGAAAAATTAGATGTATTTATATCTGATTGTAGCACTCCTCTTGGGGTGCAAGGAAGGAGTCCTCAGAAGAGTGCAAGGGCTGTAAAATCTTAACTGGCCCATTAATGTGACAGAAGGCTATAAAAAGTCCTTTTTGCTTCCCTTCCATTCCAAATGATAAAGGGAAAGCCATCTTCATCTAAGCATGTTGAATGTGCTGAATCATTACCATTGTCAAACCACTGCAAGGGAAAAAGCTGAAGCTTCAAAGCAAACTCTGGAATTGCAAGCTGCAGGCATCAGTCTATATCCAAAGATGCCAAATCTACTTTGTGTTCTGGCGTGTAGAAGGACCACTTACAGCAAAGTTACAAAATTCTGCACAGTTATATATAGATAAAATCTTAATTTGAATACCAATATACTGCTCCTTGATATTTGGCACTGCCTGAACCAGTTTGGGGCTGATTTGCTTTGGGGAAGTGGCATAGCTACCCTTGCATAGCTTTGTCCTGGCTTAAACCCTAGGAGGAAGACTCAATGCAAATGTGACTTTACCGCTTCCAGGCTTCAACTGGTACCTGCAGAAAGGTCTGCAGAGCTCTGTGAAATCTTGCTGTGTGAGTCAGCACTCTGCCCCATGCACTGCTATGAACTTTTGATATGAGTCAACGTTTATGTGGAGTCCATGGGCCAGGAGCTATCTCGCAGGAGTAATCCCACCAGCTGTTTGCTTGACACTTGTGCTCTAATTTCATCCTCATAAGTTTTGTTCCTATGTGAGTGCAGAGCTCCATGATACACCTTTTGTGAGCAGAGGTTATTCATGGAAGAAAACATTTGGGAGGATCAAGCCCAAAACCAGGAAACTGTGTGGTCACACTGAATGTAAGCTGTGAAGTGTGTGTGTATTACACTAAAGTTGTATTGATTGTGGCATTACAGAAGGAAAGCTCTGGAAAACAGAGCACTGAGAGGTTCCAACACTGGCGGCAGTTGGGTCTAATTTCAGTCTTTAATCTCTTTCTACCTCTGTCCCATTGCCATGTAGAAATACTGTTTTGCATCCATGAGTAGGACAGGCCCTTAACAATATTTATGTGGACTATTTCAGAGCTGTCTAAAATAATGTGGAGTTGTGTACACACATCACCAGGTTTTGACTGGAGTGCAAGAGAGACAAGTTTTAAAAGGATTTTTTTTTCTGATGGATGGAGAAAGATTTCTTGCACTGCAGAGTTAGAGGATCTTGGTGGTGGCTAGAACATACAGAGTGCTACAGAATGGCTTATTCGGAAGAAGCAGAAAAATTGTAGCCATGATTTTTATTTTATATTAATATGTGAACATTGCAAATAAAAATCATATAGTGAAATTGTGATGGGACAGTGAAGAACTTTGTCAAATACAGTTTAGATTTCTTTTGGCAGCCATGTATTTTCCCAGGTTCAAATGACAATGCTTTGTTCAAGGAGAAGTCTTTAATTTTCTATCTATCTGATATGAGTGATTTGCATACAAAGGATCTATGGCAAAAAAACCCACTTAAATGTTGGTATTTTTATTGGTTTAAAAAGACTTGCGCCTGCACCCTTCATTTCAGAAGATCAACATCTCTCTCAAGATCTGTAGGTAGATAGCAATTACAAAAAGTGGTTCGCCCACACATACAGTGGCTTAACTCTTTAATTACAGTCGTTTTTGGGAAAAAAAGGCATGAAAATCTCTCAATCAATACACTTTTGTTGTTCTGCAGAATTTCATTCTTAAGCTCTTCAGAAGCATGAGCTGATAGCAGGGTCATAGCAGTACATCTGTGGTGCTCACTCACTTGGGGAGGAAGAAGTGGTAAAGCCTGAAGAGCTCTAGTTTATTCTCTCTATTTTAGCCCCAAAAAAGAAATGAGCAGTGAATGCTTTGACAGCACATAGTAGAGAAAAACTATGAATATATTATGAATTAATAATAAGTTAATTTTACCCTAGCTAATACTGAAAGTAGCATATGGTTTTACATGGCTTTATATGGTTTTATGTGGGTTTTTTAATATGGACTTATATGGGGTTTTAATATGGTTTTATATACTTTATATGAGGCAGCATGTATGGTTTTATATAAACCATGAAAACAAATGCTATCATGTGAGCTTTCAATGGTATTTAGGTAGTGTAGAGGGACAGTTTGTCTTAGACTAAAAGCAAATTCAGCTTGATAGCTGCTATTTCTTTGTGTTCTGTTGTTTCACTGCTGTCTTTTCCTTCCTCTGTTTACACTTTTGTTAGGTTGCACAAGTACTGATATTGTTATTTTGGCTCCTGTGGAGTCTAGTCTTACCGCAACAGCCAAAGACAAAACCTTCAAGCACCACCAGGGATGACTTGAGCACCCTTCACTTTCATTCCTCTATTAGTCTCTAGCTACTCCTCCATAGGAGTCACAGCACATTATTTATTCCTCTAAGAAATAAAAGCTTTTTGAGTAGGGAAACCAGCATTCAGCAATTTTTTCACAAAAGAAGTCAGAAAAGGAGTTGTGAAAAACCATAGTTCTGGAGCTCTACTTTTGTCTTATTCATTTTCTCTTGGAACGTTCAACTGTTCTCTCCTAGTTTTACTTTTTTTTTCTCACTAATGTTCCAGCACCAGAATCAAAGAATTTGCCCTGAAACCACTCCAAAACATGCTTTGGTGGAGGGAAAAAAGCCTCTGAAGCTGTGGAAATGTCGGATGGGTGCTATTGAGGTGAAAGGGCAAATTTGCTAATGAAGGCTATGGATGATGCAAAGTATTGCAAAGCTGACATGCAGAAGGTATTTGGTGTAAGGGTAGTTGCCAGGAGTCTTTTTTAGCCCAGTATAACTTCCAGGTGAGCACAGCAATGAAAAAAATCAGAAAACTGAAAGAACCCCAAACCCCAGCCCAATTAATTAAAAACCTTTTTTATGAACATCATTTAAAACGTTCTTCATTATCTGGATAGGATCAATACAGGGAGCACAAGTATATGTGTGTGTATTTATGTTCATTTTTCTTTTTTTGCTTTTTACTTCTGTTCCTGGCACTGCCATCTGTGTCCTGTGTCTCTTGTTGCCTTTCATCCTGTACTTACATAGATTTTGGTGCTGTGACCTTGTTTTTGTGATGCACGTGTTTGATTCCTGGTGCAGTCTCAGGCTTAGTCCTGATCTTAGGTTATGGGAAGCCCTTGCTATGAATCAGTGGTAATAATCAACACTTGTAAATGGAGAAATGGGGGGGACATGACAAAACTTCAGATGCACTGTGGGTGTTTTCCCCCTTTAAGCAAATATGAGTTTTCATAGCTCTTATCTATAGTGGCTCCTAAGAGTTAACTTTTAAATGACCAGCTATCATGTTTTGCAAAGTGGATTGCAAGATGGACTTTTCTTAAGGCAGAAGAACCCTGCTTGTTGTTTGAACTTGAATATTATTTGAAGTTGGGCTGGTTTTTTTTTTGGCCTCTTGGGCATAAATAGAGCAGGTGTGTGTTTGCCACAGGCCACAGCTCAGGAAAGCTATGTCAAAGCACAATGAGGTCATTGTGAAACATCAGTATTCTTCCAGAGACCTGGCTGTTACAGACAGGAATACTTAAGAAAGATCTGTAGACTGGATTGCAGTTGATAGACAGAAAAGACTTGAAGAAAAATCTTTGTCTGCCTAATTGTGTTTGCCCAGTGAGAACTACATCTTATCACCCACCTCTGAACAAGCTGTTTGAAGCAACTGTGTTGACAGTGAAGTGGGTTTGCACACATGCAGTGTTGGGTTGATCTCTGAGTGCTAAGGAGATCTGGTTTCTTTAAACAAATCATTCTGCATGTGAACAAGGTGAATATTTTTGTAAAGTGTGCTTTGACTTTGAGTGTGTCGGGAAATACTGTACCCACTAAATGATTATTAAATGGAAAGGAGGGAGGGGTTCCCAGGCATTATGGAGCCAGGTTCTACAGCTGGACTCCTCGCTGACACGGACAGCACTTAGCCAGGAGTGGAAGAATATGCTGTATAACTCACTGGCTCTACCAAGTACGTCGTGGTACTCTGCAAATAAACTTTCTATCAAGGTATTTTTGGACTTCTGCCTCAAACCAAGCGGATAAGGAGCATTTATAGCTCTAGCAATAAAATTCTGCAGATGTTCTTTTTTGTATGTGCAGTACTAAAAAGGAAAGCTGTGCTATGCTTTTATCAGATCAACTTGAAATCAGTACAAGTGTAGCTTAGGGTTGGGATTTATGTTTTTGCAGCAACATACCTTTTTACTCCAAGAAGTCTTTCAGTGTTTGTGCCTAAAGTCCCACATTAAGGCCCCCAAAGTGACAACAATATGGTTTTCTTTGTGAGATTTGAATGTCTGGATTAGGTCACTTCACTCTTTTATAGCTTTAACCAGCTTCAACTTGTACTGTGGTGACACACATCTGCTGACTCGATGGATCAGTGCATTAAGCTTCAGGCTGACTGGTGGGCCATGCTTGAAAGACTTTTGGCATGTGCTGGTGCCTGCATTTTTCACCCTTGACTGAAAGCATATGCTTCATACAATTGAGACAGTGTTAGCATGTGGGTCTCAGGCAGCCTCCTACACATCTGGCAGAGCCTGGCCCTCCTTCCAGGTGAATCATCTCTCCTGGGAGGGTGGCTTGCAGCACTGTGGCATCTGCAGAGTGGCAGGAAGTGTCTGAATTCATCTGAGAGTGATTTTTATCTTCACATGCTTTTCCAATTTCATCAGGCCCCTCATGCTACATTCCAAGTGACATGATTAAACCTGCCAAAGACAAAGGGAGGCTGATTGATAAAAATTATCTCTGACCCTTCACAATCTGTCATAGCTCAAGATAGTAGTAATAATAGCAATAATGATGGAATGAAAGAAGTGTTATGCAAAGGAAGTTATTATTGTTTGAATAATATTCTGTAAAACAGGATTACTTCCTTGCTTTTGTTTCCCTTTTATCAGCCAAATTAACTTGTCATCAGCATAATAGAAGAATGGACTGCATAGGATTATAAACTTTACATTGACTTTAAGTGGCACTTTACTGTGATTTCTATTGTCTTGGTTTTATTTTAATATTTAAGTTTGAAAGCACAGTAAAGATGCAGACCAACACCAAAGGATCAGTTTTCACAGTAGAGGTCAGACATTTAGGCAGAGGTGTTTTTTAACAAGGAGTGTATGGATCTATTTTTCTCAATATGAGAAGAAAATCTTTGAAGGAAGGTTCTAAACATAACTGGTACTACACAGCAAATAGAATATTTTACAAGCACAGAACATAAAAATATTTTTATTCTTTAGTCTGCTGTACTAGACCAGGCACTTGGGTTATATTTCCTTCCAACCAAGCATCTGGACTGATACAGATGATCTGTAAGAAAGGAGATTAACTCTTTGTACCCTGAGATGTGTTACAGATCTGTTGCATTTGCTGCCATTTCAGTATTGCCAGCAACAAAAAGTTCTTACAGAAATATCGTCAGTCTCCTGTCTTCTTTAGAAACTACCCTTAATTTTGCCAGAAGAAAATGAAAAATACTTAGGCTAAAAAGCATGTAGCTAATTTGAATTAGCTAAAAAAAAACTAGCACATCTGTGTAAGTTACAGTGCAAAGACAACAATGCAAATGTAGTTATTGGTTACTGTAGTGTTAATGATGGGTAATTCTGTTGATTTCATTTGAGTTATTCTGAATTAATGTATCTCGTGGGAGCAGAACCTGACCCACTCGGCTTTGATGTGTGCTCTGCTCTGTCAGGAGCTGCGAGGTTCTTTTGAACAGATGCCTGTGTTCCGCTGATACGCGGGGTCATTAAAAAGATCAAGATGACCAAGGCTGAGCCGGTCGGATGGTTGCAGACAGCTGTGCTTTGCCTCTGCTGGCTACACGGGCTGGATTCTCTATGAATTTTCCCCCTGAGGTTAGGTGTGTGGGAGCATTTTTCATACTGACCACTGCCAAGCCCCAGCCCATGTCTGGATGTACAAATCTGGGTGAAGATTACAAGTTATGGACCTTCCTGAGAAAGCAGTAGGTTCCCATGTGTCATGTAGGAGGAAATCCATGCTGGACTTTTGCTAGGCAGGCTATGAGAAAGTTGCAGGGCTTTTCCCAGAGAGACAAGGTAGCAAGTAAATAGTTGCTGAGTGTGTTGTTTCTGTGCTTAAAGTACTTTGGTGTTTAGTGTGTTCTGTAAGTACAGGACTTTGCAGTTTACTGCTACCACAGCAAAGCAGGTGGTCACTGAGTAGCTGAGTCAATGTTAGCCTGAAAGGTTTCCTTACAGATATTTTTATGGAGGAGTTAAAATTGCCCAGGATTCTAATGTATCATCAAATGATTGCAATGAATACCAGCTATCAACTAAATCAGGATATAATACTTCAAACCCTGCCAGCTCACTAACAAGAAGCTTCTTCAGGGCTCTGGTCATACCTTGCTAAAACCCAAAGCTTTAATTTTACCTGTTCAGTGTGGTTTTCATGCCTTTTTATCTCTTTACTGCTGTAATAGGTACTTTATTTCAGTGTATGCTTTAGTAGACTGCACTAGTGTGCATTTGTACATTTTGGGTTTTTTTTCTTTCTTTCAAAGCCTGTTGGAGATAAAAAGTGAATGATGTTATTGCTTATATACAAGTACATATGTAAGTAGAATGGCATCATCCAGCATAATAAATACAGGGTTTGTTTCTCAATGCAAATAAAGTTCTGTAGCTAAATTTAGCTCAAAATATTGAGTGCTTGAAATGAGAGTAGAATAAAGCTGTACTTCACTGTTTGGATAGTGAAGCACAACCTGCCTTTTTTTTTTTTTTGAAGTCATTACACATTTGGGATCGTTCCCAAACATGTTTCTGATTCATAAACTCTGTTGGTGAAGGCATTGAGATGGGCTCTGAAGAGAAGAGCTAGATGTGGCCATCATTTGGATATGGGTTGGCAGAGCTCCTTAGCTGTGACTTTTCCAGGGAGCCCAAACACAAGCAGTGCCCTCAGCAGTGCTGTGGGGTGGGAAGAAAGGCTGTTGAGCTTTCCCCCAGCACATCCATTCCAGCTGAAGAGTTAACAGCCCAGTGATGAAACGGGGCCACATTCAAAGCACTGTGGTAGGGTCCTGTGGCAGGGCAGCTAAAGAGACTCTCATTTCAACCTCTATGGTTTTCCAGAAGAGAAGGACAAAGTTGGCTGACACTTGATCCTTGTCTTGGAAAGCCTCTTTCATTAAGTAGCTGCTGATAGGAAGTGTCATTCAGCAGTTATAAAGGCTGGCAGTTGCAGATAGGGCTCTGCAAAGGCTGTAGGCCAGAGGGAGCCCAGGAAGGGATGCAGGTGCAGGCATGCTGAGGCAAAGCCTGACAGGACAGCACTTGGCAGTCTGACCCGAGTGCCACTTGCCTCTCTTGTCCACTCTGCAGCCAGGCATGTAAAACTGTCTGATCTTCAGAAATGCTGCACTTAGGGCAGTCTGTCCATGTCGTAGTAATTGCCTTTTTCCCCCCAACAAGTTATGGTGCAGGGGATTTTTTTAATGAGTCAGTATTTCCTGCCAGTCAGCATTTAGCAGCTTACATAAGAATGTAAAGACATACAAGCACTGTGTTTCTTGCATTCATTCAACAGTAATTCTGTTTGAGATAATTGTAGTAAGTCATAGAGATATACTCCATTGTGGCAGAATTGTTCCAACCTGTAATAAAAGAAGTGGAACTGCACTTTTTTCTCTAAAGACTCTCAAATAGAATTCTTGTTTAAGAATTCCTGTTTCCAGTGTTCCTGACCTGGCTTCTGTTTTTTTGGTCTTACATTCAAACTTGGAATCTCTGTTATACAACGAGGCTTTCCTTCTTTCCTTGTATGCTTTAAGATTGTCAAGGTAAGGTATTTTAGATTAGGAAAGTTGGGATATATACAGTTTTTCATATATAGTCATGTGTGTAAATTTAGATATCCAGCTCTACATGCTATCAACAATGAATGTATGCTTCTTTTTCTTACTCAGTTGCACAGGCTGAGAAATGAGTGTTTGTGAATGTGTAAATGTGAGGTAATGGAGCAAAATGTAACATTCTTGCCTTATTTCTTGGCACTTGTTTTTAATTGTAACCATAACAATGAATTGATTAATTTGCTAAGTGCGGGGGCTGTGCTAAAACTTACTCCCCCATGTCTCTGAGTGCCTTTGCCACTCGGAAACAGTCTTTTTCCAGCTTGTGATCTCCTTGTCTGGTAAAAAGGTCTGACAAATAGGTGCTGGGTGTGTGTGTGCATGCATGCACATGTGCATGTGTTTATTTTACTCTCATTTAGAGCCATTAAGAACTTGATCCCATAAGGTTCTGAGCATTTTTATTTCCTGCCGGCTTTTCAGGGGGAACACCTTGTAGAAGGCATTTGGCCTTGATGATAACACTCATTGCAGAAGGAAAAAAAAGCAGGGAGGATGAGGGTAGGGGGGAGATGGGAGAGAGTGAGTGAGGGATTGTGACCAAAAGCACTGAATCCACCATTTTCTTTCTGCCTGCCTGGTGTGTTTGCTGCCATCAGATTCATGGCAGCCAAGCAGCTTGGAGACAGGACTTCACACAGGTTCATATGCGTGTCTGGCTTCTATCTGCCACTGCCCTCTACTGAATAGAATACAAGAGATGATTTTTGAGCTATCTGCTTCTGTAATAATTTCAGTCTTGAGGTGTCTGAGCCTCCATTAGAATAGACGGTAGAGGTCATGTACTTCTGGACATCTTTAATTTTTTGCAGGAAGTGATATACAGCCTTCTGTCATGTAATGTAAAGGCGTGGAGCTTGGAGAAAACACTCCTACTAATGTTCAAATCACAATACCATTTAAACCCCTTATATCCTGCACAAGTAGAATTAATAGCTCTCAAGTCAATGCATGCAATGTATGCCTAGCTTTAGGAAATGTCACCAGCTCTTGTTACATAGAAAAACCAAAACAAAGCGCTAGGCAGCCTGGAAGTAGAACAAAGTTTAATTTTCATGTAATGTTGCAGTTTGTAAGAAATTATTTTAATAAATTAAAAAGAGCAGCAGTTGTAACTTTTAATTTCTTTGCTTTAGACACTTCAAGGCAAAAACTGTATTTGTGTTTTTTAACCTCTGACATGGAACAAAATAGTGACTGAAGCTAATTGTTGTCCAGGCCCCTCTCAATTACTGGGGAAAAACTCTTTCGGGCTGTCTCACTATTTCATCAGCTTTCTCCTTAGCTAAAGCAAGGGACACAGTTTCTTGGTGAAACAACAGAAAGCAGTAAGAGCTTAACAGGGCCCTCCAGGTAACATGAAAGAGTGCCTCAGTCATCCTCTGTCTTGTTACTCTAAACACCAACTGCATTGTCTCGAGTCGTTTTCCCTTGCGGGAACACTTAGCCTTACCAAACACAGCTCAGCCTTACAGGTACATTCCCACCAATTAAAGAGGAGGGGTTCCTCACAAGTGCTGCCAATGCACCCACCTAGCTTGAGCGAGGATTGCCAAGTACAACAAACAGTGCCAAAGCGTGTGGTGGTTTTGGGCTCTGCTCCAACGGGGACCAAGATGAGACACTCAGTCACAACTTAGCCTTTACAGAAAGCCAAATCTTTGTGTATTCCCCTGGATTATACTTGGAGCCATCCTCATAATGTGAGGTATAGCTGGGCGGCATCTGACCTCATCTGCTGGCAGAGCTCCAGCCTGGGGGAGACTGGGCAGTGGTGCATGCTTTGGGTTGAGGCTTAGTTTGGGGCTTACCAGTTAGGTTGGCAAGTCTGGTTTGTGGCTATCAAAATTGAGATTCTCTCAAGGTTTTCAGCTGTGAAGCATATGAATTTGGGGCCTTGCAAAACACCAGCCTCTTAGAAGAGAGAAAATAGGTACCTTCCAGTCTTGGATCTAACAAAGAACTGAGGGTGGGGTTTGGATGAAGGTTCAAATCTGTATTCTGTGTTTAGTTTCAGCATTGTGGTTTTGGACCATCAGTAGTGGTAACATACAAATGATTTTTCACTCTAAGGAGCACAGTAAAATGCTATTATACTTGTTAATCTTCTTTTTTATATCTTGCCAAGTGAGGACTGCTACACTGCAGCTGGCATAGTGGAGGTGCCTGTGTTTTTGCCACTCTTTGTTCATGGGGGAATGAGGACAGTTTTCTGTACACAGTATTCTGCCTTTCCCTTAAAACATCTGAGTCACACAGCTGTTTCCCAGTTAAATCACAGACTCAATCTCACTGTACATGAAGTTGTGTTATGCAACACAGGCTGGAAAACTTGTCCACTGATACAAACTGCACAGAGGAATCTGAAGATGGACAAAATCCCATTCCTCTCAAGGGTTTACTCTTCTTTGTGTCAGTGACACTTCCCTTATAAGCCCCTGCCTTGATTTGCAAGAGGTTTGGTTACAGTAGGCTCTGCCAAAGACAGCCTTAAAATCTCCTTAAACCTCTGTAACAGAGCCCAGAGTAAAAGATGTTCCCACGTGCACACCATGACACCTCAGGCTGCCACAGCTGTGAACCTGCCTTGCCAGGCCTCTCCTAGTGCTGCTGCCACTGCATTTAGACCCCCAACAAAGAGGAAGGCAGTGGGTGCTTTCCACTGCTGCTGCCTCTCCCTGCTTTGCTGGCAGAGGCCGCGTGTCCTGGTTTACATTGGCAGAAGCCAGCATAGCTCAGGGATGAATTTAGCCCTTGGCACTCCTTAGAGAGCTGACTCAGATGACTGCACTTGAAAACTACAAGCTGGTCTCTTATTTAATTCTCCTGAATGTCCAGATTTTATTATTTTAAATTTTACTTCTTGTAAAGCTGTTTTCGTGTTTAGTGGGACAGCCTTGCTGTTTGACTCCCTGGGCTATCCTGGAGCTATTACAAGAATAGAGTAGTAATAGTTTTCACCTATACAGCACCTTATCCCAAAGGATATCAAGTTCTTCAAGAAAAATAAATCCAACCTGATCAGTGGGCCAGATGATAGGTAATATATATTATTTTTTATATGAGAAAAGGAAGGTGTGGAAATTTTAGGTATGCTCAAAAGTGCATAGCAGATGAATTTCAGAACTAAGATAGAAGATAAATACCACAGTTCCTTCCTCTGAAATCCATGGGCAAAAGGATGACCTCTGGATTTCTTTTTTTTCTGCCAGCTGCTTCCGTGAATCACATTAAGGTGCAAGTAGATCCGTTTGTGCCTTGTACTTATTTTGAACTTGATTGATTATCTCTGAATTTCAGCTCATATTCTGAATTGAGTGTCCTTCTGGTCTTTGCTTTGAGGGGGAAGCTTGAAAATGCATCCTGAGTATAGGTTTGGAAGGTATGGTAGTTTCCATAGCAGCGATTCATAGGCAGTAGCTCTGGAGCATACCTGCACTGCTCAGTGTGCTGCTGGCAGTGTCCGGTGCTACTGAGGGCTTGATCCACAAAATCCAGCGGTGGGAAGAAGTGGTTGGAATTCAGCCAGCCTGAACAGATACCCTGTCTGAACAGATACCCTGTATCTGCTGTGCCTGTGTTAGTCGGGGCTCTCAGAAAGGACAAAGGAGCCCCTGCTGACAAATCTACAGCTAGAAAGGAATCCTCAGCTAAGTATAAAATACCCATAAGGATAAGCTTGGAAGACTCTGCAGTCCCAACTAGGTGCCAGGGTCATGTTGTATGCATGTTTTGGGAGGATTACACATAACATGTCAGGAGGTGTCTTTTCAGCAACCAAATGTTATCTGTGCCTGGGTCTCCACAGAAACAGAGACTCCTTCCACCGTTTCTGCTCACTTGCAGTTTTGCAGCATGCAGCACATTCCTTAGATTTTGAGGCAGAAAAACTGGAGTTTGTCTTTCATACTGAATTCTTTGGCTTTGGAAAGAGCTCTAGACAAAGACAGGAGGAAATAGAGATTTGCTTCAGAAATAAAATTCTGCTGTCCTTGTTGCCATTTTCCTATGAAACTGCCTTCTGCCAGCTCTGTGCCTGACGCACAGTTTATATCGGAAGCAGAATTGGTTGGGGCAAGTTTGTGACTGTAGCTGGCATTTCTGTCATGCCATGTGCTGAATGCACAGCCTCTCCCTGCATCCTGGGTGTCTGAACACATTAGGAGCATTGAGGGGAGGAGGGCTTTGGCAGTGAGTGCCGGAGAGGGAAAGCTGCAGGCACACAACTGCACAGCCCTAGCGAGCAGAGTTTGCTGGTGCTCCTCTTGGAGAACACTTGTTAGAGCTGTGGTGGACATGCCTGAGAGACACCATTGGCTAATGCAATCTATGAGTTAAATCTAGCTACTAATGTGAGATTTCTGTGAAGCTATTAAAGTTTTTTTTAATCTAAATCGGTCTTGCATGCAACATGTAAGCATACCAACTTCTTAAGAATCTTAACAGAGGAAACTGAAATCGCTGGATTGGTTTGCTGTATAGAGACTCCATTAATTGTTCTAATAACATTTGACTGAAGAATTACCCTGCTGTTCAATAGTGCTTGGGTTTGGTTCTTAATCCAATTGCCTCATGACTGCTCCCTAAGCTTTTCCTTTCCTTTTCTATTCTTAACATGCAATTAAAATGAAACTCTCCTGTATTACTGTAAATAACATGGAAGTAAGAGAACATACTTTTCAAATGTCACTTCTTTGCTCACTCCTGTTAGCCGAACTGTATCGCTTTGATAATTTAGTTGACTTAATTGAACTTATGACAGCACATGGGTTTTTTTCCCCTTACTAGTAGAATTAGTAAATGTTCAGTAATGAATAGATCTAATTTTGTTTGTCACTGATATAAAGATGGGGTTTGCTCTTGCTTTAAATAGCCATGCAGGTCTCTTTGCTACATCTACTGAAGGAAACACAGACAGGTATGGGGAAGCTGCTAAGCTACAGAAATCTTTCCTTTCTGGAAGTTTCCAAGTTTCTACCACAACTATTTCTCAGTATTAAATATAATGTATAATATAAAAGTTCAAATTAATTGGGGGAAAAAAGGTGCTTTCAAAACAACATTTCCATTCAAGCTAAGTGATTCATTCCAACTTGTCAGTAAGGCTGTCTGATGTCATGCTGCTAAAACATTTGGTTTAGACTAAGTTCTGCTAAAACTCTTGCAGTTTAGAAAGTTTTTGTTACTTCTGTGATCTGCTTTAGAAACTTACTGAAAAGTTTCTGTAATTCTAAATTACAGAATTCTATTGCTCATGAAGTTTGAACAAATGACAGTAGCTGGATCGTAGGCAGGCCATGCTGCCAAACTGCATAAATGTCTTCTGAGCCCAATAAGCCGTGACTTGGACCTCCATGGGCTCTGGAGCTGGCTCTTTATGTGCCTTGATTCAGGGCAGCAAAGCCTTTGCAAAACTCTGAATGAGGTTCTGTAAAGATGGCTGTACACTATGAAGCTGGCCAGATGCTGTGATTTTTGTGATGAGGGTAAATATCTGGGACGAATTAAGGTGGATTAGTCAAACTACCTTTATACAGTTGCCAAGCTTTCAAAAGTGAAAGGCTGCCACTAAGCCACAAGACCCTTACCACAGGCAGCACCATGCTACAGTAACTGTTTTTTAAATGATTGCAGTGGGATGATAACCATATTAGTATGGAGCTGCTTAATGACTTCACATGCAAATAGATAATTAAACCATTAAACACTATAGAACTGAGAACCGTGTCCTCAGCGAACTTCAAAGTTGTCTGTCTTCTTAATGGACTGTAAAAGCCAAGCCTGGGTCTGAATCACAGTGTGAAGTGGAAGGAACCATTGCAGAATATGGATCTAGATTTTAACTTGAGCATTCTCCTGATTAGTCAGGTTTTTGAGTTATCTGCTTTGTAAACATATACCTGTAGATGTTTACACAAGAACAACAATTTCCATCAAGTATTGCACAGTGAAGGGACTTCTGTGTATATAGTGGTTTTTATCTTTGCTTTCATGGGATAATAGTATAGAGTTTAATGGGAAGAAACTGCAAGAGAGAATTCTAGTGGAGTCCTACTTCTGGACTTATGGGCCCAAGATTTCTAATACTGCAGAGTTTTTGCAGTTTTTATGTTAGCTGCATTTGTATTCTGAGATCAGACAAAAGCTGTATTCTGAAACTGGCCCACTGAAAGGAAAGGTGGGGATGTCTGTGTGTGTGACACTGAGAATGGGAAGAGGTGGACACTTTAGAAAGTACTCCCTGGAATTTCAGACATATCTCATACTTTTTATCTTGTAAACGTAATACAAATAGCAACTAGAAGGGCAAATGGCATAAATCTCAGATTGCAAGATTTGCAGTAGTAGGGATTTTGTAAGAAAACAAGAAGCCATGGATTTGGTCATGTCATTGGAACACATTATTTAATGCACATTTCTCTTCTAGTATATGCATGCATCTTTTTTTGCAGGCTAAAATTGAGCATTTTGATACCGAGCTTTAGCAGACCACAGTGTTTGTAAGATTAAAGACAAGGTCATCAGGCCACAGGGCATCTTCAGTTTGATCCTCTGAAAATAGGTGAACATAGTAAAAAGTTGAAGGAGAGTTTTTATAAGTGAGTAAACGTTACTTCTGTAACAAGACTTTCACTTCTTGTCACTTGCTTTTATTAGATATTTCAGTTTTCAAATAACATTAAAAAATAACCTCTGAAAAGGACCCTTGCCTGTAGCAGGAAGCATAATCTCCCCATTTCTCTCCTTCTCTCTTTCTCTCTCATTATATGCTAGCATGAACACTCTGACATTGCTAATTGCCTCCACATTACACTGGCTGAATTCCAACAGTAGTGGCATAAAAATTAATGAACAAGACCGAGCTCACACATAAGGAACATATGGTGCAATAGCAGTCAATTGCATTCGAGTTTAAAATAATGTCTTGAGAGAATCATGATCAAAGCAGTTTCACAAAATGAAAAGGGCCAGATTCTACTTGTGCCATGTATCTATGCTACCTCACTGTCCTCACTGAGAGTGTGAATGTGAACAAGGAGATTCCCCAAACTGTAAATAGAGAATGCCAAAAAAATTGTTTCATTTGAAAATGTAATAGGAATTTCCCCACTACTCTTACTGTGAAAAATAGCGTGAGTTAATTTTCTGCTGGGGAGCAAAGCTAGGGAAAAAATGTTCTTTGAAATGGAGAGAATTCTTCAAAGATGTTATCGCTGTCTCTGCTAACAGTGCCTTCACAGTGCAAGCTATGCAGTTTACAGAAAGGTGACACAGTTATTTCCCATTATCCCAAAATGTGCAATTTAAAGCTAACACAAGTCAGTTTTATCTGTGTATATGCTTCTCGCAAAATCCAGATTTCAAGGCAATTAAGATAATGTTAATACAAGGTACTCTCAAGATTCTTTCAAGTTGAAAGCTTCCTTAAGATTAATCTTAAAATTCAGGTTTTATTCTCTTGCCAAAGTACATGCTAGGTAACCTCTTGTTAACATTAATGGGAGTTAAATATTTGCACTCAGAGGAAAATAGACCCCAGATATGATACAAACTGCTTATATTACATAATATAAATAAGCACTGCTTGTTTAATAGCTTTTACTGTCTTATTGTGGAAAAAACTGTTACAGTAGTACTGCAAGGTCCTACAATATAAATTATTGATTTTTATTATGCTAGTGATTTCCTACCATGTTCTTTGTCTCATGAGATTTGAACACTAACTTTAACTTATATGGGACAAGTCCTACAAGAGTTTAATGAATGACTCAAATAAATCATTCTATCAGTGCAGAGTTCATATACATGGAAAGGAGCTTTGTATCCCTTCAGTGCCTGTTTCCTCAGCCAGATGAGGTACTTCAGCCCATTCCCCAGGTTAGAGCAGCCTGGGTGTTGCCCAAACTGAAATGTGGCTGCAGATGGCCCCGCTGGGTCATTACAGCCACTGGAGAGAGATGGAATGCAGAAATGCTCAAGCCAGTCCCCAGTATGCCTCCTGCTACTCTGCAGGAATTTCCTAGGGGCTAACTCACACTGGCTCATAGCCATTTCTACTTTAACTCCTAGCAGGATAAAGAAGAATTAGAACAGCTTATTGGGGCACTGGGAATGACTGGGTAGACTGTTTTTTACCTGTCTGGAGAGTCTTACCTGTATTTGAATTCTTCTCTGCTACTTAAAGAAAGTGTTTCTCAAAGAATTACTTATCTATCCTTTTGGTATTCTAATCCTGAAGCAGTAATTTCTTCTCATCTGGATTCTCAGAATATGATATAATGTTGATTTCATTTGAGCTTTTATTTATTTATTTTACAGTTAAATAAAATAGTTGATTTTAAATTTTGAGCATAGTTTTGGGTTTTCTTAAGACACATTACAAATTATATTTTAAAGGGCCAATTATGCAATAGTTGAGAGCTGAGTTCAGTGCAGTATAGTGGCTTCAGCATAACCATTTGCATTTACAATGCAATTAGGTGCTATTCTCCCACAATTAATGGGCCAAATGACACTCCCACTTACTATAATAAACTTCCCGATATGAATCGGAGATAACTGAGATTGATACTGAGACTTGTGGAAATGCTCTGTTCTGCAGAGATGCAGCAGGGAGAGAGCAGCACCTGCTGAGTTGCTGTTTCTGCTGCTCTTACCACAAGCTGATTTTGGCCCACTGTGTCCTGGTCTATACATGAGGAAGCAGCCTTTCTCTCTTCTCTCCCTTTTTGTACAAAGAAGGCAAAGGGTACCAGATGGCATGTGTTACAGAGCTTTTCCTTCTAGCACAGAATTTATTTCCAAGATGTAGAATTGTGAGGATTCCTTCAGTCATCCCCCCAGAGTCACAGGTTTGGTATCTCGCCAATGGCATGTAATATACTTCCTGGCATGCTGTAGGAGAAGTAAAATTAGTTCAGAACTTCACTTTACTGTTGTGGCTTTTTTTTTTCCTGTGCTATTTGAACATGCCTGGAAAAGGAGCAGTGTTTAAGATTTATTAACCATTTCATTTCTGAGTGGGCCATAGCCGCTCAGCCTGGTTGTAGACTTGCACAGTTGTCAAAATCTGTGAACACTGAGTCTTGTTGTTTAATGCCACGTGCAAATATCTCTCTTGCTTTGTTCTGTTTCCCTGGTATGGACTAAAACATTCAGAGATAACTGGAAGCAACCTTAAAAAAATCCTTCACTTATGCAGTTTTTCTTACAAAAATATTACTGGTAAAATTTATTTTACAGGAGTTGGGACTTCCAGATGTGGTTTCAGGGTTGCTTTTGTAGACAAAAGAAAAAGAGAACAAATCAGAAAGTTCAAGTAATTATTGTAGGTTCTTTCCCTTAACAAAGTGAACTGTATTTAAAGCTAGATAAAAAAAAATCCTCATGAAATAGTTATTGCAACTCATTGATTATTATATACTAACAGATATTTGTCTGGTTTGCAAATTTAGTTGCAACTTAACAAGTTGAGTGTCAAAAAGTTTATTTCAAGGGACTTCAGCGAAAAACTTCATTTAGGTATTGGGACATCACAGATAAATTCTTTAGCATTTGCTTG
Organism: Agelaius phoeniceus; assembly: GCF_051311805.1. NCBI lineage: Eukaryota > Metazoa > Chordata > Aves > Passeriformes > Icteridae > Agelaius > Agelaius phoeniceus. Next base: position 9,583,471 of record NC_135277.1, read on the forward strand.
CTTTCTTTAGAAAAAAAAATTTAATATTGTAACGGGTATGCGTTTTTAATATTATGAGGAAAACTATGAACTATTTTTTTTGCTATCCCTCTTGCCCATTCCCTTGTCATTTTATGGTGTGCTGCACTGTTATCTCAAGAACAATACACATCACATTGTATGCATGTAGTTGAGGGCATGTTTATATGAAAAAGGAGATTGTTTCTGTCTTGCTATAATCCATGTTTGTACAATTCTTTCAATGTCTTTTAATTGTTTTGAACTCTAAAATGAAATGACTTCTAGATAAAATGAGCTTTCAGCTCTCTCCTTTTGTGACAGATTCCAGAGCATCTCTACCTCAAGGCACGTTTGGTCACCATTTTGCCTTTGTGACCCTTTCTAACCTGTACCACTCAGCAGGCTAGCACTAATGTCAGTACTGTTTACTTGGGCAAGACTGATAGCATCCAGGTGGAGTTTCCAGTCCTCTTTTTTTTTCTTTTGTTTTTTTTCCCTTTTTCTTTATACAGCCATGAAGTACATACCCCAACTGAAGAGTCAAGCACTAGAGTGTTTTACAGATCTGCCAGGTTTTTACTTTACAAATTAGTTGACATTGTCATTTTCTTTTCCACAAACGCAGGACAAAACCCCCACTCAGTGGGAAACAGCATGGTTTAACTAACTTCAGTGGTGTTATGCCACTCTGAGGTGTACTAAGGATCTGGCTTTTAAACCTGAATTTTTCCCTTTATTTGACCTTTTCTAAATACATTTTCTTTACACTTTGTGGTCAGCTTGTAATCCTCACTTCTCACTGAAATACTGACACCAGCACACTTCATTGAGTTAATCACTTTTATGCTGGTTTAGTGACACCAGTTACTCAAATGCCTTTTCCCTGCTTTCATTTCATTATTTCATCTAGATGTTGTTCAAATTAGTATAAATCAGTCCACTTACAGCTTCTGACACTTACAATTTAAGTAATGAATTACTGTCCTTGACAGCTGAAAGTTGCACATTCTCTGAATTTAAGACTGGAATGGAATTCTTGGCAATTAATAATAGATCATTAGAAATACTCTGAAAGTATCCACAACTGAACTGTAAAAGCAGTGTGACTGATCAGAATCCTACTGAGTGCTGCAGCAGCGCCTGTCGGGGAGAGAATATTTAACAGTGAGTGCCTGCCTTCCTCTGCAGCAGCAGCTCCTCCAGCCAGCATAAAAGCAGGGTGGGAAAAGTCCCCGGTCACGTCTTTGGGGACCGACCTCTGCAATGAGCTTAAATACCATTAGTGTGGCAAACTGTGCCCAGTACTTTGCATAGTCAAGTACAGGAAGTCCAGTCTAACCCCAGTGCTCAGCTGAGGTTACATTTCTTTAATGCACAGAGATCAGGAGCCACTGGAATGCAGCAGGAGGCTCCATCCCTTGGCTCCAGCTGCAGAGCTCGTGATCTTACCTCATTTCCAGATAACAGCTAATGCAGTGGCTGCTTTTCCAATGCTGATACCTGTGTAGGTTCCTGGAGGAGATGAGCAGATGCAGCCCACTGAATCTTAGAGAGAAGTTGCTGAATGATTTGCCCATTCAAAAAAATACAGGTTTGTCAACAAGTGTGAATCTCTAAAATGAAGCTTTGTAAACATATTTTGCTTCCTCCCCTTTGGTCTCTAAAGTGATTTCCTGATTGCAGGAGTGGTGTGCAGCACTCCTCTTGCCTGTGCTCACCTATGAGTGCTGCAGCATCTTTGTAACTCTGCCACTGAATGTTTGTGCACTGATGACCTAGTGCTGAGGTGTTAAAGCTAAACAAAGAACCCCAAAAATAACAATTTGTTGTTCTCCAGTTTTAAAGCAAAATGTCTGAATTTATTTCTGATTAGAATTGCAGAGCTGTTTTACATATAGGTGAGTCTTTCATTGTCTGTTCTTACAGTAGCTTGGTGGTCAGTCTGTTTAGAAGCTGGAGGTCCCTGCAATAGGAGAAAAACCCTGTTTATTGTGCCTATTTTCTTGTGAAAGTGAGTCATGTGAGCTTTTGTTACATCTATGGCAGTTCATTGAAATGCAGAGCAAGAACTTATTTCTGAGGTTTGTAGCATTTGTGGACTTGTTATAAAATACCTATCCAAGAAAATAGTCAAGATTTAAGTTTCAAACTAAAATTTATTTACCACAAAACAACACTGTCTTGTTATTACTGACTGTGTCTTTGTGCAGGTGCACAGTTACTCTTGCTGCTTTTATCACGATTAACATATTAGGAGCTAATTTAAAATAATTTTGAAAGGGAATTTAGACTAAAGAATCTGAAGTTTTATGCCAATGTCTTGATCTGGTAGTGTTTTCTTCAGTATGTCTGGAGGAAAGAGAGAAGGAAGGGAGAAAAGATGATGCTTACTGAAGCTAATCTTCCAGGCCCCATGTACCAACATTTCTGTAGAGTCCTGTGCAGAACTAGGCAGAATATCTGCTTTAGGCTCCTGCTTTGAAACACCCACAGAAGGAGCCTCTCCCTCTGCCCTGAAGATAGAGGAAGCCTGGACAGAATAAACTTTCAGAATATCCTCTGCTGATGCTTACTAATTGTTAAAGAAGTGGGGAAACTGTTGTCCTAAAAAAAGCTTGCTCAAGTTGCATTCATTTGAATGTATGCTTTTCAAAACTTGACAAGCAGTTAAGTAATGGCACAACAGCATGAGGCTGGCTGGCTCTGAAACACCCTTAGTGCAGCCCAAGGTATTTCTTGCTGCTGCAATAGGGCAGATCCCTGCACAGGCAGAAGGGTGGAGAGAGAGGTAGCCCTGCCTGTAGTCACACAATTGCCTGGCAGAAGGTTGGGAATATGGTCTAAAGTCAGCATTCAGCTCATTAGGCTAAATTCTTTGGAAAGCTGTCTAATAAACGGATACAAGTCCAAAGGTATTTGAGCTTAAACTTGCATTAAAAAATCTTCCTTTGTTATGTAGAGAAACATTCCAACATTTTGTAAGTGTCTGCTGCTGAGATGAATTAGTTTTCACATGTAAGATGGATTCAGACAATGTTTCTGCAAAAGTTAGGTGGTTACTTCCAATGCTAAAATGGACATTTGCTCAAAAGAGGAGACATTGTCTAGTTTCCTTGCTTCTTCAGAAACTAAAAAAAAAGAAAAAATTTAAATTGCACCAATAAAAAGGTCTTGCATCATGCCTAAGGTCATTAGCATCTGGCTTTGGGAGGCTGCCAAAGGGAATGAATTTCAAAGACTGAGACTATTAGCTGAGAGCCTGCCAGTCCCAGGAGGTCTTACCTCAGTCTTAGAGCAAGAGCTTCCTGGCAGATCTTAATAGCTGTGACAGTACTTTGAGTGCGAGGATATCACTTAGGAGCGAGTCTAGGACTATGTGGGACTTGGAAGGAACTTTTGTAACACAGTGAGTGGCTCCAGGAAGCCACCCGAGCCCAGCAACCGGGCCATGTGCAGGTGTTGCCTGCTCACAGAGGTTCTCTCTGCTCCGGGGGAAAACAGATGCTTTTCTGCACCTGCTCTACTTTCAGCCCAGCTCAGAGGAATGCACTGCATTAATCTTGTACAGAGGTGACCAAGGCAAGGTGAATCGGCAGGGTCTCTTCCCAGCCATGAACAGGCAGCTCTCTGGATGAGCACTGCTGTATATAAACCCTCAAGCCAAGAAAAGGCAGTGCATATGTAGAGCAGGCACTGCTCCTGCTCAGTCCTCCAAATACTTCTCCAGCCAAAAACCCCAATCTCTTCTAGCTAACCTGAAATGAGTCACAGTCAGGCTGTTTCATCAAGTCCCCTCTCTTTGTCAGGCACTGAGGAATGGATCTGTGGTTGCACGTTACCTGCCTGTTAATGTGACACTGCAGATCAAAATAGGTGCCCATCCCTTCCAGCAGCCTTTAACAGACACAGTAGGGAGGTCAGAGGAATGCAGGCTCTTCTGGGGTACAAACAGCTGCCCAGGGCTGTGCTTTGGAGCACACACATCCATTTTAAAAGGGTAGAGCATGTGTGTGTGTTTCAGCACATCCATAAAACCAACAAGAGCTTGGGCTAAGGCATCCAGGGAGTGAACTACCAAAAAACCCCCAAGAAATAAACCCCCAAAATAAATGAGGCAAACCTGCAAGCCAAATCATAATTGGTGTGATTCCTTTCCTTCAGTGCTTTGTGTCCCTTTTCCAGTATACTTCTCTACTCAGTGTCAGTTATTGTCCCCAGACATTAAAAAGCTGATGTTGTCACCATGCTAGTGATGGCAGTGATGGAAGTATTTCACTGATAGTAAAATGAGTGAGCAAAAGCACAAATGTTCATCAAAACCTGCCTTGCTTCACTTTTGAGTTCACCTTCTTGTTCTCACCTATTCTTGATAGATCACTGGCAATCCAGGTGTAATAGAAAGAAGTGCCTAAAATCACTTGCATGGCTATATTAGTGTACAGACATGAGGCAGTTGTTCCAATAGCATATTGGTGTTGCAATACATAGAGGCGAAATAAATCTTCTTCAGATAAGAACCGTTGTTGTTCCACAGAGAACCTGTGGCTCATCACTCTTCTACATGAGATCATTGCACAGCAGAATGGATTTGCAAAACATAGTGCAGGTAACTCTAAAATGGGATGGATTCCTGCCTTGTTTTAACCTCAGTAATGATGGCTGGTCTCAGTTTAGTTCCCATATGGATTCAGTTTAGTTCTCACATTGCTAAAATGGGCATCTTTTTTCTTGGATTTTTTTTTCCTGATAAATGGAGTCTTATTCAACGGGATCAGGGAAAGCAAGAATTTGAGTGAGCTGTGAAAAGAAAACATGCTTTTCTACAGTTGATCTCTCCAGGGCTAGATTTGGGTGGTAGATGGGACAGGGTGGGAATGCACACATTGTCTGCAGGCCCCTCAAGTGTCTGTGTGATGCCTTTCTTCAATAGCTAAAATAAAACATAATTTTAAATATCTGCTTGTGCTATCATAGGCCCAGTGGATTTTGTTGTATGAGTATCCAGAGAATTTTTTGCAAGAAAACAGAGGAAAACTTTTTCATATGGTTCAGGTTTGTTCAGTTGGGTTTTAATTGCAGGTTCAGTGGCATCCTTTGTGCAGTTTTATCTGTAAAGTGAAAAAAGTTTAAAAGTGACACACAAGTCACATAAGTATTTAAAAAACGTTAACAATCTGTTTATGCTTAAATTTAACTTCAAAGAAATCATCTGAATCTAAAATAAAATATTTTGACAAAAACTAAGTGGCTTGATCCAAAATAAATTTGTGAAGAGCTGCTCAAATACTTTTTCCAAACTGTTATTGAAAAATAACTTGTCCATGTTTTTGCTGTAAATATTAAATGGAAGTCTAGTTCATTGTTCTTAAAAACACTTTTTTTTTTTTTTTAATTCTGAACTACTGATAGGCTAGTTAGAAGGAGATCAGGGCTCATGCCACTCCTGCCACAGCTGCTTGGGGCCAGGTACTGGCATTGCTAATTGGGTGTGTTTTTTGCCTAAGGTAGCACAGCAGGATGCTGGACCTGGTGTCCCCTCCATGTTCCCTACATGTGTGCTTGAGTGATGCTTGTGCTTCCTGGTACAGAAGTGTTTGATTTCAGAGAGGAGGAGCAAATGCTCTTTAGTGTGGCTGTCTTTCTTTGCCCAAGATCATGGTTCCTTTATTGGCTCATTTATTTGTCAATTGTGACTCAAAGTCCAGCTGAGTGTTCAGAGCTTGGTAATTTCCAGTCCTGTGTATGATTGTTAGACACCTGAGATTTGCAAACTGCAGTTCTTCAGTAAACACTTGTTTCAAGCTGCATTAATTTAGAAGAGAGATAATAAAGCAGGTATCTGCTGTATTGTCACAAATGTTGTTTACATAGGCTCCTTGGGCCAGTTTTTCTGATTATAACTGGCTAGGTGTGATGCAACATTTTAATTGGTACATAAAATAAGCAGTGTGTTCCACTGCTAATGGCTGGACTGTATAGAGCAGTTTCTAATTAGACTAAAGAAGCTCCAAATACTGGCATTGTCACAAACTGGCTTTCCAGCTACTTATTTACATCACAAAATCTGTGTATGAAAGTAGCTTGCAAACATGTTTCTTATTCTGTGAGGCAGATGCATCACAATGAATGTCATCCAGGTAATCTAGTTTGGAGAAAGCATCTTGATAAACAAAATATGAGATTTCTATGGCTAGAAATGAGTTTTTAGAGCTTTCTAAAGAAGCCTATTTTTTTAAATAGACCCATTGCAAAGGCTCTTCTATTTCTCTTTACTGGCCAGTATAATATGATGTTTCAGCACAAAGACAGCTTTTTCTAAGTGTATAGAAGAAGAGTTTGTAAAAGCAAAGGGAACTATACCTGTACTCTGCTGGTTTTATAAGCAGCAATTGCCACTCACTTCCTAAAATGGAGCTCAGGAGAAAGTGCTGTTCTTGGGAAGAGGATGAAGCCACAAAACTGACTGAATGACAGGCTGTCTCTGTCCCAGGTTTATTGCATAACTTTGGGTAAATCACAAATTTAGCAGATTGATCAAGGGAGCTAATGTTTTCAATGAGGTTGTGATGTTTTATTGGTGGGATTTTTTTAATAAAATGTGTTGAAATTACTTGAAAAGAATGGTGTCAGCGGTATATGGAGTTTATTACAGATCTGGTATAAATTGTATTTCTGGGAACTAAAGATTTATAGCAATGAGGATTTGAATGTATTCAGAGGATGCCCTTCTGGTAGTCCTTCCTTACTATAGGGAAAATTAAAGATCACACTAAGTATTTAGTTTCTATTTGAAATTGCAACAGTTTTTTAATCAAGGTTGTGCTGACAATACCACAGCTTCATTTTACCATGAGGGATTTCAGAAGAAGATAGCACTAAATGCTCAGGCTGAATTTAGTGTTTCTTCCCTCCTCAGGTTTTTGTCTGTGGAGTTTTAGTGCTCCTTTAATCAGAAGTCACAGAGGCTGGATGCCAGCTGCATCTCCTGTTTGTGGAAGAGACAGTTCAAAAAGAATATTCTCTAAATAATCTGTTGGACAAGGAGCTTGTGTTAGAGCCATATCTGGGTGAAGAGTTTAACACAGAAAAATTTATGACAAGCTGAGGGCTTTGGAGCAAAGCATGTGGCTGGACTAATAAAAATGTCTCACTCCAGTTACTGCTGGAGGGCTTGATCCTGCTTCCCTTCAAGCAAGCGGCACAAGTCACGATGGCTGTGCAAAGGCAGGATAAAGTCTTTCAGCTTGTGGACACCCTCAGCAGGAGGGGACACCTGTCCCAGCCATTGAGAAAGCATCAAAAGTAATCCTGAGCTGCCATTAACCCCATGCTGCTCCAGTATGGGCTGTTGCAGGGTAGTGGCCTTTACATCTTACAGGGCAGTGACCATTCAGCTTGTCTCTCCAGGAGCCCCAGGCTCCTTCTTACCACCACCGTATGGTTTATTTTAATACTAGGACAACATAAAAGAGAAAAGGAGGTTTGTGAAAAGTCACACAAACGGTGTGTGTGTTTAGTATACCTGAAGGCTCGTTACTTCCTTGTGCTAATCCTGCCAGGCCTCCTCCTTCAATCACTTCAGTGTCGGTCTGGCAGTCAGCTTCCTGCAGATATTTTACCCCAAACCACTGCTCCATAAGAGACTTCTGTTTTACACCTGCCACCCTTCTTATTGATTGTATGATTTCGCACCTTGTTCTAGCCCTGGCACTCCTCCAAGCAGTTCCCAAACGTGCACTAAAAAGTGGTTGGTCTTGAAGCACTTTTCTTCTTTTCCACTTTTCATGCTATGCATACTTCCCTATTATTTTGAACCACGGTATTAATGGAGGGAAAGCCCAGGTAACCAGTCCAGGGCTTCAAAGCTATTAACAGGGCAGCTCTGGTTTCACCCTAAAATAGGTTTGTGCTTGCTCAAGTGCATTTCAAGAAGCACCAGTGATAAAATTTAAGGGACTCAGTAGCCAATATAGTACTTAATTCCCATCAGCTTTGTGTTTCTTGAATTGCTTCTCTCTGTTGCAACACTCAAACATTCCCAAAGTTATTTACTTCCCAAAGTTGCTAGCTGTCTGTGGTATCCCAGCCACTTTAACCAAGTCAAGTGTCCAGATCACCTAGATAGATAGATACAGCTTGAGCTGACAGTTTAGCTCCAGTCTGAACACATTTAAACTGATAATTTCTAGTATGCAAGTCTGTTTCTAATGCTGCCTAAATACCGGGTAGGAGAGGTTCTGTTTTTTCTATACAGTCTCCTGTCAGAAAGCTGAGACAGGGATTGGCAGAAGAAGGAAAGGGGCTGGAAAGGCTGTAAGCAGAGAAGGGCTCTGTGCTGGAAGTCTGCTCTGGGTTCAGAGGAAGGCAAAGTGGTGAGGAGATGAGAGGAGGGGAACTGCGGAGGCTGCCTGGGCAATGGGGCAAGGCAGCATCGGAAAAGAAATGAGAGCTCACGGCAGATGCCAATTCCTCAGCCAGCTATTCTTGGCATCGAATATAAAGGTTAAAGCAAGGAAAAGTTCTATTTATTTATATATGTGGGTGCATGTATATGTATATATGTATTTTATTTTTAAAAGGTTTCTCTTATTTCCAGGTTTTAAATTATTTCAGATGCTGCCTCTATTGGAGGTGCCACAATAACTCAAAGCTTCACAGAGACAAATCTATTATAGCTTATATCACAGGAATGCCCAGAGGCCTCTGGTAGGGACAAAGCCCCATTGTGTCAGATGTTATGGAAACATCGTGTATATCTTTGATTTATAGTGGATTTTGAATCACCCTTAATAGTTTAATTTTTTTTACCATCAGTAAGTTTCAGTTTTCATGCTTTGAAAGGGGCTTTGAAAGGACTTTCCTAGGTTCAGGCAAAAATTTCTACAGATCACTACAGCCACCTCTGCATACAATTTCTATATACCACCATTTCAATACCAACAGTAGGCAAAACACAAGATGTAAGTGAATCTGAAGATGTATCACAGTGGTAGATTTGAACAGTAACTGTAAAAAGAGTAGGAAAATGAGAATTTTACTTTTTTTGTGAATAAATCCTAGAATTGAAATGTCACTTTGCTACAAAGAGTTTAGACATTCTGTGACCAAAAATGAAGGAGGCAGAAATGTGATGAAAACACTGAAGTATCTTTTGGAAAAACTTGGTGTAATATTTTCAGTTAAGTATTGTCAGTTTTGTTTTTCCCCCAGTGACAGTAGGATTTATTCTAGCTGTTTGTTGCTAAGCTGTTTTTTTGGATGTGATAATTTTACAGACACTAGGTTGACTGTATGGTATAAAGTAGTTCTATTGAGCATACCAATAGTGGGATAGTTGCTTGCACAATTTAGCAGCAAACTGTAAATAATATTTGGAGGCTCCTAGGACCGTTAATTTATTTTAACAAGTGCTTCTGTGAAGTTATAGCTTTGACCAGGAATGGTAATTTTATTTGATATGTGAACACAGTAATTTTGAATTTGTTTGGCCTAATTAAGTAGCATCTGCTATGCACGAATGTTGGAAGGCATTTGGACTGTGACTGCATAAAGTGATGGTTTGTTGTAGCCAGAGTTCCAACATTTTTGCTAATGCTGCTCACATCATCAAGGTATATCCAAAGCTACCACCAAGTAGCCAGGCAGCTTTCACTGCAAGTTTCTCACATATTATCCTTCTGCACTCCACTTCTAAAGTCTTATCTCCCTTGTCCATAGCCAAAAGCTACTAACTTGGAACAAAGTTCAATCAAGACCCAAACATAATGAAGAAGGAGAAATCACAAAAGATGGAGTTAATGGCTGCAGCTACCGCTGTGGATCCTTTTGCCACAGGCTCTGAAAGTCTGGAAAATTAATCAAAGTTCAATCAAGGATGTATGATATTGCGGCTGCTGCTGCAGCAGTGTCTGCTGTCACCTGGGAGCTGTCCATTAAAAACAGCTCACTGCAAACCATCCTGGTATCGACGTGCTATCCCGGTTGGAGGGGGTAGGCAGATGCTACTCCAGGACATTGCAATGCCTTCTGCTTTCACTCCTGGGTAAACTTCAGAAGTTTAACACATATTCTAGACATAAAAAGAGCAGGCACATGTCTGGAGTAAGTAAAAGAGGCAGCTTTGAAGAAATCTACTAATGGAGGATGGGTAATGCTTTCAAGGAAGTTTTTTGGAATGTCACTGTAAAATAGGAACTGAAATTTCCTCCCAGTCAATTAGAAGAGTATGTAGATGGAAAGAGAACTGAGAATTAAGGTTTTGGTTAAAGCATAAAGCTGTAAGAAAAGTCTTCAGCAGAGTGGGAGACCTGGTAAATAAGCCTCTATGACAAGCATTGATTGTCATAGAAGTGACAGTACTTTAAATATGGTTGTGAAACTAAACCATTTGGTCAGATATTCGTAGCTGATGAGCTTGCAAAAGAATCTTCAGTAGATAAATTAGTAAATTTTTTTGCAATAATTCTTCATCCAAAATTTGTTTTAAAAAATACAGACTGTTTGCTTTTTACTTCATTGCTGGGAAAAATGTGTCCTGTAACTTGTTTGATGTTTATGATTAAAACTTGGCAAGAGTTGTAGGAAGGGAAAAGTCATCTTTCATTTTATCAGTCTGCCACTGAGACATGTCCTAGTCATCTCTCTAATACTCTAACACTCCCATGAAACAAAGCAAAATTGCCACCACTGGTATTACTGCTGTGTTACTCATCAGTTATTATATGCCATGGTTTAAACGGTCAAAAACCACTACCTGGGATTACAGAACAAGAAGGGCAGAAAAAAGAGGAGAAAATAAAAAACAAAGCCATAACCAAAAGGAAGAAAGAGGTTGGAGGCTGTGAAAATAAATACAAAGCTCCATAGAGTAGGTGAAGGATCTCCTGTATTGGTAGGATTCATCATCTTTGGGGGAAAAAGGAACAAAGAATATTACTGTTTTAGGTGTTATATTGCCAACTCTCCTTTCTTTAACCATGTGAATATGAGTGGCTACCAGTTTTATGGCAGGCATTTTATTCTGTCTTTGACACACCTCTGGCCCAATGTCACACCCTTTGGCCCCAGGGCACAGTCGTGGTTCCTGACTGTTCCTCTTATGACAACACCAAGTCTCTGGAATTCTGTCTCAGCCCTTTCCATCAGATAGCATAAACATGTCTGTCTCCCCATTGTATTTCTGCCTGGTTCATCAGAATGGCTTGACTGAAATTACTGGTATTCTTTTGATAAACCATTAGTGTTAGAAAGGGGTTTGAATTTTTTTGTCAATTACTAAATCTTGGTGAAAGACAGAAACTGCCTGTTAAAACTTGCGTTGTAATTTGAGGATTAAATGCTGCACCTCTGAGAAACATCAGTATCAAAACTTTGCTCTAAGAGACTTAACATCTAAGATTTGCTCTAAGAGACTTAATGTTGTCAGGAGCTACATTCTGACAGGGTAGATTCCTTAATAACAGAGTTAGCAATTAAATGTTTTAAACTCCTCACAGGGCTTGCAAGATTAGAGGGCAGTTGGTAGACTTGTGCAGAAAGGGACAAGTGTAGCCAATAGAGCATCCACCTTAATCCCTGGCAGTGAAAGACTTCAACTCCCATTATTGTTTGGTTATTACATAAAATTGGAGAATTGCATTTTGCTTGCTAACACCTTTCTCATCTTTGGGAAGTTCTCAAAGAACTCAACTCTGTAAATTCTTATTTTTTGCTCGCACTTTCATGCAAACCCACCCCAAACTAGACTGATCATGCAAAGAAAGATGGGCAGAGCTGCCAGGAATCTTTGGGGGTGTTCTTGCTGCAGCATTCCCATCTCACCCTTTATAGCCCTATCTCTAGCAGGGTGGGTGTCTCATATATGTATATAACATGTATATGGAAAACTGATGCAGTCTTTTGCCATCCATTTCAGCAGAAGCTGCATGCCATTGTAGGTAAAAATGTTTAGAAAGGTAGAGAACAGAACCAATAGTTAGCTAGATTTCTATCTCAGCCCAGAGTGGGGAGCAGTGGGAGGAAGGAGCAAAATAGAGTCTTTTAGTGCATACTCTCCAAAATTATTTAATAAACCTAATTTGGAGATTTTATAAATGCTCTCAGGTCCTAGAATGAAATTGTAAGCATTCAAGGGCAAGCCCCAGTTATGGCAGAATTGGGTGAACTCACCACTGTGGCATATGTGAATATGCTTTCATTAGGAGTGATAAAAGGCTGTACTTGTTTGTCATCAAGTATATGCTAAATGTCTTTTATTCAGTGCAAAGCAGCATTGGAGGGAAGAAACTAAAACACTAGAAAATGGAAGAGTGGAGTAGAGTAATTCTTCAAGGTTGATGCTATCAACGGGTCAAGTGGAGCAGTGTATAATTCTGGTGATCCTAAGAAACCTCCAAAAATATTTACACAAATAATGAAGAATCCAAATTGGAGAATCAAAGTACACAACTACAGAAATCATTTGGAGTGGGGGAAGGCTTTGGTAGGAGGATCATCAGCAGGAATATCTCAAGTAGTGGATAAAATTAACTGTGACATGGGCAAATGTACTGATTAGCTCAGAGAAGTCAGACCAAGTCCTGTGGTTTATTATGTTTCATGGTTTAAAGCTATATGCTTTAACACCTGTATACTAAAAAGCTTTTGCTGTGCAATGCATAATTAAGCCACATTGTATAAATATGCTACTATTAATGCTGAGAGATTTGCCTTGAAAACAGCTGTAACTTAAAAACACCAAACTTTATTAGATGCAAATGTATTACATAATCAAATTTTTGGTGGCAAATACACTGTGACATAAAGCAACCATTAATAAGAGTTAAAAAGAAAATTACTGTTCGGGCCAGTCCTGATTGTTAATTGTAGTTTCTTGATCTTAATTGCACTCAGTGAAGAGGCCCCATTTCACAGGGATGGGTCAGTGGTGCTGGTGTTGCTGATGTGTCTCTGGGTTTGCCATACATGCTATTTTAAATGCTATTTGTAATGACTTCACTACTGGTTTGGGCTACAGAAAAGTAATGCAATGAACAGTTAGGTGAAAATTACTGCTGAAGCAGGGGTGCAAATGCAGAGAGTATTCAATAAACTTATCTTGCTGGGTTGAATTTGTCTAATTACCCTAAAGGGGATGTAAGCAGCATGACAGGGTAAACATTTAAACTCTGCTTAAACTGTTAGGAGAAAACAGTTTTGGACACTTTATAGCTTAGGCTGATTTTGTAAGGTAGCCTATGTGGAAATACTGAATAGGAAATTTGAGTTTCTCTGTTTCTCAGTGAGAACTGGAGAGATCTAACTGGCCTTCCATGCATCTTAGGAAACTTTATCTAATACTTTGTGCCTTTAGCAAGCCTGTTTGTAGTTTGACTAGTGCTCGAAACCTGTGCTAGACTATGCACTGACAGCACACAATGTTTAAATCTCTTTTCCTCTTCATGTGCTAGATTTTACAAAACATTGAACTTGCAAGTTGTTTGAAACCCACAACTGTCTTTGTCTTGCTGGCACATTAGCAGTTCTCCTCATTTTCAAAGTCTGTTTCTTCTTTCCCCTCCTATTTCCCCAAAATCTTGTGTCCCTGTAGGCCTGGACAGCAATTCTTACTCTGTTGGCTTTTCTCCCTGAAAGGTGACCTGGTACAATCATGGGGCTGACCATTGCCTCACATTTCTTCTGAGAAATGTTTAATCCACACGTCTCTCCAAGGCAAGCAAGCAAAGCATTAAATTAGTGTGAAGATCTTTGCCAGCACCAATTTAAGTAAGAGGGACATAGTGTATTATGTGATTGGAATTTAGGCCAAGCAGGCAGGACATGGAGGTTAATGCCATTGTGCAGGCAACTCTGAGAGGAATGGCATGAGGCAGCAGCATGGGGTTGGGGAATTCAGAATTTACATGCCCATTTGCCTAGAGAAGGTAGTGGCAGAACAAACCTACTCCCAGTGTTTAGTCAGTGCTTGGTTGTTTTCCTGATACTCTCTTTAGTATGATTTTTTTGAATCAAACACCAAAATTCAGGTCATGATTGAAATTTAAGACTCAGGAAAAATCTTTTACTAGAGATTGTATTGTACTTTGTGCTGTATGACTCAGTTTTTGTTTGTAGTGATTCCCTACAGTTAATACCCATTTTTAACATAGCCTAGAGAATAGAATCAGTTAAGAGCAGCAGCTTTTTGTTTATAGTCAGTTCCATGTGTTGGAACTCTTCTCAAAACCATGAATACTGTTGCATTTGCTTAAGAAGTTTTAGCACTTCATAATCTGCCCTACATCCCCCTACATTCATGCTGCTCTGAGCACACAGGCTGGGACATGGAGAAGAAGGAACAGGCTGGGACAGGTGGGAGGAGAAAGCTGCTTTCATTGGGCTGCATTGTTACACTGTGATTTTAGGTATTTGTTATGACATAGGTGGAGTTCAGACCTGGGGACCCTTTTCTTTTGCCCTCAGCACTGTCCCTGAGAAGAATGAAATGAGCTGCTATAACTTCCTCAAAGAGCTTAAAATTTACATACATTTAAAACAAAAAAAAAGGTATCTCAGAAGCAAGGACATAGAAATCAATTTAAATCACTTGCCTGAGGTCAAACAGCAATTCAGTGGCAGAGCCCCAAGTGAAGTCCAGGACCTCTGTCTCAAGGCTGGTGCTTTGTCCCAATGTCTGCTTCTTTTCACAAGAAGCTGTTTTTCCAGGAAGCTGGAAGAAGCTTTAGGGAAGTCACCCTCTGCTTTCCATTCCAGTCATTCTTAAGATACATCTCAGTAACTGCTCTGTACAAGTAAGCTTGACCATGAATCGGCTGAAATTACTAAAAATGCTGTTAATGTACCAGTATTCCTTTAGAAGTTGACCTGCAGATACAAATCGTGCCTTGCACATGTCACATTGTGCTAGGGATCATTGGATTCTGCTAAAAGACACATAGGTAGTAAAACACTGAAAAATTGCTAATCAGAAATTGTGAACAATTTTAAAAGAACATGAATATGCTCCCATTAAATATTTATTGAAAAGCTTGAATAATGAAAACAATGCTTAAAATAAAAGACTGTTAGTAGATAATTAATTAAGAAAACAGTAAATTGGTCCTAAATTGTTTGCAATGGATAGTTAGCCCATTTAATAAGAATTATCATCTTCCAGGCAAATGGCAGATAGCTGGTAAATAGATTTTTCCTGGGAACCTGCTAGAGGGGAGTGCAGCTCTTCACACATCTAAGTTTTAGTCACTTATCATTTTGAAGTCAATCCAGAGCTTCTGGCAGTTTATGTAATCTTAAGCCACTCTTCTTACCTTTGTTGCAGAATTTTCAATCATGTTGAGTCTTTTTTAGTTAGCATCACTGCTTGTTTCATTACGAAGGAAGCATAATTTTAGTAACAAGGTGTGCCTTTGGCTTTGAGTTAACATCTTGAGAGAGCAGCTAGGTTTTGTGCCCATCACAGAGCAGATGCTTTTAAAACACTGCTGTTAAGAATCAGTTCATATAACACTGTTTTGGCCGTGACTTCTTGGGCACTTTTTCCCATGTGTCCTGCCTTGTGTCCCCAAGAGAGAAGTGTCTGGGGCATCTTGCAGGGCCCAGAGGTGGCACTGGAGCCTCCATGTGGTGCTCTCTTGGGAATGGATCAAGTCACCACTGGTGGCTGACTCTTGCCACACTTGAGTGCTTTTTGCCAGAAGGATCTGGCAGACCACTCTAGGAAACTCCATCCCCCTCTCTGTTTTCCCATCTGGTTCAAGAGCTTAGCAGGAGAAATAAGGTATAGATGGAGAAACCTAAGGATTTAGGAAAGCGTGTGCTTCCTGTCATGCTCTGTAGGACCAGATTCTGGGATCATGTTGGCCTTATGCTGGTCTGATTCCAATTACTGCCATGCACTTAACATTAACTCTATGCCAGTATTTAGCTAAATGTAAATTAGGTTCTCCTTAAGCCTTGTGCATTTATCTAGTGAATAGTAAACAGGATTAGCAGAAGACAACTAATAAACTAACAATAATAATATGTTAGCTGTCCTCTCCCTACAGCCATCTTATTTCCTACTGCCTTTCCTATGGGATTACAGGTACTCATCTGGTCAGATGTCCTGGTATGTTCCTACAGGGATTCCCTCTGAGTTCACTGCAACTTGCTCGTGTCTCTGGTCTACTACAGTGTATTCCTGAGTTAGCAGAGTGCAAAGAAATTATCTACAGGAGTTAAAAGGCGAGGAGAGAAGTGTTTTGTCCTGGGGGTTTGTTTTGGTTTTTTTTAAATAGGTGAGAAAGGACTATGACAAAAATCCTGCTCTAGCTCATGAATGCAACCCAACACCTGAATAACTAAAACCAGATTTTGGCCCAATTACTAGAAAGTAATTCTTCTCCTGTCTTTATGACCTGTACTGCTGTTAATAGGAAGCTTCAACTTAATAAAAAGGAATAAAATTCAGCCCTAGCTCAAAAGTCAGTTGATAAGGGGAAATGTTTTAACTTTAAAAAATACACACCCCACTCACAGAACCTTTGAGACCTGCAAATGTTTAAAAAGAAAAAATAAAACCTGCAGCAGCTGCAATTTGAAAAACAACACTGACGCTAAAAATAAGTAATTTTACTCATAAGTACCTCATAGCTTATTTGCAGATAGTTGTACACTCCGAGAAGAAGAAAAAAAAAATTGTAATAGGCCCTAGGTCAGCTGCATTGATTTAATGCATTACTTAGGCTGCCAGAGCAGAGGTAGAATCTCCTCGCACTGCATTAGGAGCGCCTCAAGCCTCCGTGACTCCTTTTGATCAAATCTCTGTGAAAGATGAGTGTCATGCCCTCTCCAAGCCAGCTGTGAGGGGACTGCCCTGCGACTGAGGAGCGCGCTGGAGCACAGCACTCCGGGGCAGCGAGGTGAGAGCTGGCTGCAGAGGTGAGAGGCAGACACAACTTCGTACTGTAGGTCTGGAGAACACCAAGGGGGAGGATCTTATTTCACTCCCCTGTGCACAGCCTGAGCATACATCAGACCTTGAGGTGCTCAGAGTCAGACAAGAGTAAAGAGGCGTGTGATGGTTCTGCCTTAGTACTTGTACAGGCAGGAGTGTTTCCAGTACTTCTTTGTACAACTCACTGAGGGAATGGGAAACTGTTTTATAGCTCTGGAAACATAAGCACAGTAAGAATGTCTGAGGTAAGGAAAGTTCTTTGCAGTTCTATATGAATGTATGTTTTTACTGTGCAACTTTTACTTGTGGCTATGCACTGTGGAGATATAAAAAATGTTGCAATGGTGTTGTTTTGGGTAATGAACAATGGGGATGAGAGCTTGTAGGGAGCTGTGCTCTCTATTTCTTAATTATGAAAAGATACTGTAAAAGTAGAAAACTAGTTTCTGTAAAAAAAAAAAATCTGTCTTTTCTTTCTGCTGTTCATGTAAACAACTGTGTGACTTTCCTGTTCTACAGTAAGTAATGCAGAATTGCAGGCTGATTATAATAAGCAGAGCCATCACTTGTGTAATTGTTTTCCAATTGAAGTAGTAGCATGTAAATCATAAATACTTGACAATGTTTAATTGTACAAGTCCTCAATATACATTAATAGCAGTAAAATCTGTGCTTTTTGACTCAGATGTGTTTTGAGTCAAGTGCTTTAACCATATACATTATCATTATCATGACGTATAAATGCACTAGAGAGCAGACAACAATGTAATTTCACTATGAAGTTCTTTAGAAATTACCACTAAAGTGGAGTGTAATGTATGCCCTTTATGTACAGTTTATTTTTACTATTTAGCATCCAGAAAATAAGGCAAGCAATTCTTTTCTTAGGATCAGTCTGTTTGTATTTTAGTGGGGGGGGAGCCGGGGTGGGGGGGAGGAGGTGGGTGGGTTTAAGTATGAGTGTGTGTTGTGTGTGTGTCTAGAGGGGGGGTCGGGGTTTTTTAATATATTGTGCCAATTAAGTGTCTTGTGTTGTGATGCATTTAACTTATTTATTTGGATTTTTTTCATCACATAGAAAAATAAACATGGTTTAATTGTTAGCTCATACATAATGAGGTTTTGTTAGATGTGTTTAAGATGCAGCATTTTACTTTCTGGTTTATTAATTGGCCAAATACTTCCAGTTGTCTGTGTAACGAATTCTTGGTTTAAAAATGACGAGAGGGCAGATCACGAACCCAGGGGAGGACTACTGATATACACAGGCTGTGGTTTATCCTTCTGTAAAATCCTACAGATAAAAAGTGACACTTTTTTCCTCTTTTCTTTTTTTTTCCCCCTTTTTCATTTTTAGATATTTTTCAGTTTGAATAACCTGCAAGCCAGGCAACATTCTGGTATTTTAGGGATGTGGGAGAGAGAAAATAAAATAGACTAGTTTTGTTTTAACTTAAAACAAACCATTGTTTGAAAGGCATTTAACAGTCAATTTTCACATCTGATCTGAAGTTGGATTTTATTGTGCTCATTTAGTTGAGATTGTTGTTCAAGCAATTCCATATAAATTTTTGTAATTCATGTAACTACTTGGCTTCTTGAACCTCAAGAGCTGATTGTTTGTCTTATCTTTTGGTGAGCTAACTCTGCGTTATGTTGCAAAACCTTGGGGCATGTTGTGTTTCTTCGTGTTCCTGCAGTCTGCAAGTGAAGTCAGCTTCATTAGTTTCATGATGGCACATCAGTACATGGCTGGTGTTGCCGCTTCCTTCAAGCTACTCCCGGAGCATGATCTGGGCTGCCTTGGTTTGGATAAGCTTGTAAGGATTTGTCAGCCAGATGTGACAAGATTGTCAAGAGGCAAGTAAAGAAGGAGATCTGATATTAATCAGTGCATAGCTTGGAGCCAAACTTTCTCAAATGCAGTGTAGTAACATGTTCTTCTCATTTACTGCTTCTCTTTGTGGCTATAGAACTGCCACTGTCTGAGTTTGACGGTTAAAAGGGATGCCAGCTAATAGTCTTTAATTGTAAGGATACAATTCTAGGTGGGAAAAGATCATATGCTTCTATTTTTAACATCCTTTTGGAAAATAAGTGCAGTTTGTTGTAAGATATGCAAGCGTTATGTTAGACAAGAGTCTCTGTTTCTGTCCTTTGGCTTTAAATCAGTGAAATTGTGGCTCAGCTCGCAGTGCTAGAGGAGTGGGAGGTGGGGGAGTCTCACTCCACTCCAGGTCATGGGGCAAAGTGGGTCCATCATTATTTTAACTGCTAACAACACTGCGTGTTGGTTTGCTTTGTTCTAGTGATTAGAACAATATACACTGAAGAATACCTTTCTAATTGCTCCTTTTACAGAAAAGGGAAAAATATGGAAGAACGTTTTGAAGAACGTATTAGATATTGCACTAGATTATTTACCATTATATGTATAGTGCAGATAGTGGGGTTTTTTAATAATCAGTGTAATTGTGCAATTCTGTTTGAATTAAGCGCTAGAATTTTGAACCGTTTGCAGCTTAATCAGACTTTTAACAATAAGTGAACACGTAAAAAAATAACTAATCTTATGGAAAATATATTTTTGTTATGCTTAATATATTTATATAGATTTTTGCTTGATTGATTTCTTAAAAGTAGTTATTCTGTTTATTCTTTGAACTACTGAACCATCTGCAACCTATTCAGAACCCTAAGAATAATGGTATCTGCAAACATATACAAACATTTGGGAGAGCTGAATCTTCATAGAAATAGGAGAAATTATTACAAATACTGAGTCACTTCACAGGCTTTTACTTGAACTTCTGCCTCCTAAGTCTGAGGTGAGGTTTGGCCTTTTGATACCAAATGTCTTGACTTCCAGCTTCCGTGTCTGTTCGTGATACTGTTAAAAGATCTGTTCCTACATATTGAGCATGTCATTCCATTTTCAATCCAACAAGCCAGTGAATTATTTGGTTTGCAGTAATAAAGACTTCATTACAATGATGTTAAATACACCTCTGATAAAAATAGAAGTGTTCTTGTTTTGGTTTAGATTACAGCTTTTGTTCCAGATATGTGTTCTAAAAGCATTTTGGGATGATTTAGCATTTAGTAAACATTTTTAATGCAGATTTGAGCTGAAGTTTAGGTATGGATCTTGAATTCATTATTCCATAAAATATCAACCAAAAGTAAGGGAGAAAAATTGATTTTGCCCTCTGGGTCATCTCCTGTCCTTTCTGGCTTCAGTGGTGCAGTAACTCTCACAGTTCCTATGGCTGGAAACCAGCAGGTTTTGTCCTAGCAGATGCTACAGTTTAAGTTTTACAGCAAATGTCATTGCCTGTCTTCTTTTCAGTTTTTATTGCTTATTATTTTTTTGCTGTCATTTAAAAAAATCCTAGAGGTTGAAATTTCAGTATTCAGACTCAAAAAATATTATTGAGGGAATGAGGAAAAGTGGCAGTTTTTAACCGACTTCGGTCATTTTAGTATAAAGAACAATATTTCGTTCCACACTTTAAAACCATTAGAAAATTTAAACAAAGAGGGGAAAAAATATAAAAAAGAAAAATGTGGATTTTTTTTTTTTTTTTACTTCAAATTTCAAATATAAAAGATCATCAGTGAAAAATTGGTATTTTTTCATGTGAGAGAAACTGATGTCTGAAAGCCAGGTGAAAATTTCCTCACCTGTGTTCAATAAAAAGGAATACTGAGTTTTAAATTGTGAAATTACCAATGGAGCTACACTGTTGCGTAAAATATTGCATAACTGTAGCACCATAGATAATATCGTGTATGTGTACAAATAGTGTTTGGGTTTAAAATTTATGAAATTGCATTAAATGGAATTGTGTAACACTAAATATTTCAGAGAGCTGTTATTTCACTTTTATTCTTTAATCCGTGTCTTCAGTCCGTAACAGGAAAAAGGAAGAGATTTTAAGCATGTATATTTTATGGCTTTGAGACTTAAGCAGCGGTGCGAGGAGCTGAAAAATTTAGGATTGTCTTTAAAACATTAACTCATCCACATTGCACGCATGCACCATTTTATAAAATACATGAAGAGTTAAGGACATATTTTAAAGGCCTTGCAATTGATATATTCTAATATTCCTCATTTCTCTGATACTTGTGCATTTGTGTTAATAACACTTCTTGCATAGGGCTTGGAGTTAAATATTTAATTCAGCTGCAGTTCGTGGCTAGATCTGTAGCTTCAACATTTAGTGTGTTATGCTTAGTATGTCAGTATGGATAAGCAGTATGGGCACAACTTACTTGTTAGATTAAGTAGCATCTAGTGCTTTATTGCATATAATTTCACACCCTTTTTATCCAGTGACTCGCCTTTACCCTTAAAGTCTGACCAGTTTTTCTTATCAATATGCAGCAATCTGTTACTTATTTTTGAAATGCACTAATAAGAACGATTTTTCCCATAAATTTATTGAAAGGGGACATTACTTTAGTATCTCATGATAGATACACTGCTTAATACCAGCAAATGTTTCTGACCTATGCAGGCTAGGGCAGGTATGCTGTGGGAACTGTAGCATCACAGTCTGTTTCAGAATCAAAAGTAAATAACACTAAGATAACGATAACATGATGTTTTTCCTTCCTCAATTTGTATTTCTGTTTTCATTTCCAAACCAAACCGTAAAAGAGGCTCTGCCTATGTCCCTGAGGTGGACCGAGCTGTCTGTCAGCACTTACCTGTAGTTAACAAGTGAGATTAATTGCAGCATAAGCCAGTCTATCTACAGCCACGCTGCTGAATGGCAAAATGAAGTTCTACTGCCCAGTGCTTTTTGTTTAGAGTAGCACTCGAGTGTGTGTGCTCACGCTCACATACACACACACACACGAATTCTTCTCTCTTTATAATTATTTTGACAGTGCCATTAACAAGAGTTGCCCTAAGGGGCCCTGTAGGGTAAGTGACATGCATGAGGAGTGATTTTCATCCCACAAGTTATGCTGTGATTAAAGCCTGGCCTTGCAGCGTGGCTGCCTTTCTCTGAAGCAGCTCCTTGTGCTTCCTCGCCCGCCGCAGTGCCCGGGACTGCCCCGAGCTCCTCTCCCTCTGCCACGAGAGCTGCCACGGGGCCCCAGCCAGCCCTGGCTTGTGAGGACTGTCAGCTCAGTCTCTTGTCTCAGCCTCTCACTTCTAGGACTCTTCTCACATATCAAAAATTTTTAATGAAGTGGTGACATGTGGACTGTCTTTTAAATCCATAAGAAAGGTTGATTTGACAGAGTGGTGCCATCCTGTGAAGGTATTGTCTAATTTTACTTCTACCTTACTGAGCTCATTCACTCTCCTCACATTTTTGTCTGTTTTTGAGGACATTTTAGTCAATTATTAAAAGGACAATTAAACATTCTCAACTCAAAGTGCTCAGTTGCCCCCACAAGAGAGAGATTTGGTCAAATTCTAGGCCAAAATTTGTGTTCAGCCCCACTGAGGGGGAGGGTAATGGAGAAATGCAATTTGCTGCAGGCTCTGGGTTGTAAATATCCTGATTATGTGTCGTCTTAGGCTGTGGATGTTTAAAAGGAGGTCAGGTTTTGGTATCTGACCCCAAATAAACAGTATGGATATATACATAAGGATCCAGATAATTAATGGGTTGTATTCCATCGTCTTATCTAGAAAATGTATTCAGCTTGTGGCCTTTGTGTACTTCTAGAATAAAAATCATAAGATAATTCTCCCACAGAACGGGGTAGTGGGAGTTGAGTGGTAGCTACACCAGCCAAAATTTTCAGTAGAGTAGGGTAAGATCAACTTCTAAATCAATGGTTGGCCTCTGAAACAAAAGCTTTTTGTCTGGACGTTTCAAATGTTCTTGCACCTCCTAAACTTGGTAGGAATAAATGGTTGGTGTGAATGAAAACCAGCCAGATTACCAAGGAGCCATTGTCAGATTAGGAACTGAGCTGTGAGTGTAACTTTGTGTTTAGTGGCACTGTAAAAAGCAAATTGTGGCCCACCTCCACCTTTCCCATCTGTCTGCTAATCGGTCTCTTAAGCAGAGACAATAATTTTCCTAAATTATTTTACTAATAAGAAGTTTGTCATATGAATCATCTCAGGCCAGCATTTTTAATGTGTCTGAATGGAGGAGGTTGGAGCTATTTGGTCAGCTGTTTACTCTGTGACATCTGTTTACAAATTTTCTCTACTTAATTAAAAGCTAATAATACAGAAGATATCAGATATGCTTTCTCGATACAACAGGCTGCAGAACTGGTTTGCTTTTTAGGAAAGTTATTTGTTGTTACTTATGTTTATTAAATAACTATTAACAGCAGCTGTTACTTTGTAAAAAACAGGTTTTTTGATATAAGACTGTGGAAGTAATATGTGCATTCAGTCCAATATAATTAGAAATCTTATTTTTCTTATTTTAATAATTTTGTGTAATTAATAATTTTAAATATTTCTAAGCTTTAGTATAGAAATAATAGAACTTGCATTAAGCAAGTGTAGTGGATTAGGTGGAAATGTACTTGACTGGAAATCCCTTTGTTTTGGGGGCTCAGACTGTGAAAGGCAGGCAGTGTTTCTGTGCTGTGGTGCTGAGGAACTTTCCAGACCTTAAACACGTGACAGAAGGAGCCACCACAATTCTGAACTGAACACATGCAAGTTGTAGCATGGGCCAAGTCTTTGTGCAGAGTAACTCTCAGCTGGGCCTTGCTGTCAGACCTGTGCACATCAGTGTGCTGCAGTGCACTGTTCTTCCCTTTTCCCATTCCCACTGTGTCTTCCCAGCTCCCCTTACAGGCAACACAGGGCTTCCATATTCTGTCCATCCTCCAGGCATCTTGTTACCTCTTTGAAGTGAGCATGTCAGGAAGAAGAAAATGGCCCAGAGCCTTTCCTTGAAGATGCTGCAGGGGCCCTGCTAATGGTCTCCACAGGCAGATGGGATTCAGAGCCTTTCTAAACTGGGAGTACATTGAAACTTTCAAGGAACAATTAGAGGTACAAGGTCCTTAATCTAACAGATTTAATATCAACATGCATTTCATGCCTAATTGTTGGGCTATGGTTTTCAACAAGTGCTTCCACCATCAAGAGCAGCCCAGCACATTTTTTGATTGTATGTGAAACATGCTGGCATATATTTTAGTTCCAGTAAACTACAGAGGGCTCAACAATGTGTCGAAAACTGAAGTCTGTCTTCAGGAAGAACAGACACAAGGACTAAATATGCACTCTAGAGTGGATGGGGGGATACAAATACATATGGAATGGATAAAACCCCAGATATTAGTCTGATATGGGTAAGCTGGATTGTGATACAGTGAAAGTATGGTGAACAAAATGTAAATGGAGAACTTGTTTTAAATCATGAAAAAACTGACAGACTGGTTATTTATCAGCAGAATATATCCCAAAGGAAAGTGGCAAAAGTTGCCTGACAAACAATGGACAAAGCAAAGCTTTGCTCATTGTATCGTGTGGAAAAGGATGGCACTGAGAGAGATGCTTATGATAAGGGTTTTTGATTTGTCTCTGCTTTCAGTGATTGTGCAAAGGATTCAAACACAAAAGTAATCAAGTGTAGCTCAATGAGGAAAAAGGAATTTATTTAAACTCTGCAAACACAAGAAACCTGGTAGATTATAATAAAAACCAGGAAGAAAAAAATATGGACCAGAAGGGCAACTTCACACTCATTTATAGTTACTGCTCTCTGTGAAAGGTGCATGCTGATTTGGATTTGGCCTTTGAGTTAGCTGTGGCTGTACTTTCAATTAAGAGATGGTAAAGGTATCTATCCCTTTACTTCCCTTGCAAATATTTTACAACAAGTAAGCAAGAAAATACTTCCAAATAACCAGACGTATGTCCCATATTTATTTTTATTTCTTCCCCCACTGTAAATCATGCCTTTCTCCACAAATGTTGTTACTGTGGAGCCACTATGGGTCTATTCTGCAAATATGGGATTTGTCCCACTTCTTTCCTATAGGATTAGTGCCCACCAGAGCACATACCATGGTGGGTTACATATACTCAGTGGGATTATCACTGATGATGATGAGGTGGCCATAGGAGATACAGCTTGTTGCTAGAAACCCTCGAGAGAGGGCAATGAAAGCAGTATCTGCTATAGCTCATCTAATCAAAGTTTCTCTCATGTATTTGTTTCCTTTAACTCCTGATCCTTCTTCAAACTTGCATTTTGAACCAATAGAAATTTCTAAGGCCTGCCTGCAAAATGTATTCCTGTAACCTGGCATCAATGACACCATTTTGTCGGTAATCCTCAGAGCAGGGAAGCTCTCAAGCTCTTCCTGTGATGGCAGTAGCTTGAAAATAAAAGGCGGCAGTTTTTAAAACGGGGAGAAACTTAGTGCAAAAAGGCAAGGGTTTTTCTTAAATGCCAGAAAGTGCCAGAAGTGAGGGTGCTATCCTGTGCATTTCTGTTGTTAAATAGCACCAGGGTAACGTGGGACTTGCTCTTCCATGTTACTGGTGTCTGCACTTGCAGCCCTTGCTGTGTGCAAAGACCCAGAGCAGCTTTCCAGCATGAGCACAGATCTGCAGCTCGGTCCTGACAAGGTCTTCAATACTTCCTTGCTTCTTAATTTATTTCCCAAGCCAAAGTGCTGTCAAACCAGAACCCTCTTAACACTGAATGAGATTGGATACACTTATCGTGCCCTTCTTGTCTTGCTGCTTTTTTTTAAACCTGTTGTATGTTGCAAGTAAGCATAGGTCCCAGGAGACTTCCTCAAACTTGCTTTGTGAAATGAAGTCTGATTACATACCCAGAATCAGCATGAGTATGTCCCATTAGCCTGGGCTTTTCCTTAGCTCTGAGGGCTGTGAGTGGGTTGCAAAGAAACATTTAGTAACTTTTGAAGCATAATTGAAGCCACATCAATATCTGGCAAAAAAAAGGATGTGAGCAGGCGTGACTTTCAGGCAGCACATGTTAAGATGCAGTGATTAGTAGTCAGATGCTTTTCAGTGACCAGTTTAATGGTTAATGTCTGTCTTGTAATGAGGGATCATTTTTATTTCAAGTTCAGCATTCAGATTCCCACGGTCATGCTGGTAAAACCACAGAACATTTTGATCTGTCTTTTCAACTCTATTTTTCAAATGAATTAAGAAAGTAGGTCTGATAATGGATTAGGAAAGATCCATTTGTGAAAGAGAGAGTGACTGGAAAGCAATACCAAGATCCTTGGTGAGGGCATAAGATTTAGTTTTTTAGACCATCTGCCTTCTGTTTTAGAAAATGAAATTAAATAAATCATTATTTGAATGAAAGGGTTCCACTTTAAAAAATTTCCACTGTAATTTCCTTCTACATTTCCAATCCTTTAATTATAATTTTCAAGCTTTGCATCTATGCAATACAGAAAAGTTATTTCTTTGTTCTGCAGAATGAAATTGGTGTACATTCCACTTGTTGGGAAAATAAAGCTTATTAAAAGCCTTGATATAATTACAGTACCTTAGAAGAGGCTATTAAGGACAACAGGATTAACAGGCAAAAGACCAAGGGTATTGTTTTCATGAAGTATTGCTAAATTTCTTTTCAATAAAGTCTGATATGTGTTAATTTGGGAGATAATCAAGGTGCATATTTTACAAATACCTTTTGAAGTTGAACAGTGACAATTTAAAATTGTTATTCACTGATTATTTCAGAAGTTAGTTTTGCTTTGTTGTATATTCTGTGTCTATATATATGATTATAAAGGTTGCTAGAAAAGCTTTAGGAGACACAGACTGTGGAAAGCACAAATGAAGTGAAGTGCTAAAAACCTGAAAAATCAGTTGTTTCTTCTTAGAGATTCTTTCAAGTAATTTTTTAAGTCAGCACAGATCCCCCATTCAAGGGTGTATCTTTGATATGCACCAGGATGCAAACTAAATTCTAGTTTCCAGAAGCAATAATGTGACTTGAGAGAGCTTCAGTTCAATATTTAGAATAGAGGGGAAACTCTACTCCCTTTGTAACAGCTGCTTTCATATATGTAAAACAAAATGCCCTCCTTTTACTTGTTCTGTTTTGGCATGTGCAGTCTTCTACACATACACAGAACAGCAAAATAAACACATGTACTATATAGAAGAAGGCTCTTACAGAAAGCTATGAAACGCAAAATTTGGTGTGGTGTATCTTTCTTGTGCAAGTACACAAATTAAATAGAAAAAGTAGTTTTCAAGGTCAGTGATTTGTGGAACATGTCCAAAAGAAAAGGAATGAAAAAAATTTTGAAAATCTCAATTAACTTATCATCGTGACAGCTTTTTTCATTGTGCAGATTTCTGTTACTTCTTGCAGAAAAAGGAAGTACTCTTTTGTAATTTTGTATGAAGGGAATGTAAAAGATGCATTTATGGAATGCACTGCACCTTACTGAACCTAGCAGGGCTGCCTGTGGAAGGGCTTCAGTCCAGGCAAGTCACAGAATATTATGTATGCAGAGAGGCAGAAGACTCATTCTGCATTATTGTTTGATATCTTGTGGTAGAAATGAATCCACAGTCAGATACACCTTTTTTTCCCCCAACCTTTCCATAAGAAATTTATGGCTTTTTATTGTTATATGGAAGTATTTTAGGATCTAAGTGAAAATATATCTTCCATTAAAATGAAGCAATACTGCATAGGGTATTGATGTGTATTTTATGACTTTATGGGGAGCAAGAGCTTTTCTCAAGAACACAGCATTTTGCAACAGCTCCTTTAAAAGATTAAAGGCAAAGTGATTCAGAGATTTCAAGAGCCCTGTTGCCACTTGTTCCAATTCTTCAAACAGAGGCAAACCTCAGCATCAAGTCACTGCAGTTTGGAGATGTGCATGTAAGGCAACTCCTGGATAAGCCAGATACTGAGATTTTAAAATCTCACTCCAAATCCATTACTGTGAAGTGCCAGGCATCTAAATGTCCTGAACATGCTTGTTTATAGTAACCTTTTGTATGCAGTGTCCTCTTGTGCCCTGAGTCAGCCAGAGGCTGCAAGTCTAAAGAAATGCCCATTGCAAATCTCAGTGAAAATAACTTTCTGCCATGTACTTTTGAGTTTAAATGTTTCTTGCATCCATCTTTCATAAGAAGTTTTTGGACAATCAGGCTTCCTTGTATGTATCCTGAAGTGCCAGTGCAGGAATGCAACGTTTCCTTTCTTCTTCAAATTTTATCTTACTTTCCTATAGGTATTTTGAGGAGTGGAAGTATCCATTTAGCATAAAACCTTAAGAGAGGGAACATTAATTTAAAAGCAGAAAAATACCAACATTTTACTATTGCATGATCTAACTCTTTTTTCTTTATTATTCCAGTGAAGATATTCTGCACATCAATTTCTTTGCTTTCCCTCCCTCAATAAATATTCTGTTTATTCAGGAACTGTTCTCAGTGCCAGATCCAAGCAGTGCAGAATCCTGCAAAAGCTTTGCTCTGTAGCAAATCCCTCTGGAGCTTTAACTAGGACCTCCAAGTTGTCTGTTTGCCTTCTGCAGCAGATGGGCACATACAAAAGAAATCATATATTCCAGGAAGCAAATTTGTATCACCCCATTGATTAGGGACATCTGAATACTAATTTGATTTGCATTATAGATGACCTTGGTGAGAGTAAAGTGATGTACAAATGGAACAGTGCAACTGGTGTTCTGTGTGCTCTCTTTTGCTTTCCAAATGTGATTGTTTAGACTTTGAAGAGTTGAAGTACTTTTTGGTGAACTTTGTCATCGAGGAGCATTAATGAACTCCTTCGTCTTTGACAGAATACAAATATTCCATGTGAGTTCTGGGTGTGTAGGGCATGACATCTGTGCAGAGCTGATGCACTGCTCATTAGAACTTGCTATATTGCAGTATGGAGTGCCAGCAAAACTGCAAGAGAGAGAGGATCTTTCATCTGTGCAGCTTTGTTTTCAAACCTTCGTGAGAAAGTGATCATACATGAGGATCATAGCTTAGATGAATACATAATTTATAACAATAATTGTTATGAAGGTGCTTCAGCCTAAATAAAGCCTAAATAAATAAATAAAGTGTTGCTATGTATATTGTTAAATATTCTGCTTCCGTTTTACTGTAGTGTTTCTGCTGGTGACTTGTATAACTCAGGCCTTGTATAACTCAGGCTTTGCCTGGATTACTTACATTGCACATTGATAGGTCTGTGTTGGTATGTTAATTCTGTCTTCATGTGGATTTTATGGGGGTACTGTGGATGTATAATCTGCACACTGAACAGTGCTCATATATTACCTATCATGCTTTCCATTGATCTCCAGGCTATCCGGTGCACTCTCGTGAACTGTAGTTGTCAGTGTTTCAAACCTGGGAAAATAAATCAGCGACAATGTGACCAATGCCGGCATGGATGGGTAGCACATGGTAATATTTGTTTTTACAATCTATAGAAAACCATTTAGGATCCTCATAACTATTACATGCTTTTTGTGTCACTCCTTGCCCCCCACCCCAATATTAGTTGCGTTTCATTTTCTCTTTCTTGGGACTCAAGCTTATTTACATTTTGTGATTTTTATTTTCAGCCCTGAGCAAACTAAGGATTCCAAACCTCTACCCATCAAGCCAAGTAGAAATAGTTCAATCCAATGTTGTCTTTGATATCAGTAGCCTCATGTTGTACGGAACCCAAGCCATTCCTGTGCGCCTTAAAATTCTGCTCGATCGGCTTTTCAGTGTTCTGAAGCAGGAAGAGGTGATACAGATTCTCCATGCTCTGGATTGGACACTGCAGGATTATATACGTGGATATGTGCTGCAGGTATTTAGTGGGGCTTTTAAAATAGAAATATGACAGTTAAGTAGTTTTCTATCTTAATCTTCTCAGTGGTTCACAATGTGTTAACAGTGTGGCACATCTGAAAGGCAGCAATAGACATGTACGAGCTTAATGCCAGAAAAGAAAGGGTGGATTTCTGGTTATGGTCTCTTTTTTTAGTTGGACTTAATTGAAATCTTTCTACTTGCTCAAATCTAACAATAAAGGTAAGCAAAAATAAAAATCAAAAGTTACTGGTAGTGTATCAAAGTAAAGGCTTTAGAAGTTGTTCCAGTATTATTTAAACAGTGAGTTTGCTTTTATACAGCAGAATAATACATCAAGAAATAAACTTACCATTATTTAAAACACCAGGGACAATATTAATCTCTGGTAGTGCTATCGACCTTACTGGAGCAGCAGCCAGAGTGTATTTGGCCCTATGTGCTTACACTGATGTTAGTCCTTGCTGCTGTGGAAGTTACCTTTTATGTAATGTAACATTATGATCTTACATTATGACATGAATCAATATTTAATGGTCTTGATAATCTTGCTTTTTAGTGTTAGGATTAAAAATATGGAATCAATTACCTTGAACCTCTATCACATGAAAAATTTATAATGTTACGTTCTTCATCATCTTAAAAACTCTTACATGCACTGTGAAAAATCTCAGTAGGCCATCAAATACATGTTCTGTGATAAAATATTTATTGTAGTTATTGGGAAAAGTTAGGCATAGCTAGAGTTTGAAAGAACTCCAACACTAGTGTAATTACAGCTGTGCTCTGTGAAAACTGGCAATAGATCAATATAGGTTCATTTGTTCTCTGATCTTAGTTGCTTGGAAGATTATTAAACTTGCAATAAAAGAATACTTGACTTAAATGAGGAGCTAAATCTTGGTCTGATTGCTCCATCTCTCCTGTCTGTGCTTACAGGATACTATCTGTTGTTCAAATAACGTGTCTTAATTTTTGTGAAAAAAAAATAGTTTATTGGAAGGTACTACTGTCAGTTCAGGAAGAAGTAATATCACCAATGTGATAAAATTTGGAAGAAATTATCACAGAATTCCCAGTAATCTCATTGAATTGAATGTTTTTAATTTTTTGCTAGAGAATAAATTTTAGTCCCTGAAAAACATGAGAGATTTGAGGGGAAGTGTTTTTTGTTTGCCTTAACTAATGTCTAACTCATTTAAATATTTTTGGCTTTAGGATGCTTCAGGAAAGGTGCTGGATCACTGGAGCATAATGACCACTGAAGAAGAACTGGCTACTTTGCAGCAGTTCCTTCGCTTTGGAGAAACTAAGTCCATTGTAGAGTTAATGGCAATTCAAGAGAAAGAAGGGCAGTCGATCATTATACCACCACCAACTGCCAATTTGGATATTAGGGCATTCATTGAGAGCTGCAACCCACACAGTCCTAATTTTTCTGCTTCCTTGGACAAAATGAGCCCCACCAACATTCATCCCTTTGAGAATCTTGTAAATAACATGGCTTTCATGCTGCCGTTTCAGTTTTTCAGTCCAGTGCCTCCACCTTTGATAGGTTCACCACCAGAAAGACATTTGATTGAGCAAGGTCAAGAGCATAGCAACGAAACCAAACAAGATCTTCAGATACCATTTTCTGAAAGCAGTTTCTTAACTTCTAGTTCTGCACCATTTCAAGTTGAAAATGAGAGGAGCATAAATGGCCCAGATATCACTAAAACAGAAGATGATGCCCTTTTAAGTGATTCCAGTTCACATAATACAGCAGCCAAGCTTGAAATGACAGCACTATCTCCAGAAAACAAAATGAAATCTGTTGAAAAAAATGCTGGGCCAAGGAAAGGGCGTGTCTTCTGCACTGCATGTGAAAAAACATTTTATGATAAAGGTACTTTGAAAATACATTACAATGCTGTTCATCTGAAGATAAAGCACAAATGCACCATTGAGGGCTGCAATATGGTGTTCAGCTCTTTGCGTAGTCGAAATCGTCATAGTGCAAATCCTAACCCCAGACTCCATATGCCAATGAACAGAAATAACAGGGATAAGGACCTAAGAAATGGTTTGACCATTGCTGGACCTGGAGACAGTAAAAGGACAGAATTCACAATTTTAACTCCGGATAGCAGAACTATTTCCAGCTATGCCAGCTCCTGTACAGATTCAAAAGGCCAGGCTGGATTTTCCAGTATTGGGCATAATGGTGTCCTCTTTCCAAACCTGAAGACAGTACAGCCTGTTCTTCCTTTTTACCGTAGTCCAGTCACACCAGCCGAGCTTGCCAATACTCCAGGTACTCTTCCTTCTCTGCCTCTCGTTTCTTCCTCCATACCAGAGCAGCTTGTTTCCAATGAATTGCCATTTGACATGCTCCCCAAGAAGAAGTCTCGTAAGTCCAGTATGCCCATTAAGATAGAGAAAGAAGCTGTTGAGACACCCAATGAAAGTAGCGATGTTGCCAGCTCTGAAGATGATTCACGCCTGCAGGGGGTAAGCGATGGAGAGCTTGAGACCTGTGAGCATAAGATAGAGAAGCGGGTGACCGACAGGGTGGAAAAGCACCCCCATTCAGGTAATTCATGGAAATCTCTCTCTGGGGTAGAGGGCCCAAAGTATTTTGAATCTGTCTTTGCACCAAATAACAAATACATCGAGGATATCTCTGAGAATGAATTGCAACACTGTGAGAAAGAGGTTAAACCAGAAGAAAACCAACCATTAAAAATAGTTTCCCATGAGATTATGTATGAAGATCCAAAACACCACCACAGTGATGTTATAAAACCAATGACTGAACCCCCCATGTATATTAAAGAGCAGTCAAAGCACAGGATTCCTAAAAATGACTGCCCTGAATTGCAACACCACTTGCTGACCGGGGGCTTTTTCAGCACTTTGTCAAACAGGGGTGCTGCCATTCCTTGTTTTGAAGACTCTAAAGATATGGATCATGTCAGTCAACATGCACTAGGGATTCAGAAGGAAGAAAGCCGCTTTCATTGTGACATCTGTAAGAAGACTTTTAAAAACCCTTACAGTGTAAAAATGCATTTCAAAAATGTACATCTCAAAGAAATGCATATTTGCACAGTTGAGGGCTGTAATGCTGCTTTCCCTTCTCGTAGAAGTCGAGACAGGTAAGAAAATTATACACAAAACTGTATTTATTTTACCATCACAATGGAGCCTAATTTGAAATTAAAATGAGTGTTTGAGGAATGGAGCCTACAAATATTTTCTGTGTATCCTCGTATAACAGGTATGATAACTTATCAGAACGTTCTTGAAATGAAAATCCATTGAAAGAAACATTTCCTTTCCACAAGACTACAAGGTATTAAATAAAGCCATGAAAATTTCATAACAGATAAAGACTGCAGTAGTTGAAAGCATACTTTAGTACATAAAGGGAAAACCATAAGGGTATGAATTCAGCAATTTTCCAGTAGATGCATGTGTGGACTTACATGTTTAATATGTACTTTCATGTATATTTTAATGTATACAGTGTTTTTAAAGAAAAAGCAATGAGATCAATTTAGAAAATCTTCACTTGCCCTTTCTTTACTCAAGGATTTGGAACAGACTGGTGAGAAAAAGCCCATAAGAAAAGCAAGATTAGTCTTTGTCAGCCCAAAATTAACCTTATGCAGTGGTAGTCAAACTAACATAATCTGGTGTTTATCCACATCAGTAGTGCTTTTCTGTGAGATTAAATACTA
Source organism: Agelaius phoeniceus (assembly GCF_051311805.1). Taxonomy (NCBI): domain Eukaryota; kingdom Metazoa; phylum Chordata; class Aves; order Passeriformes; family Icteridae; genus Agelaius; species Agelaius phoeniceus. The sequence goes on from NC_135277.1 coordinate 9,616,919, forward strand.
ATTTCTAAACTAAAGCATGAGCTTGATTCAGTTTAATGCTCATTTCAGTACTGTGTTGCTGTAATTATTTTATTTCAGCCTATTATGCACATAAACTGAGCAACAAGTGCCGAAGCTTTGTTGTTGACCATCAGTAACGTATCTGAAGCAGTCAGTGATAGGTAATCAACCTATTGAAGTGTTACAAGTTTTCCAAGTGTGCAGCGGTGTTAGAGCAGCTTTGGGCTGCAGGAAGCATGCCTGGATAGTAGTTGAGAGTGACACGAGGTTTAGGTTGTCTGTAATCTGCTAGGAGTGCTGGAGCCAGCTGATGCAATCCAGAGAGAGGATGAGCCGGTCTCTGAGGACTGGCCTCTGCATCTGAGATGCACAGACTCATCTGCTGCTGGCAGGGCTTCATACCCTGCTGCCTGCATCTTTCCAGATGTGAATTCCTCCCCACTGGAGTTGCGATATGGGCCACAGGAAAGAAGCCCAGCAGTAAGATTTGCATTCACATGCCACAGATTCCTTCCCACACCAATATGTTGAGATAAGTTTTCACATAGGTGCTTTTGGAAGATGGGTTAAAAAAAAAAAAAGACAAGCAAGTTCAGAAGTCATTTCACAAGCTTTGTAGAAAACAATAGTTATTTGGAACAACTTTGCAGAAGTTTCTACACTTTAACATAGAGGAGTGTGACTACACGTGCTAAATATTTCTGTGCCTTTTTGAACAATTCAAGGTTCTGTTTAAACCATGATGGCAAGAAGAAAGACAGATGTTTTACTAGTATTACAATAATACCTTCAGTGTTCTAGACAGAGCCTGTAAGTTCCCAGTGAGCTGATTAATAATATTCAGTGAGGAACAGTGATTCTGTATGTTTTGGTGGTTTTAAACTGAACCCAGAGGTGCCTATTTGAAAACTGCAAGTTGCATCTATTTCAATTTTCCTTATTCAAGGAAACTCCTGTCAAGAAAATTCTCTGTTACGATAAGTACAGCTGCATCCTGGACATGGTTAGAGTACATGGGATCATCAACATTTTTTGCAAACTCAGGTGTCAATCCTTTCCTGCTTTGTCCATTGGGAAACAATCTTGTTTCTTACCCACCTCAGTCCATTCTCTGATCTCAGTTCAGTTTACAGGTTTTTAGTCTGCCTCCACTTCTTTTAGGCTTAGCACTGGATCTAGCAGAGCGGACAGCTTACCCCCAAAGAAAGCGAGAATCTGAAACATTGATTGCTGTAGAGTTATTGCATAGACTCATATATGCCAGTGCAAGCAAGTTCAGAAACCCAGTCACATGTGTAAATTGTCCATGTGCACTCTGTATGGTAGTTGGTCAAATCTGAAGTTTACAATTCATGCATGCTACTAAATATTGATTTTTCATTTTTTGTTTATAACCATTATGAAACAACTGCTAAGTGAGGTGAAACACTTTCTTGCTAAGCTTGTCTTTGTTCTTCTAGACATAGTTCAAACCTAAATCTTCATCATAAACTTCTGACTAAAGATACACTGGAATTCAACAACCATTTCAATGCAACATACCTCTTGAAAGACATGGCTAAGGAGTTTTGCCAAGATGTCTCTTTAAAACAACACGTTGGACGTACTTCTGTAATCTTCAAAGGAGTGAACAGAACAGGCAGCTACATTTTTCCAATGAGCAAAATTGCAGAACCCTGTTCTGAGAGTTATGGATACGATCCATTAAATGATGGAGCTGTTCTGGATCTAAGCACTACTTCCAGCGTTAAATCTGAGAGCAGTGCTCATTCTTCTTGGGATTCTGACGGAGGAAGTGAGATATGCACCATGCCCTTGGATGATAGTGACGAAAGCTGTGAAGGACCCAGCCTAATGCCCAGTGATGAACTCTACCAAGACTGTTCTCTAATTGAGAAAGCTAATCAAAACTTTATAAACTTGCCTTCCAGTTTGCCAATAACTTGTCATATATGTCAGAAAACATACAGTAATAAAGGAACTTTCAGGGCTCATTACAAAACTGTGCATCTCCGCCAGCTCCATAAATGCAAAATCCCAGGTTGCAACACAATGTTTTCATCTGTTCGCAGTCGGAACAGGCACAGTCAAAACCCCAATCTGCACAAAAGTCTGGCTGGGTCACCAACTAGCTTACAGTAAGATCAGACTGATCTTAATTTATTTCTGCTAAGAATTAATCATTTCAATTAAGGAATGTGTTAACATTAGTTTTATTTAAGCTCATTTGACTTCTAGCTCACTCAACAATCACAGTCAAATTCTTTTCTCCTGTGTGTGCTCTCCAGCAGTTTCAGTTAGCAAAGCTTGGTGCTGTAGTTTTTGTGCAATTGTTTGATGTTGAACAGCTAAAACTTCTGTAAGGAAAAGACATCTTAGAAATGGGGGTAGTAGGGAGAAATTAATTAAAGTGTTTCTGATACCTGTGAAGTATTACTTGCCACAATAGGAGCTTCAAATGAGAGCCATCATTGCTTGTGTTTACATGTTAAATGGATTGTTGTGTTGTGTAAGAAATGAGTAATGATTGGGATGAGTTTCCTCTGGTTGGGTTGAGAATTTTGAGGCTACCATTTCATTCCTGAGACCTTAGTCTGAAGCTAACTTGCAGTGTTAGTGGAATAGAATATATGTACCTAAGTATATCCCAAAATCCAAAGGAGAAGGTGAGAAGGTACAAATTTGGGAAAACTGCATAAAGTCCAAATCTTCTGAAAATCTTGCAGTCCTTACTCTTTAAGTTTGCATTTCACTTCAGTAAATATGACAGTATTTTGGATTTCTTAGAATTTAATACCATTTGCTTTGCAGGAAAAGGGGCTACTTAACTTGTTGGCAGAATAGCCTGAATAAATCTGAGACATTCTGATAAATTGTAGTGGTAGGAAGAATGAATAGGTTAAGCTAAAATTTCTAAGCTGTTGCAAATGCATCCATAAAATAAGGGGGAAAGTAAGCCCTTTAATTTAAAATGCACTTTTTGAGTTCTACTTTCAGAAAGAGAAAAGTTTTATTAAAAATAGGAGGAAAAAAAAAAAGAAAAAGATCCCCAACCAAATATCCAAACTTCTTAGGAGTCTGAGGGTGCAATTCTAAGCCTCTGAGAGAAAGTGATAAAATGGATGCAGTAGATAGATACATCTTTTATGATGCAGCAGTTATTTTCTCTTACCAGAGGGGGATAATGTGTTGATCTTTGTAACAATAGAAGAATGCTTATTCTCATTCACACCTCTTTTCTTTTAATAAGAACTTTGTTCAATATCTGTTAAAATGTTTCATATCTTTGAGGTTGCCCCTGTAATTAACAGTATTCTGCATTACATTCTATGCACTTAAGAAGACTGGCCTTGCATTGTATTTAAAAACACTTTAATATTTAATTTGTAGTCACATCATACAAATGCTGTGTGTGTACTTATGGTGTGTCTTTTTTCAATCATTTGCAAAGAGGAAAAGAAATAAGAAAGCAAGTCTTTTACAGTACTTTTTTTTACTTTATTCCACCAGTGGAAATCTGTGGATCAATTCTAGTATGCAAGCATGAGATTGACAGCACAATCTGTACATATTATACCAAAGTGCTTACAGTATTTGTGGTTTCTAGAACTAGCCTAGTTTTCCAGTATAACTGGATCTTAGTCTTTATTCATTTTTGTGACTGAATAAAAATAGACTGAAATTCAGGATTTCATATGTATGTAGAAAGAATAGTACAATGCTATTGCCATATGTCTTGATGTTTAACTTATTCTAAAAAATACTATGGTATTGTAACCATTTCATATTGTATAAAAGAAACAAATGTGGACTGATTATTTCACCAATTCTTTTGAAAACTGGTTTGTGTGTGAGTATGGGTTATGCAAGGAAAAAAACATGACACAGTTGTAAATGTTTGTGCTCACTAGAAATGGTTTCCATGCGTTGTGTAAAGTAATCTTCTATTTTTTTAATTTACTGTAGGTTTATGTGATATTTAAAATAATCCATTTGTGCTTGAAGCCGTCAGGAAAAAAAATATTAGCCTGCGGAAAGTTGTGCCATTGCTTTGAGGTTTTGTGTTCTGGGGGGAATCGGTGTTTTGGTTTTTTTGGGGCGAGTAGAGTGGTGTTTGTTTTGTTGAGGTTTTTCATTGTTGTTTTCTTTGGATTTTTAGTAGAAACTCATATCAGTGGGGGTCATAGTTTGAAAGCTAAGGGCACAATCACAGGAGACACAAGTGCTCCCAGCCTTTTGATAGTATAAATCAATTATTTGTTATCCAGCAATTTCAAGCTCTTTTTTTTTTTATACATATATAGCTACATATATATATAAACCTCTTTGTTTAATCATTAACTGGTTTTTTGAAACAAAATGTGATGTAAACAAATGTAATGCCCATTTATTTAGTTTTCACTGTGTCAAAAAAAAGAAACACATTTGTATACCCTAATAATTTTGTATGTGTTAATAAAAACCAATAATAATGCCTCTGGTTGATTCAGAAATGTAGGCTTTTTTGCTTGAAAATACTGCTATTCTTAATTTTTATTTTAAAAAAAGAACAATTTCTGAGAACACATTCTGTCTGTAGAGAGCACTGGTTTGACAATGGTACTAACTTATTCCATAATAAGGAAGTGTCATTATATTAATGAGCCATTAGAAGTAATGTAATAAATGTTGTCAGATATTTTATTGATTTTTTTTTTCTTTGTGCAGTAGGCAAGGGTAGAGGTTCGTTTAAAAGCTGTCAGCTAAACAGAAGGTAAATATCTCATCATTGAGAACTGCACCAAAAGATATTTTGTGCTCTCTTTATTCTATATACTTTGGAAGGGTTTGGTGGGGGTTTTTTTGTTATTTCTCCGAAATCTGGACAGGATGGGAGATTTCTCAGAATAGGCTAACCCTTAGTACCCCTAGAGCAGCATATGTATCTCATGAAGCATTTGTGTAGCTCCCTCCTCCTAATGACCACAATGTGGCTGGACCAAGCCTTGACATCTCCTGTTAGTTTTAAATACGTGTGATGCTTATAGCAGCCCGTATCACATATTCACCACAGATGTTGAAGGAAGTAACCTCACTTCAGAATAGTAGTACCATTATTTTTGGAGCTTTTCAGAGTCGGTCTGGAGAGCTGAAGCAGCTTCCCCTGGCTGGGGCTCAGTTCCAGAGATGTTCACATCTGCAATCTGTGAGTATGTGCAGTTGGGGGATCAAATCTTTGCCTGAGATTTGTACTGGGCCTGGGCATGCCCACCTTTGCTACTTGAGTATGTTGCTCCTTTCTTATTTTTATCTTTTTTCTTCTCCCTTAGAAAACAAGAACCTCAAAAACTAGATCCCGTCGTCTTTCTGTGGCTCCAAAGGAGAAGGCACGGGTGCACACTGGGGGGTAGCCACTCCGAGCATCCAGTTTCAGAACACAGGTATTCTGAGTAGTTTGTAGTAGCAAATCTATGTCCCTCTGGAACAATGAATGTCCTGGTACTTACAGGAGTATTTGCAGAAATCTATTTTGAATGGAGTGTAAGGAATCTGTTTTTATAGCCCCAGTTTTCTAAGCACTTTAAAAAGAACTGTGGCAAAACCAGAGGCTGTTATTTCTAGTGAATCTTTACTGAAGTTATACACTGCAAAACCCAGCAAAGTGGAGAAACAAGTTCTGAAAATACCTGTCTGATGCCCTGCATTGAATAGGGAAGCCTAAAAAACAGCTAAACTACTTGGACTTAATCCAGGGATTTTTAAGTAGTGTGCCAGGTCCTTCTTGAAAAAGGCTCATGAGCAATTTCTAATTAATCAGCAAGCATAGATTTAAGAAAAGTGGCTAAACTGAAAACACCTTTGGAGTTTGAGATACAGCCCATAAGGATTCCATTCAGCCTGCAAGTGAGCATTCCTTTCCAAGCTGAAATGAGAGTTTGAACTGGGAAGGAGACAACAGTGCAATAAGAGGAGGAAGGTTGGATCAAAGGTTTTGTTCAGAGCAGCATTTACTGGCAGTCCCCCTGATTTGAGGGAAGGGCAAGACGCGGTTTGAAGTAGAATTAAGTATGCATAGCATGACCGAGTCAGCTTTGAATGACTTGGAAAACTTTTGGAAAACTCTTGAACAGATTGCTGGCTAGAGAAATTTCCACATAACCTCAGCAAGCATGTTTCTGAAGGTAGACTGGCTTTTAATTTCCCCTTGCCTTCACCCCTCACCCCCTGCCTCCCCTTGCCTTTTGGCACTCCTTGGATGAGGCGAGGTTGCTAACTTGGAAATATACTGTTGAAACATCACCCTGTTAAACTGGAGCCCTGTCAGCTCAGTTCCCTGTGAGCACCCTCCAGCTTTTATGTGTGGTCTGTAAAGAGGCAAAGGAAAGGTAACACCGTGAAGTGACAGTCCCTCTCTGGTGAGCACTGCATCTAACTCTGCATTGGTTTAAAGCTTCATGGAAGCATTTGTAGCCTTTTATGTTGTCTCTGTCGCTCCTACCCTAAACTGGTAAAACTTACTGTGAATTACTATCCATTATTGCCTGCAGATGCTTATGTTTAATAAGCAGAGAAATTGCTTTGACTGCTGCATGCAGCACTGAAAGTGTTTGTCAAACTTGTGCTTGCCAAAGTCTCTAGCAAAACTCTTTTTAATTTGGACTGTGAGGAGCACTATATATCAGCATCATTCTACAATTTTTTGAATTTTTTTTTCTTTTCAATAACTTCAGGCCAATTCAAACATGTCTTAAGTGTGAGCTGATTCTTTCCTTCAGTCTTTTAAATCTTTGGTCATTATTCTTCTGCTCATTCAGTGTAGGGATTTCCAAAATGTGTTATTTTTATAATATTGCTGCTATTGTTAACTGTCCTGCATCTGCCACTCTTTAGAAGCTTGCAAATTTAGGTAGAGGCAGTTATTGATGACTGTATGCTCTGCCAGTATTTTCAAGTCTGAGAAACTGTCAGGACTATGGAATTAGTTACCACTTTTTGGAAAAGCATGTTGATGGATGCTTGAACAAAAAGTCCTAGATGGACATACCATGTACTAGCAAAAGCTCAAGCTCCCCTGTCATACGATGATATGAGAGAGAGAACTCTGTACTTTTGAAGCTTCTTTGCCCTTTTTCAATCTTTGAATCAGACTGTAAGTTCCTAGGATGTGTGACACATTTCCTATTCACTCCCTGTCTGTACATCTCCTACCCCAGACCAGTGTCTCTCAAGAGCAGAAGCCCAGTCTGCCCTTCTCACTGAAGCCTAAAGTTACTGTCTTTAGGGGACTGTCAAGGATGAACTGAATTATCCTGGATTGTTCTCACCTCCTCTTTGTATCCCTTCAAATTTAGAAACAGATAGTCCTAACATTTGTTCAGTGACAACAATAAACTGCAATGGCTTCCTGATTTTTTTTAAAAAAGAGAATCCCATAGTTGTAAGTAATATATTACTGTTAAGGTATGTAAGCAACTTGCACTGCAGTAAAACTGAGCAGATCAAAAGATTTCAACCTGAGTTCTCATTTTAATTCCAAAATTATTATTTTAACTATAGTCATTATACAAGCTGTTTTCTAGGAAAATATCTTATTTGAATCTGTTGATTTATAAAAATGACAATATGTATATGCACTTCATACATAAGTGATTTATGCACACATATATATCAATACATAGTAAAATTGCATATGCATAGGGCTGCATATTCATGTTAAACCTCATTCTGTTCTCATTTATGGTAATGTAAGTTGGGAACAGTTTCAATGAATTTAGTAGAACAGGGCTTATAAAACTGGAATCATGTCTCAACAAGGATCATTAGCTACATGTGTGAGTAAATAGCCCCATGCTGGCTGCTTACAGTGCTTTGTAACTGCTAACTTACTAAAACAGGTCAAAATATTACACTATGAAAGAAAAAACCAAGTTTTCACTCATTTCTATACCCCCATCTCCACAATAAATGATTAGTTTGCAGGCAATATTTCTACATGACCAACGTAACAACTGTTACTAGTGTTATCTTTGCTGGTAAGAGAGCATGAAACAGATCCTGCCCAGATATAAAACACTGACTCTGAGTGAGCTTGGCCAGTTTAGTCAAGTTCAAAATATGGACAGATATGCCTTATAACATTCCGACAGTCTCCAGCCAAAAATTCTCAAAGAGAACAAAATGTGTGAGTGTATGGAGTGTAGAGATGTGGAGGAACCAGGAGCAGCCAGAGTGACTACAGAGGAGACGCTAGGAAAACAACATAACTTACTGGAGAGGAGACATGTTATTGCTGCTCTGGGAAGCCAACATCTGCACCTCTGTGTGGGATGATATAAACCTTACGTTGGATTCCTGAGCACAGAGAGGCCATGTGCAATGAGAGGTACACACAGGCTTCTCAGGCTGTAAGCAGCTCCAAGGGAGTGTGCCCCGAGCCAGCAACTTGCCTAAAGCTGTCCTGTGCAAAGTTATGCAAGGCTTGGTAGTGATATCTACAAAAATGGGGGCTTCTCTCTCTTCAGAAAGGGCTGTGTGCAGAGCTTCCCCCTTTTGCAATGGCCTGTAGATTGTGAGTCCCTTTGCCTTCCTCAGCATATCCAGGAAAAACTCCTTTGAGTGAAACCATCTACTTGGCTTTCCCAGCACTCTGCCTCCCTCTGCTTTAGCACAAAATACCTTCACCCTCTAACTACAAAGGGCAGTGTAGCTAGAGCTTCTGCTGTGCCCATCCTTATCCTTCAGCTGTTTCATCTCCTTCCTTTCCAGGGGAGGTGAGGGGCAGTGGTGCACCTAGGTTTTTCTCACTTCTGTGGAGTTTGATGAAAATCTCCAGTCCCTGTGTTTCTTTTTCTCCGTTTTACCTTGCACAAACAAGAATGAAGAAGAGCAGTAGCTGAGCATGAACTGGGGCACTGTAATTTGGAGTGCAGCCACAGGGTGGTTCCAAAGGGGGAAGGAGTGCATGGGGCACTCTTAATATTGTGGGTGGCATTTGTGCACTTTTTTGGTTACCACCATCCACAGACAGAGCATCTTTGATGAAGAGCTCCTTCTTGAATATTATTTGTGGCAGAAAGGGAGAAGTTCTTTCTTTGAAACAGTAGGAACTGAATGGAGGTGAACCCATTATGGAAGCTATGCAGGCATGAACAGCTACTGCCAGTGAGTGGATGATGCCAGTGCGTGGGAGATGAAGCAGAAATGGAGGAATATCTGCATGTTGAAATGAATGGGAAAATTCCTGTTTTATTTGTTCCTACACTTTTCCCTGTTGCATTTGGGAATGCTCCTCTACCTTATTTTTCCTGTATTCTGCTGTGATTGTATGAAGAAACCTCTTTAAACCTACAGTAGGAAAGCAGTCTCAGTTTCCCACTTGTATCTTTGTAACCTGTATCTAACCTGTATCTCATTATCTTTATCTTTTTATGATAAAGGGATGGGGGTTTCCCCTGTATTCAGACCATGCAGTTCAGCTGGAAACAAAACTCCAAAAAGCAGTGCCTGTTCTCATATGGAGCTGCCAGCACTGCATTACACACACTCTGCTCTTTTGCTGCTGCCCTTGAGCAGATGTAAGATTGGTCTTTTTGTGTCCCCATGGAGGATTATTGCAAATGTAGTTTTTGCTTGACATTATATTCCTCCATTCTAATTTATTCTTAAAAAATCTTCAGTATTCACAAACAATCACTTCCTCTATTACTAGTCTTTTGTCTTCAGCAATGTAAATTACTGGGTTTAGAGATAAGGAGCAATAGCCACTGTTTGGTCAACTATCCTCTTCTTTCTATTGCCCTTTTCTGAGACTGAAAGAAATCAATTTGTTGTTAACTGGCATTTATTTTGTTTTACATGTCAGGCTATTATTGTAGGGAGTGGGTGATATTTAAAAATTTTTTGGCCATTTCCTAGGTCTGCCCTGTGAGGACATGTTCAACACAGGTATGTCCTGCTGCACTCTTCTGGCTGGAATTAGAACTGGCCAGAGCAACCTTTTCATTGCTAACAGCAGGAGGTGATGCTGGTTCTGCCACATGGTAGATGCCTGTGTAAAATCTAACAGAATCATGCTTTAGAGAACTAAAATATAAATTTTCTTTCCTTTTGTTTCAAGTGGTTCATAGCAGTCATACCCCAGGGAATGCCTCGTTGGCATGGATTCCTTACAGCACCCTGCATTTGTCCTGTGAGGCCTGTTGGTCATTGTACCAGACCAAGGTCATGGAGTGGGCAGCAAAAACCAACTGTTACTGCCTCAAACATTGGGATAATAAATACCCATGATCATGTTAAGTAATGGAAATATATCCAGTGTTGCACATCTGGTTTCAGGGATGCATTAACCCAGACAAAAACAATAGTCAAATAGGGAAAGTAGAATAATTTCCAGGTCAGTAATATTAACTGTTCACACAGCACTCAGGGGAAATCAAACACATGCATTTGCATTCAGATATGCACTACAAACACAAGAAGTCTGCATATTCTTCTAGAAAAGCATGCCAAATTTTCTTTGAAAAGCTGTGGTTTTAATCATATTAATTACATGTTGGATTTGGGCAGAAGACCACCATCATGACATTACATCAACAAATTTTGCACTAATATAAATACCACAAAGAGTCCTGCAAACTAAAGGGAGCACACTCTATCCCAGAAATTCCTGCAGAACGTGGTTTAGCAGAGCAGACCTGCAATATCACCCTACTTGGCACCCTCTTTCTGAAATTTAGAGTGCCTTGTGATGCTAGTAGTAGTGATGTTTTTCTAGAAGGGAAGATTTCTGATTTCCAATTTCTTGTTTTGTATTTACACTTTCTATCTTGATATTAAATCACAGGTCTTTCTTGGATGTATTTCTCTTGTGCTTTAATATGGATATAAGTAGAAAATCACAAAATTGCAGAAATTCTGTCAATGGCAGAGAGTGCACTTTTTCCCTAATTCAACAACAGAGAAGAGTCTCAGGGCATTTTAAATGAAGAAGAAATGTTTAATTCTGCATACAGAAAATGCTTTTAAGTGAAACATACATTGCAAAGAGAATGCAGAGTTGTGGCCTTGCAGGACTGAGTCACAAGGACAGTTTGAATGATGTTTTGTTCTCATTAGAATAATTATATGCTGCCATGTTGGCAGAAGGAGGTTACCATATGGAAGAAGCAGCTAGGGGTAAGTGGATATTCAAGACAGCTGTAAGCTTTATAGAAGCTGTGTTTGACCTGCAGGATAGTCCAAGTTTTTGGATCCAGGTGGGTGACCCTGTGTCCATCCTGGTGCAGGTTTCATCTTAGAGCCTTGTTGTGTCTTAAGGACTAGTGCCTTAATGCATACAAGTGCATTTTCATTGCTAACTTCAGGGCTTAAAATGCACCCACAGTATGGTTGTGTTGGGTGTACTTTGAGGTTTTTTCTGTGTGGTACAATGACTTTTTCATCCCCCTTTTCCAACCTAGGATCTTGGCACAAAGTTCTGTACTCTTCTTAGCAACTATGTGGCTTCTTGGCACCAATGCAAAACTTCAGAACTATAATTTGATTAAATGAAGAAAAAGGGGTTTTACTTTTAGTCCTGAGAATTCTTACAGAATCTAAAGCTAAGTGGGGATGAAAAATGTGAGAAAAAAGACCCAAGCATAGAGAAATTAGTGCCACCAGCTCCTTACAATAAATGTGATTTGGGAAAGTTCAGATATTCATCATCATATTCCACCAAGCAGCCAGCCCAAAACATAATGCATTATAATTCCAAGTGTTATTAGTATTCCATTTTTATCTGTTGTTTACAGTGTGAAAACCAAGCCCAATGTTGCATCCTTACTCAAGGACCATGTTGCAACACCTTTCTCATGTGCACTGTGACATAAGGAAAGATTATGCACATAATCAGATCATGGCCTTCCTATTTCCTCAGGCCTTTTGCCCTGAAAAGGTGGCTCTCACTTTTAGAGAGCTAACTTTGAGTAGCAGCATACAGCAAAAATACATTATTTTTAAATTTTTAAAAATGAATACTGTCTGTGCAACATCATCATGCATGAATTGACAGGGACTGTTAGAATTACAGTGTCTCATCAGTCAAAAGCCTTGACTTCACACCAGCAGGTAACTGAATTAATGGATCTCAGTTTTGTAAAACAATTAAATAATGGCAGCATTGTGCCCAATATCTGCAGGTGGAATAAATATGAGTTCTCTTCTTTTGAAAGTGTTGAAATATTTGCTGAGATCTTAATGTCTGTGGCTTCAAAAACTGAGAGTAAAGAATTTTAATCTCATTGCTCACATGAGAGCAGTGAGACATTTCTCCAAATTGTTTGGCAATGTTTTTGCTATTGTTGAGGTTTTTTTCTTTTGTTTTCTTGTACTTTGTTAAAAGCTGGAGCACATTCCAAGTTTATAGGTGAAGCTATTGGATAATTTGTGCACTTCTGTCTTTTGTTATTCTCAGATTCTGCTCTCACACAGTAAGTGTGTATTTCTGCTGAAGTAAATATCTAGGGGGGAGAAGTCTTTTTTTCCCAGGCCAATAGCAATCTCTCTCAACAGAAGGACACTTTTAAATGTTTTGCTATAGCAGATGCAAAGCAAAAGGATAGATGTTGGGAAAAGATACATGGTAGGATGGGTCTGAACCTCTCTGGTATGAAAGAATATTCCTAAAAAGACAAGGCCATAACAAAACATAGCCTTTTCACTGGCTAGATTATGCCTCATCTTCTGCTGGCTCCATTCTTGCTCTGTTTTATTTTCTTGAAGGTAGCTGTAGGCTACTGAAAGGCCATAAATTTTAGAGCAGCAGGAAAGGAGGGACCTAACTCTATTTAGAGACTAAACAAGGACAGAAAGTTCCTCCATCTTTCTGCTTCTTTCACATGAAGTGAACATAAGAATCCCTTTTGGACACAAAACAGAACCAAAGCATCTTTTAGTCAATACATTTCTTCATTCTGGTCCATCATATGGGTCAAAGCTGCAGAGCTTTCGAGCTGTAATGAAATAGTCTTTCAACCTTGTTGGGCCTAAAGCAGAATATTGATGTCCTTGGCTTTAGAGAAGGGAAGGACAGTCTCCTCAGATGAAATCTCAGATACTGTTGACTTTTAGATAATTTTTAGAGATTCTCTACATCCATAGCTTCAAGTTAAATCTCTGTGTTGTTCCCAAACAATCCTCTATCAGTCTGTAGCTTCTTCCAGGGCTTTTCAGTTATAACATGCTCTGGCAGAGCAGAAAGAGGAGGGAGTTGTACCTTCAATGTCATCCAGGCCTGCAACAGCTGTGTAGGAGGAAAGAATCAAACTGCAAAGTATCAGAACTGGAATTGAACCCTGATAGCCAGGTCTGCCTGTCATCTCGCCATTATCGTAATCACAACACATTTCTGCAGCTGACTGTCAGGTAGAAGGAGAGGTTAGATTATGGTTCATTCCCAAAAAAAATGAATACACCATCTTAAGTCAGAGACAATACTGACAAAACAAGAATCAGCTTTAGCTGGAATGTGGGTATTTGCTGGAAAACAGTGAATGGAACATGAATCATATTCTACCCAGAGTTTGCAAATCAAAGAACTACTGAATTACAAGTGATTTTTTCAAAGGACTGCAAGAATTTCTACCAGATTACCAAGGGACTTCTGTCTCATGGTGAATTACAAGCAGAAGACAGGTGCAGGCATTGATTTGACTAAAATATTCAGTTTGAGACACAGTGGAACTCTGCTGTTTGGTTAAAATTCCTTATCCTAAATCACAAGCAGTTCCTCCTCTTTCACTTAATCCCAAAGGGATTGTTATAGCAGTGGACACTGAGTAAGTGAGCACATTATCAGTCTGTTCATCCAATAAATACCCCTTCTGCTCTCTGTGCATTAACAGAAGGGAGTGAGTCAAAGATGAACAAAGAATTACAGTGCTCTTGGAATTCAGCCTACGATCCTTCCATATAATGCCACCTTAACTCCAGTGGGAGTTCTGTTGTAGGTTGGAGTAAATTTTCCTCCTCAGCTCAGGTAAGCTGTAGGCCTTGTGCCAGGTGTTGCAAAGAGCATTAATGCATTTTCTCATCTTGCAACTGTTGTTTGTGTTCTAAGGCTGAATTTGTTTTCAGTATTTTTCTCAGTGCAATATTTGCAGCTTCCAGTACTGCTTCAATGCCCCAACTTGTAATATTTTGCAGAAATGAAGGAGCTGAGAGCATGTATGTATGTATATGGCATTAGCATATAGTAATGGTATGTTTTATGACGTGTAAGAGCTACTAAGAAATTGGTTTGTAATTCTTCAGGCATTCCCCACAAAGACTACTGCTGTGAGTCACCCCACTGAGATGGGTAGGATCAGACCTTGCACATGCTCCCATGGTATTTGTCCATTGGTCTTCTCTTTAGAGAAGCTGTGGGTGGTGACACAGATGTGCTGGACTGGTCACTGGCCTTGTTTCAATTTCAGATATGGAGCTGTGGCTTTCAGACAGCTGGAGATGGAAGGGATGTGCACCTTTCACATCTCAGCTGAGAAACTACACCAGGATGTGTTTGTGATGATTTCAGGGTGAGCAGCCATCAGCAGCATTTTGTTGACTGTAATGTTCCACACAAGCAGTGGTGTGGTTCTACTCTGAGCTGGGGAAATCGTGTTGGTTCTGCTGCAGGATTCTCATGTCACACCATCCTCTGCCATAACAAAACACCAGCAAATGTCTTGGCACAGAGAAGGATAAGGTTCTTCCTTAGGTGAGGGAAGGGAACTTGCCCCACCCTGATGATATTGTTTGAGCTTCAAAAGAGCCTCTCTTTGAGAACTTCTTAATGTTTCTTGGTAAATTGAGGTGCTGCACAGAGCAATTAGAGACCAGACCTCAAGGCAGAAATGTTTAATCCTTATTTTTAGCACCTTGCATTTTTTGAGTGCACCCCATAGAGTGAAGTAGATTAGTAAATAAAATAAAGACAAGGGAATGTAGACATAAAAATAAATAATTTTGTCATAAGCAGATGGTACACTTGTATTAAAGCCAGATGAGACGCAAAGATATTGTAGCATGAAAGCTAAATGTCTCTTGGAGCAGTTCCCCCTGAGCACAGTTATATCTCAATGTAGGGATCACAGATACTCTGAGAAGACAGAAGTTTCAGTAGTAATTTTCCTTGCTTCAAATGAACTTACCTGTTTTGCATGTAAAAGCAGGATATTTACAGTTTCTGAACTCTGATGAAGCACTCTTAATTCTTAAATTCATTGAAATGTTGGTTTTGATAGATAGGCTACATGTGCTCAAGAGAGTTACTTAAATAACTTATATAAGAAAACCTTTCTTGAAATTCTCTGTGTATGTAACAGATGGGTATTACTGCTCTGTAAAGTAGATGATGATTTCCCAGGCCCTCAGATTTGGGAAATCTTGCTTTTGTTTCTTAATCCTCTGAAGAGAAAAAGCCTAACACTGACTTGGGAACCTTGCAGTGCATAAGCAATCCTATCAGACTGGAATTATTAGTACACAGAGACCTCTGGTGGAAATTGCTCAGTACTTCAGGGAAATACAGATCTGTATTTTGGAACAAAGCTTGGAAAACCCTCCTGGTGAGAAAGGTCAGAGGCCTGGGCAGGACTACATTAGCAGCAGTATAGATTTTTTTAATGTGGCTTTTCCCTCTGTCCTTTCTAGCAGAGCTGAATGACACTCTTTAAAGAAAATAAACTAACTTGGATCTGTAGACAAGTGCAAGAATGGCAACCCTCCAAGCTGCCTCTGGGAAGCAGCAGTCCCTTTGACCCAGCAGTGCCTTGGCAGACTGCAGTGTGTCCCTGGTGCTGGTGACAGCTGTGCTGGGGCACACCTTTGGCTAACACAGGGACCCCAGGGAGAAGAGAAAGTCCAGGTGGCCAAGTCCTGACATCTACACCATGGTACAGCACCAGCCTGTGCTGAGGAGCTTCAGAGAGAGCCATTCCCTACATCAACAAATGATCAGTGAGATGCTGAAGCCATAATTCCTGTGCTAGTCTGTCCTGCAGAAGCTTCCTCGTGGATATTTTCCTTTATCAATAGTTTTTCTTTGGACACAACAGATACATTGTAGTACAGTGCCAGTGCCTCAGCTCACAGCAGGTTGAATAAAGCTAAAGCAGGGCTTGGACCCAATAGTTTTTCCCAGTAGGTTGTAAAATTTGGTAGCTGTCATAGGTATTGGCTTCCTCTTTCTGAAAAGGAAACTGGTTTTGCTCTGGGACAGCAAGAGAGCAAAAAAACCAGCAAAGCCCCCAAGGTTCAACAACTGTCCACCACAGACAATGCTGAAGAGTCCCAAGTTCATCTTTGCAACAGGATTCAAGCTTAAAAATACAGGAATTCTTCTGAAAATCCAACTCACAAACACATGTGTTTATCTTCTCTCCAGATCTACAAGAATTTACAACAAAAATTGTTAGAAATTTGTCTAGAAAATGTCTAGAAGTATAAGCTGATGAGTCAGTACATTGGTCTGTTATGGTTCAGAGCTACAAGTAGTATAATTAATGCAATTTGGAGTAAATTATGCTGTAAAATGGCCCCTGTGAAAAGTTTAGAAGTTAATGGAAAGATTTCTACTGCCTTCAAGTTCTTGGTTGTGCTCAAAGCGAGCATCTCCACCAGCTGCATAGTACACATACATTGTAGATGCATTTCAGCAGTTTCCCTGGACATTTACAACTGCAGTTTTCTCTGCTTTAAACTCAGCAGAGTGTAGCTGGTGGCCATGTGTACAAGGAATGGTGGTGTACTTTTCAGTGTGAGTGACAGTTTGACAGACATCTTGTAGAGGTTGGGATATTAGTTTCTAAGCTTAAGCTTCCCAGTGGAATTCCCATTTTTCTTAAAAAAAAAAAAATCTGCAAAAACTTTCTTGTTTTATCCTCAGACCAAAGCCCAGTTTAGCAATCTCAAGTTGGTAGTATTTTATAGTTCTCTTGATTAAAGTTTCTATCAGTTAATTTTCATATAAACACATTCTTGCTTCTACTGACACAGTCAATACTAAATACTTGTGAACTAGTTCAGTTCACACACGTCTTTAAAATTTAAAATATTTAAAAGAATATCAAGAGTCACAGACTTTCTTAAAGAAAAAAATCAGATAATCTTGGCCTAAAGCTCTCTCATCCAGCAGCCAACCCCACACTCCAGCCTCTATATGTAACTGCTTGTACAAAATTCCTTCTCAGTCAGTTTTCAGACTTCAGTTCCGCCTCATTATTTGACAAACCACTTCTCACCCCCATCCTAGATATATCTTAGGAATTCCTGGGCTGCTTGACTTTTGATTTTTCAGAAGAAACTATCGGTGTTATAACTTTTATCTTACACAAAGAGGCCATTGACCCAGGTGCTGATGTTTAATTATGTCCTCTAATACCTCCTTCCTAAAACATTGTTTGACTTTTCTTGGATCTACACTAACACTAATTTTCTGTGGTAGATAGAATATGCAGCCTGGAATACTTAAAATAAAAAGAATATATTCCCCAAAATACAGAGTTGCATTCATACAGATTAGCTTCCCTGTCATGCCAGAATAAATCACTCAAAACTATTTTACATTGTTTCCTACTAGTCATAAATAGAATTCACACGGTGATAATGCTTGCTGTGATATTAGGCCTGAATGTTGTTCATTTCTCCAGATACCATCAGTTTTTATAACCTGTCTGTACTTAGATTTTGTGACAAACATTTGTCACAGACATAAGCTCCACTGGGCTGTGTGTTACACATGTGCAGAACAAAGTTTTTGAATTTTTCATATATTCCACCATAACATTTTCAAAACCGTGTCTTTACTGAGTTTTCTACTGATTATTCCTGTGAGCATTCAAATCTGCATTGACATTTTAGGTAACTTAGGTAACATGGTGGCCATTTTAGTGTCAAAGGAGAAAAATTAATATAAGATGTTCCAAGTGCTTGGCTTCCATGATATCCTAAAAAAATATTCTGAAAGGTTGAGTAATTCAAACTGAAAATAATTCGAGCATTTTTTGGCATTACAATCAATGTTCATAAAGAAACATGTGGCCAGTTTAGGGTAGTCAGTACAAAGCAGCAAATTGACTCCATTATTTTACAGAGGATCAAGCACTAGGCAGAAGTTTACTCACATTATTGTGCTCAACTCTGATGAAATAATTGAGATTGCAGATGGAAGGAGCATGTAGCCCATCAAATCTTTTTAAATACCCATTTTTATTAGTATTTTTTACCTGTTATGCACATCATTAGCATTGTAAGGAAAGCAAGAGTCATAGTACATATATTCCTGAAAGTAAGCCAGCTTTAGAGAAAGCCAACATTATCTTCCTTTCACCCTACAAATGAGAGGATTAGAAGTACAACGGAAAGCAAGAATGTTTAGAAAGTCTTGGAGGCCACTTTAAAGCATGTGTATGTTACAAATGATCACAGAAGTGAATATTAAAAGATGCATAGCTGAATTCCAAAATTGTAGAGGTTTTGGCAAGCAAGTAAGAAGCCCTTTTCACATAGTGTCATCTGTTTTTACTTTTACACTACAACAGCCCTGCAGTATCCTTTTAAATAGTGCAGGAGCCCTCAGCTGGGCCTCCCTAACTTGTAGTGGAAAACCCACCAAAATGTAGAAAAACCTTACCCTCTCCATAGCAGGAGCCATGGGTCAGGAGTGCATGTGTGTATGCCATAATATAGGGCAGAGCTGTGTGATCTGTATAGGTTTTACAGATGAGAAATTAGGCCAGTTTTGTCACCATATTGACACCTTCTCCTAGATGAAGAATTCAGCCCAGCCCAAAAACAAAAGCCCAGCACTGGGACTAATCAGCCTTTAAAATTGAATAAATTAACATTTCAAAAGCAAACCCATCCGCAGCAGTTTTGTTAGCCAGGAAAGGGAAGACTCCACTAAATCCAGTAGAGATTCAGCTATTTGATGCTGCCCAGCCATATCCCAATGCACAGTGACACAAAGTCAAGAGATGGCATCTTCAGCCTTTTGAAGTAAGAATGTCTACATTGTCTCCATGGGCTGTTTCAAATGGAGATGTCTCTACTACAGCATTCATTCTACTCAGTCCTTTATTCCTGGAGTTTCCTGTAGGACATCTGAGTGAATCAGTCAGTATATGGATAGACAGTGACACTACAGCTCCAGGCCTTAGGAGCATCACAGCATAGCCTAGATTCCCATCAATTGCAGTAGTAATTGTACATGTTCTGACCCGGCTTCTGCTCATTTCTGCAGCAGCATCTCCAAATGCCACTGCCCATTCCATGGAAGACTAGAGCTGACCCTGCTGTGTGGTGAGGCAGCAACCTTTGACATGCCTAGCAATGAACATGCCATGAATCTGAAAGCAAACATTTAGGGGCTCAAAGCCCTAGTTTTTAAGTGTCTGAATCAAAGCTTCAAACAAACGAGCTTGCATGAGTGCTTCACTAAAAAAATGGGGGAATTGGAGCATTTGTCCCTAATCCAAACCAGAGTGGTTACTGACAGAAGGACACTTGTAAAGGATCAAAGCTATTGCAAAAAAAAAAAAAAAAAATTAAAAAAAGGGGGAGTTAAAAGAGAGGGTACAATTCCAACAGATACTTTCCTGTCTGGAAAACATGAGAGAGACATAAACATTTTTATTGTCATGTCACATGATGGTGCTGCATTGAAGGTGATAGATTTCCTAGCAAATGTTTGTGTGGAAAGGCAAACGTGGCAGAGTGAGCTACTAGGACCTTTGGAGCTTGCCAGCCCCCCAGGAATGCTGGGGATCAGTGAGGACCAGTAGGTTCCTTACAGTGTGAGTGTGAGAATGTGTGTGAGAGAGAAAGGGAGTTCATATGCAGTGAAATAAAGGAATATCTGAGGCTTTACATTTGTGTATATACTTCACTGCATATCACTTTACATTATATATATATACACAGTTTAAACAACATGTAGTATAAATTTCATCTACCAGTTTTTCATTAGTAGTCTATAAATGTGCAGAACTGCATAGTATTTTTAAGGCTGAAATTCTGTCCAGAGAACTCAAAAGCAGGATCTTGCTGGTTGTGCAAGAGTGCAGTGAGCATTTATGGGAGCTTTGCCCTCAGCAGGCTTGTGTGAGTGTTTCCTTTCATTGCCTTGAGCAGCAGAGAACTGGGTACACCAGATATACAGTGGCCAAATTACTTCTTGTATTGCCCTCAGCAAAGCTGCACCAAGACAGGGCCATTTGATCTATTGACCTTTGTTACAACTACAATTATTGTAAACTACATATTTGCTGAGATATTAATTCCTTGCTTTAATTTGACACTTTATTAACCTGGGGAAATTGACACAAAATAGAACCATCTTTTTGCTGTTCATTTAAAGTCCCATTGCTGAAACAGACAAACAAACTGCACAGAGTTTATATAATGGCCAGTACTAGATGTAAAATAACTTATAGCTTGTGCTTATAGAACAGCCTGCTGTTACTTGTTTATATTACTGCCCTGAATCTCAACTCTTCTTATCCCCTGTTAACAATGTTAATTTTATGTTATGTGGACAATACTGACATCCATGTAAATAGTTTATATTGGTTTGAATCCTTCTATATTGGGTGCTGAAGTCTGCATCCTATGAGTTTCCTAAGCTACCACTGTAAGGTAAAAACTGTCCTGGAAGACTGGGAGTGAGAAGAGGACACTGAGGGGAGAGCAAACTGCAGCTCATTTCAATTTCATACTATTGCTGCCTGAGATTTGTCCTTCACACAGAAGTATGGAAAAGTAGATCTTTTCCTGTAGCAGGTCAAAAAAAACATGTAGGTACAGAGCTCTGCTTGAACTGAGGCTTTTGGGGCAGCACAATTTAACTAGAGGTGTGTGGTGCCTAACCACTTGTATCAACTCTTGCCTTTCTACTGATCTTCTGCTAGCCATGCTCCAGAAGTTCACTGTTGATCACTGGATGGCAAAAAGCAGCTGTGAATGTTCAAACTATTTCTCCTCTTTAGGCACCATGGCCCACTTGGCCACAAACTCTGACTTCCATCTTCAGGGGGCCAGCATCTGCCCAGCAGAGAAGCTGCCAGGCCCTCCAGCTGCCAGGGCCGAGAAGTTGCAGAGGGAGGATGCAGTACCAGCAATTAACAAAGGCCTTACATGAATGGACAGAACATTTGGGTTTCAATTTTGGTCCCAAAGTTCTTGCTCAGCTCTGGACTGGCATTATGCCCTTTGAAAGTTTTAGTGGGAGGTTTGCCTGATTAAGATAGGAGAATCAAGTCCAGTGGGAGTAGCAGTCTATTAATACCTCTCCCTTATAAGACTATCCTTGCCAATTCTGTTTGGCTGCTTCATCTCCTGATATTCACTTTGACTTTCTTAATACTAACCAGCCTAAATATTTCTTGTTTGTCTTTCAGCAATATACTAAGTCCTTTGCCGCTTCAATTCAGTGAAGATAGATTATAATTTTTCTCCTGAAACATTGTATTTCTCTGAGCTGCAGTGGGAAGGTTTAAACTGGGGTTCATGTTCAGTAAGATAGCATCCACTTAAATGTGACAGCTAAGGAAGAATACAAGCAAGTGGACAGAAACAAGCCATTTCCTTATGAAGCCTCTTTGTTCTAATTACATAGTAATGCTGTCACTTCTCTAGAAATATCTGTTTCCTGGCTTATAATGTCATCTCTGCAAATCTCTGCAAATAATGCACATCTGCTAGGATGTGTATTATTTTGTAATATTTATAATTCTATTTTAATATTTATATTATATTTATATTGCAATTTTACATTTTAGCAACTCCGTTTTTCAGTGATACAAATCAGGAGCAACTTCACTACATCAAATTAGGTAAAGTGGCACAAACAGCAGCAGAAAAGACCTCTGACTTCCAAGAGACCTAGTGCATATTGGCTGTTTGCTAGCAAGTGCAGTAGCCCTGATTTTTTTATTGTAGTATTTATTATTTATAAACATGTAACTTTCCGAACTCAGAAGAAGAGGCCTTCTTTGAAGAGGGCAGTGTTGAAAAAAACAAAGTCAGACTGTGGGGAAAAAGATACATTATACAACAAAGGCTCACTGAAACACTGGGCAAGGTAATACTAATTATACATTTTAATCTTAATTGTTATTAAGCATGCTAACTTCCTTTCCTCCTCCACAACCTACTCCTGACATTTTCAGCCTCTGTACCACTTAATTCCAGGCTCTGATGCTAACCCTCACTCATTAGAGGTGTGGTAGACCTAATCAGCTATCCTAGGTTTTGTGGGAGGGATGGAGTTTTGAGAAAGGAATTCAAAAGAAATGAGGTTACAGTTCTAAAAAGGATGTCATGGGCAGGAGTACAGATCTCTGAGAGACAAATAGGTGAGCAGGATATTAGGTTTGGCTAATGGAGAAACAATCAACATGTGGCTGCCACATGACAAGATGTAAGTAGGAAGGGGCAGACTCGCAGGCCATCACAAGAAACATGATCTGGAGGTAGAGGCTGTGTGGAATGTGTGAAGAAATGTGCTTTTAAGAAGTTCTCATGGGAGGCAGCTGGAACCAGTTCTTTCATTGTGCAGTGTGGTGTGCTGATCTTTAAGGGTACACCACAAGGTTTAAGCAATAGCATGTCAGACCAAGTGTGGTGGTGATGGTGGATTCAACCACTTTGGTCCCTGCATCCCAGCTTCCCATATGCCCTGGAGAGGAAAGGAATGGCTGCCCAGGGAACTGAGTCCTTATTTGTTGGGGATGATGAAGGGAGAGAAGGTAACTTGCCATGTTTTCTGCCTGATCAGCAATGACTTCCCCTGCAACCCATCAGGTGCAATACCATCAATAGCCACTTTCCCAGGCTCTTCTTCATGCCTGTTTTCATCCTGGCAGCCAACATGGTCATCACCCTCAGCATCACCACAACCACAGAGCCTGAGGACTCTTCTCAATGCTTCAAACCCAGCAGTATCTCAGTCCTTACCCCCAGGTCCCCTTCAGGACTCATCATCCAGGTGCCAGGGGGTTGATGTAGTAAGTCTGGGCAGGATGGGGCTGGTAAGATGAAAAAAAGTTCTGGTTTTGGCTGGGATAGAGTTCATTTTCTTTACAGTAGCTTTACAGTGCTGTGTTTTGGATTTGTGACCAGTGGCACTGACCCCACAGGGATGTGTGGGATTGGCTGCCTACTGGAGTTAACCCACAACAAAGCAGCAGCAGGAGCCAGTCCTGTGGAGCCAAGGTGTAAAACACAGGCATGACAGGGAGAGGATGTTTCCAAGTGACTCTTGAGCAAAGCTTATAAAGAATGGCCACATCCTCAAGACAGTGAGATTTGGTTGTGGCCTAGGTAAAAAACATGAAGGAAGGTGGGCATAAGACCCAATGTAATGATTTGAGTCATGAGAGTTTGCAGATGTTGCCCATGGAATAGGGAAGAATGACCTGAAGAAAGTTTCAGAGGGGACATGCTAAGAGTTTTTCTGCTGATTTCAACACAGTTGGGATGATAGTCTTGTGTCATTTAGTTTGCCTTCTATTAAACTCTTGCTGATGCCAACCTATCCAGGAAGAAACTCCTGACAGATTTTTTTTATTTTTTCCCTGTGGTAACACACATGTATTAGACTGCAGCAAACAGATGATATTCAGGGCTTGGGTTCTGGAAGTGTGAATTCTCGAGCAATAGGTACATCCCATCATCAAACCCTGCTGCTCTTGAGAGGGGTTTTATGGTGCAAAGCAGCAGCAATCTCCAGATATTGCGTGCTAGCTGCATTATTTCTTTTTGTTTCCTGGCTTCTGACACTGTCATTCAGGTGATACAAAAGTGAAGTTACAAATCTCCTTAAATAAATATGTTCTGTTGTCCATGTTGGGATGTAATTATTCATTAATTCACATTTCAAAAGGCATTTTGATGAATGTACCAGAGGGCATGTGATAGAAATCCTTTTCTCCAGTATTTATGAGGGGAAACTACGATGGGGTAAGTGTCACGAATCTGGCACTAAATTTATTGTTCTTGTCAACTCTCAACATACTTCTCACCCAATAAATCTCTTAGACTTTAGACAGCACATCTGAAATATTTGTCCAGAGGAGAAATATCTGTTGCAGGTTTTCTTTCTTAGGTATTATGGCTTTATAACTTTAAAGGTGAAGTTTCTCACCTGGTCATTTGAAGAAGCATTTTATAGATTAGCAATCAAATGGAAATGAGAGTCACTAGTTTCATTGCAATGAATAATATCTATAACAAACACATAAAATTATGGGAACAGAAAAGTAAATTGTGCAACTTCTGTCCATCAAGATAATCTTCATAGCATGCATAATGCTTTTGGAAGTACTAGATTTTTATGAGTGTTTCTCAATAAATGGCTGCTAAAACATTTCACATGCCACAAGAGAAAATTCAAGCAGTGAAGTTGCAAAGTCAGGTAGTTAATGTTGTGAAATACTCACGTTGCTGGAAAGGTTTGTGATACAATCTTTAAAAACTTCCTTCTGATTTGTTTTTCTTTTCCCACAGAAAATCTGTGGCTGGTTACCACTGAAGAGACTGGTAAGTCATAAAGTCCAATACTTTTGAATTGAGTGTGGATTTTCACATAAACTGATGAGCTAACTGACAGCACAGTGACAGGTCATTAGTCTTTGTATGGAGAACTTGCCAGCAGAGAATGAGATGTACTGGGCTACAGAATTTTGTTAGATAATGTGTGCAGGTTTTCTTGATTTATACTAAGATATACTGAAATCTTTGTGTTCTTATACACATGTCTGCTTTTACCTCTCTTTCTTAATCCCTTTCTGCTTTTCTCACATCCTTTCCAGGCTTTAGTTCCTGCTTCCCTTCCAGCTTTCCCCAGTTCTCTCAAGGGGAGCCATTTTTTCCTCTCATGAGCTTTGCTTCCACAGTCATCTCCAGCATGAGCTGAATCACATTCACTTTAGCCTAGAGCATGTTTAGTCCAGACAGAACATAAGGCTTGTTTAGTAATCCCTGTTGAGTGTGTACAAATGCTTTTCAGACACTTAAAACTCAGCTATCTTTATATGGTACCTGGAAATTTGACAATTTTACAATTATTTTTTTACTGACATTGTCAGAAGTTTCGATTCATTGAAAATTTCAGTTCTAATAGTTAAATTATGAAAGATATGCAAGAAACTAGAAACAGAGGTTTGAGTTGGAACATGTTAAGCAGCACTGACTGTAGGCATCTTTTGCCTGCTGTAGCTTTAGCTGAAATGCCTGTAGAGAACAAGGAATGGCAGCAATGCATACTTGCTAATAACATTTCCATCCCATACAAACCTTTCCATCTTCGAGTGGAAAGCTCCCAGAGAGAGAGAAAGTTAAATTTAACTGAAGTACTTCTATCTCTTCTGCCTCTAGGATATGTGTTCACACCTCTGCAAGATGTAAAGCAATCACCTTAAAGATTGTCTAATTTAATATGATTAGGAGTGTATAACATAAGAAGATTCATGAAACTGGGTATAGATAACTTGCTCCAGCTATGATACATGGCCTTCTCCTTTCTAAGCTTATTAAAGAGAAAGCTTGAGATCCCCTGGTGAGCTTCTTATCTCCAGTAATTAAGAATATCCTAATGGGCATGGTAAGTGCCTTTCTATGCATGTTGGGATGGACATAAACCATCATGGCCTCTTTCTGCCTCACATGAAGTAGCTCTGTGATTTCAGACAGAGCTCTCAGATATGTCTTGCACAGGGGAATGGCTCAGTTGTGACTCAGAACAATTTCCTATTAAAATATTTAACAGAGAAGCACTGCTTTACTGTGGTCATAGGCGAAATACTGATCATGGTATTTACTGACACATTTTTTCATACAGGAAAAGGAAATGTAGAAGGAAAGAAAATTATATCAGCCACAGGTAGGTAAGTAAAAATAAATAGTTTTATTTCATTATCTAACAGTAAAGTTGATTGTACAGGTGGCCATGCTGCAGAGCACTTTCAGTCTGATCTCAGAAGAGATTTCAGCAGGGAAAGCAAAAATTGTAAGGTGGCCAAGGACAGAATGTTAGAGGCAAATGTAATAATCCATGTGTCTTCAACAGACACAATATAGGCACCTTCTCAAAAAATGGCAAGTGTAAGAAACCAGCATGAACAGGATTCACATTCCAGACTGTCTGCATGCAAACAGGTGTGTGCAAAGCCATGGTCATGGAGTATTTAATGCATAACTTAGGTATGTTTAAAAATTTATTCCGGACTTTGGAAGGCTTTTTTGAAATTAGGTCTTTTTTGTCCACATGCTCTCTTCTTAAAGATTGATCTACACTTTCAAATCAATGAAATCCTTTTACTATGAAAGTTTTCAACCAGGAGTGTGTAGTTATTCTTTTCCTCATGTGAATTGGGGAAAAATTATCAGAACTAGCTGAAAGCTTCTCAATAGCTTAAGAACACTGTTTTCTGGGAATTATGGGGAAATCAAAATTCAGTAGTGTGGTAATGACTTCAGAGCAGTTATCTCAGACTCCACCTGTCCTGGGTGACTCAGGGTTTCACTGCTGACCACGCTGCTGGCCCTGCCACCTCCCTTGTGGTCCTGCTGGGCCTCTGTCATTACCATCTCCCCTGCTCATACTTGGGTTAACTGCCCTGCTCTGGGAATAGAGCACCTGGCTGGCAGGGGGAGAAGTGAGAGAGGACTTGGTATGATCATGCTGGGCGGTTTAGGGAGAAGGAGACACCCATCCCTGCTGCAGCTCTCCCTTGCTCTGTAAGGACACGGCTGCTGCTGCTTCTGGGACCTGCTGATCTTTGTGCCCAAGGCAGACCCAGCTCTTGGCTTCTGTAGACTTGGGACCTGGCCCATGTCTATGCAGTGCATCTGTCAGCAAACCTCTGCACCCCTCCACTCCCTGTTATGATTTGAAACTGCTCTTGAAGTGTTTGGAAGAAACTCTCATCACTCCTCTTTTCCACTTGCGTACTGAAAGAGTAGATGAACCCCCCTTTGTAAGGGAAGAGAAAGGATTAGAAAACAGGTGAGCTAGCAGGAGATCTCAGGCTTTGTATGCTGTGAGGAGTGGCTGAGGGGGTTATGCACACTACCAAACTCCTTTGTGTGTTGTGCCAGTGTACTTTACTTTCCTCTTAATGTGTGGAACATTTGCTTTGGTTTTTCATTTGTCAGCAAGGAAATTTGCTTTTTTGTTCTCCATCTTTTCCCAGCATCTTAACCGTACCTTGATGGAGGAACTATCTGCAGAGTATTTTAAGAGTTTTCAGCTGGCCAAACCTGAACAGAGTTCTTACCTTAGCAACTCATTTATCCTTTGCAGTCTATTCACAAGGAAAAGAGAGCTGCATCCTTGCGTGTCCATGGGATGAGTTTTCTTTGGAGCTCTAGTATATGATATATCTTCCTTGCAGACTAGAAACCCTTCACTGCATTCTCTGCAGGCACCAATGTTGGGACAAAAGGAAATACAAATGTGCACATTGCCATGAGATGTTTCAGTTCTCTGTCTAGTCTCTTCAAATGTTGCTATTTTGACATTAGCAATACATTGTTGTTTGGGTGTGTACATAAAGTGTAGAGTTTCCTTTTGCAACTAACTGGCACACATCCTGCTCCTTTCTGATTTAAGGTCACTAAATAAGTTACTAGAAAGAGCTATTCGTATCTGAGATTAAAAGCAAACAATGCATTAAACAAAACAAAACAGAAAGGCAGCTCCACCTCTTTAGTAAGTATTCTGGAGGGAAGACTGAAGGCTGGTTTGGGCAGGTAATCCTGTGTGTGTAAGACAGCACATAGGATTATTCTGGAGAGAGTCAGATCAGAGCCCCAGCTCATACAGTCAGAGATTTTATATTACATTTCTCTGAAAGGAATTAGGTATCAATTTAAGAGGGTACAAAATCCTATTTGATGTGAAAGTGAAAGTGAGCTGTTTGGCCAGATGTATATACTGCAGGTGGCTGCACTGGCAACCCTGTCACTAATCAGTATTTCAGAACAGGTAACAGCACTGAGCACAGTGCAGGATAATTATCTAAATGTTTATCCAGCTTTCTGGAATTCTTTTTCCATTATTAGTCTGCTACTGATACCTGAGCTAATGATTTTACAGCAGTGCTTCCACCAGCAGGGAAGTGCTTATCCTTTTTTACAACCCAGACTGAAAACTTTCTTGACTTACATACTAGCAGCAGCAGCATTTGGGCTCCAGAGCCACATCTGGGGCTACCATAAAAAGCAAGCTTTCTTGGTCCTGTGCCAGCCCAGGAACAGGTGCTAGAAGAAGCATTTATTTATCTTATTTTTCTGCCATTACCAGCCATTGCAGACTGGAAATGCTCTCTGTGGTCCATCTACTCCCTCCCCAAAATGTGACCCTACAGTCTTCAGCCATCTATTTCCTTCTTCATCAGCAGGAACTGCTTGTGGCCAGGTGCTTTCCTTGGGAGTGGGGAAGTATCAGCCAGAGCTGTCTCCCTAAACCCAAAGAGGACAGTTGCCATTTTAAATGTGGGAGTGGTTGGGGAGCCTATTGCTAGAGTTTCAGCCAGACCTGCAGAAAAATCTTTCCTAAAGTTTGCTGCTCATGACCCACCTGGCAGGTGCCTATCTAGTGTTACTAGATAAGGTACTTGAGTATAATAAATGTCAATAATAATTGATGTTTGAACATTACAGCTGAACTGATAATATTATGGTAAAAGCAGCAATATCTGGGATTTGTGAGTTACCAGGACTTCCCTTCCACAGGGAAAAACCGGCATCACCTGGCAAGCAAGAGATCCCAAACACCCTGTGAGGGGACATCACCATTGTGCAGCTCCGAGGTCCATGGCTTGGTGGATGTGGGTTTTAGTTTCAAGCCAAGAAGCAGGTGGAGGGTCAGGCGATGGAGGAGAGGCTGGGTACAGAAATTGGGACAACCTTGTGCTTAGGAGCCAGGCCGTTGCCTGGAGTCTGCTCAGGCGGCTTGGCATGGGGAGGGCTCAGGATGGGTGTGCAGGTAGCCGGAGGAGCCGGTCCGTGCTGGGCCTGGGCCTCCGTGACAGCGGGGCCAGGGCACTCCCAGGCCCAAGGGCCGGGCGCCTTTGGCCGGGGGAAGCGGGAGCGCTGCCGCCAGCCCCGGCCGGCTTCTCCTCGCCGCCCTGCCTCCATGTCGGGCGCGCATAAAGAACCATGTCATGCTTCAGCGGGGAA
Organism: Agelaius phoeniceus; assembly: GCF_051311805.1. NCBI lineage: Eukaryota > Metazoa > Chordata > Aves > Passeriformes > Icteridae > Agelaius > Agelaius phoeniceus. The sequence goes on from NC_135277.1 coordinate 9,646,103, forward strand.
GGGAGGGCCGGGCGGGACTGGAGCGCTCTCTGCTCTCCTATTTTCATAGAAACCGATCTGTGTACCTAGAAAATAACAGGAAGGGAAAGCGCGGGGGGAGGCGCGGGCGGGGTGGGGGGGGATAAGAAGATCCTGTTTTCGGTCGCTGCCCGAGGAGTAATTCGTCGGAGACGGCTCCATATTCCCGGGGCCGCGGCGGCTGCGGCGGGGATGGAGCGGGCGGCGCGGGCGGCGTAGCCCAGCGCGCACGGGGGGGCCGCGGGCAGCGCCGCGCCCGCCGCCGCCGCGGGGCGAGGGCTCCCCGGCCGCCCCCGCCCGGCCAGCCCGCTCCCTGGTACCGGGGGCTGCTGGGGTTGTGTCCAAGGCCTCCCCCTCCCCCGCGTACACACTCACACACACAGACACACGCACACACACTCACACTCACACACACACACACACACCCCATCTCCTCCTGCCGCCGCCGCCGCCGCCGGAGAGATCGGGGATCGCCCGCGGGCCCGGCCCCGCTCCCGGCTGCGCCCCGTGCCCGGGCGCATCGCACCCCGCGGGGGCTCGCCCGGCTGCCCCCGGGGCGGCGTGCGGGAGGGCGGGGGGACACACGGCGGCTCCCGCGGCGGCTCCCGATGGCTCGTCCGCGGCCCCGAGAATACAAGGCTGGAGACCTGGTGTTCGCCAAAATGAAGGGGTACCCGCACTGGCCGGCCCGGGTGAGTACCGCGGCGGGGGCGCCCGGCCCCGCGCCGCCGCCCCCATCGCCCCGCGGCCGGGCGGGCAGCGGCCGGGCCGCGGCCAGGAGCCGCCGGAGGCCCCGGCTCCGGCCCCGCCGGACGGGGGGCCGCGGTGCGAGCCCACCCCGCTATTATTGTGCATCTTTTCTTTGATCTGTAGATTTCTCCCCGGCCCCCCGGGAGGAGGAGGAGGAGGAGGTGGAGGAGGAGGAGGAGGAGGAAGGGGGAGGGAGGGGGGCGAGCGCGGGCTGTACCTGGGTTGTTATCGCGGGGAGGAGGCTTGGGGAGCCGGCAGCCCTGCCTGCATGAAAACGATGCTGTTTATTATGCGCCCTCCCTCGCCCCGGCCCCCGGCTCCCCCGGGAGACAGAGGGGCCCCCGCCGCCCCCCGCGGCCCGGGCAGGGCAGGGCGGCCGCCGCCCCGCGGCCCCGGGGCCCAGGGAGCGGCCGGGACAGCGCTGCGGGCCGGGCCCGGGGAGCTGCGGGGACGGGCACGGCCCGGGGCAGGGACAGCTCTGCAGGGGGCGAGGCCCGGGGCCAGGCTGTGCGCGTCCCTGCGCGGCGGGATCAGCCCGGCCCGGGGCCCTTGGGTGAGGGGAGTCGGGTCTGGCTCGGGGGCAGCCCCCAGCCCTGGTGCCACCCCACTGCACCCAGGCTTTTGGGGTCTCCCGCAGCTCCCGCCGCACCTTGCCCTTTACTGGGTTGACTTTCTTTCATAGGCCTTTGTCATTTTTTGTTTTACACTGCTGTGATGCAACTGAGATGCAAAGGCACCGTGGTCATTTGACGGTCAGATAAGCGCTGATTGTACTTGAACATCCATTTCTAGTGCTGCTACAATAACGAAGGGCAGAGCTTTCCGTGGGGGGTCTGGTACTGGCACACTTACATGGCCTGTCCTTTCCCTCCTCTTTGGTCACTGTTGTGTAAACTCACTAAGTAACACGTGTTGTGGGAACTCTTGGCAGGCATCAACCAGTGAGTCTGTATTTACTTGTCTTCCTGGGCCTTGCTGGGATGACTGGGGAGTGCTTCATGCCATTTCCTAGTCAAGGAAAGTTGCTGTTCTTTATGGACTGTAAAGAGCATGAAGATAGTGAAGAGTTGTGTGCAACCTGCAGGGAAACATGGATGAGCAGGATAGAGATGGACTGACATTTAGCATTAGCCTTGGCAAGACAGCCCTGGAAAAGGATGGGTGTAAGTGCTGGGAAGGTGTCCTGGGCAGAACTGAGAAGCAGAAGTGTTGTTGAGCAGCAGACACTGTACAAGGAGGGAAGGCCAACACAGCAGGCTTAAGCAAAGGTTGGTGAAAAAAGAATAGCGACAGGGTTCTAAATATCCAGAAGCCTGGTAATGAGGTGGTGCATGCAATTATTTTGGCAGAGCAGGCTAAAATTAGCATGCAAAAGGCCGAACATAATCAACAACGGGTTGTGGTTTTGTAATTCTATCATTATACAGGTTGGTGGATATACTACCTAAAAAATGGCAATTTATGTCAGCAGAACAGCATGAGCCACTGAAAATTGACTTCTTTCCTACCTCTGTCATGGTTTAATTTACTGTGAAAATTTTAATGTGAACAGTTGAGACCATTACCACGTTGAAGCATGTTAATCCCTTTCCTTTTTGAGCCTTTGTAAAACTCCCATTTGTTTACTCAGAAGCAGAACAGGGCCTTTTGTTTTAATGGCATTTTCTTTCCTTTCAAAAAATCATTATATGCTATGCAGCTGGTCATACCTTTTGACTGGCTTACTAAATAGGCACCTGAATGGCAATAATATCCACAAAGTACATCTTGACTAGGAAAAAATAGGTGTGCTGTTCACATAACTCACTTTGTGCAGACTAACAGGATGTAAAGTTCAAGTGAAGACAAAGCAGTCTCTAGTTTTAACATGACTTAGCAAGTAGAGGCAGAACCTGTAGAGAGTCCAGAGTCTACCATGAGGTAGGAAGAGAGCTGTCAGGAGAGGGGAGCAGTAGTGCTGGGTGTTAGCTCAGCAGAGTGTGCACAGAATGTGCTCCTGTGACTTGTGATGCCATTACATGCAACTTCATGGTAGATCAAGCTGATGTCTGCCTGAACCCTGTTAAAGTTACAGTTCATGCCATCCCTGCTAGGACTTTTCATCGTCTGGGTTGCCAAGTTTTGCCTGGTGCACTTTCTTCAATGAAGACAAAACCTAATGATAACATTAGTCTTTATTTTGCTTCTCAGAAAACATTATGGCATATAAACAAGGAGCAAAGAAATATTTGAGTTGAGAATGCAACTTCTGACTAACTGAATGCCTTTATCCAGGGGATTCACTTGCTTCCAGATTCTTGAGTGGTTGCTAGCTACTTCTCTCTTTATTATGCAATTAGCATGTTTGATCTTTGTATTCTCATAAAAACTTCTATATTTCATGCTAATATAGTAGCTTTAGTAATATGAGTAACAATACATTTAAATGGCAGTGTTATTGCCCCTACCAAGTGGTGTTTGGCATCAGTGAGACCTTTGGCATGAATTTCCTGTCTAGGGACAAACTTCTTAAACTGTGTTTAATAAACCTGTGAAGTGTTGGAGCAGGACAGAAGTGATCTGCCTGCCCTTTAATGAAACACAGACATAACTGCCCTGGCTCAGAATCAGCCATGTATTTCTGTGCACATGGGTAGTGTCATGCAGAGGAGGTTCCTCACATCCCAGAGGCTCCAGCAGCAGAATGCAGACCTGCCCCCAGCTCAGTGACTCCTGTCTCTCCCAGGGATGGTGCCACAGCACTGCAGACAAACCCAGCACAGGCAGCCCTCTCAACCCCTGCTTTAGCTTCCCACCCCTCTCTTTGGAGCTGTGTTGATCCAGTGATCAGTAAGAATAAGCTGGACAAACCATCCCTACGAGTAAAGAGGGAAAAAAAGATGCAAAAAGTGGCAAAATAGTGATGAAATAGCAAGGAACCTTTGGAAAATTGTGTCTTATAACTGATGGAGTGCTCTAGCAGTCAAACTGCATTTAACATTTCTTTGTAGATTGGTCTAGAATTAATTTGAGAAGGACTGGATTCGCCACACTTGGCCAAAAGAATAATGGCCACATACCCGATGGCTGAAAGAGATCACTTAGGTCTTATTACCTGGAAGGGCTGCTTTGCTTTTTGGTATCACATTTTCTTGTGCAAAGCCAAAATTTCCTTTAGTTCGACTGAAGGACAAGAAATAGGTTTAGAATTGTATTGAATGGTAAAGGAAATACAGTTTGGTTAACATGGTTTTTATGTTTGTCTGTGATATCTGTTGTCTTCAGATGCTCATCAAAAATGCAGAATAAATATAAACTGGCCAGATCATCAATCCAACAAGTAAGCAATTGTGTATCCAGAGAGCATGAAAAAAATAGAGGGAAGATGCCATTGTGGTTAAAATGTAGAAAATAAGAATTTAATTTGTTGTACATTTGATGACTGGTCACTGCCTTTGAAGCACTAAATCCCCTGTATCTTACTTCCTTGTTTGTAAAAGACAGTTAACAACTCTTGTCCCTTTAAAAAGGTGTTGTGGAGACAAAATCCCTAAGGGTTTATGAGTTTCTTTGATACTGCTGTGATAGGAGCAGTATTAGCACACATATGCAGAAAAATCTCTTCCTTCAGTTACCCTAGTTTATCTAGGATAAATGTCCTGGTTTATTGAGAAATTGCCCCTTGAATAGTCACTCAGATGAGATAAAAAGGAAAACTAGTGGTAGATTCAGAAAGATCAATAATGGTGTTTGTTTTATGAGTGACCCTGAAGAAACAATAGGCACTTAGTTGCTGAAATTAGCTACTAATTTAAAAATAGGAAGGAAGCTGTTAATGCAACTGTAGAGAGCAGAGAAAAAGTCTGGAATGACCTCAATAAAATAAGAACATGCCCAAATAAATGGCTGGTGCCATTATTGAACAGAAGTCTAGGATTGTGCAGCTGGGGAGACAAGAACTGTATTTGGATAAGCAGCAGGAGTTTGTGTAGGGATGGCAAAGTTTATTTGGCATAATACAAGAGACCCAAGCAGGTAAGACAATATATTTTAATGTAAATAAAATGGATTTTAATGTAAATAATGGATGTTTTAAGCTGTTTAGAATGTTGTGCTGGGAGGAGAACACAGCCTTTAGAGTGTTGGTGTCACACCATTATGAAGGTGTATTTGCCATCTTGGCAGGGTGAAGTTCCCATTTGCTGCACTCCCGTTTGTCTTGGTCAGTTCCTTTATTGCTACTCTGAATTAACATGTACTTAAACTCCAGATTTGCTACTTAACTAACAATGAATGAATGCCACTCTTATGAATGCCACTGTGAAAAAACATCTGCCAGTAGCAATGGCAGGATGGGATTTGGGGCACTTCAATGTATTAGTTGCAAATGGATGTGAAATGTTCAGTATATTGCTTAGAGTAATACATAGTAAATGCTGTCATTTTAATGGGAACTAGTGTCAGTGGCAGGCAGAGCCATCATAATGTAGTGATTACATGGGAGTTTTTAGCTCAGTATTTTCAGTATTGTTGACTGTGTCCCCCCTCCAACAAGGAATGAAAGTAAGGCACCTCAAAGTATGAACTAAAATAATTCAAGGGAAAGGTTTAAAGGTAAGCTTATGCCTAAAGATTGTGTTAGATGGCAGCCTGGAAAGGCTCATAACAGTGTGGTATCATAATGTAATATAATGTTAGACACTGCTAAAAGAAATGACTACTACAGAGTAACAGAAGACTTTCAGTATCAGCAAAAAAAAAAATTTCAAAAATATATTTTGGACACCCCTATGCAGACATTTTAGTAAATAACCCTCTGTCATCCAGTTCAGTGAAGTGTGGATGGAGCCAAAGGGTTGATTTTGGTACAGTTGAAAAAATAGGACCAAGGCTTATATTCTGACATCATTTTATCAAGTACAAGGTACAGAAACAACTTTGGTCTGTTCTAATGGCCAGTATGACAGCTTGCAAATATTGAACTCTCCAACACATCATAGAAGAAAGGTTCTGTGTTTTAAGTGTTTGATATTTAAAACAGACCATTTGTTTTTGTATTAATATAAGAATAAGGGAAGGTGGGTTTTTCCCTGGCAGGGTTTATCTTTTTTGGCAAAGAATGACAGACAAAAATCAGATTAGATCCAGAAAACTTCAAAGGGTCCATCAAAATAGACAACAGATCTTTCTCTGTGTTTTTCTGCCAAAACTTGGTCTGCAGTCTTTTGAGCTTTTCTCCTTGGCCACTTGGGACCTGTCCAGTCCTGCACCATGTGCTTTTCTCCTTTCCCCCTTTTGGTTGCTCTGGTTTATGATCTCACTTTTGCCATGTTACTAAATACGAGTCCCCTGTGACTTCTCCTTTACCAACTCAGAGCTACTTCAGTCTCTCTCCCTCTTTAATTATGTACCTCATCATACATCAGTCCTTGGAGATCTGCAAGCAATTTTTCCTGGCAGGTCTCTGTTTGTTCCTTTCTGAGATGAGACATGATTTGCTGATCACTGCACAGGTTTGGCTCATCCTGGGAACTGATGGTGAGGTTGTGGCTTCTTCATGCAGCACTTCCATGAGTTCTGCTGTGGTGCATGGGAGAGGAGCACATTAAAGGCAATGAGTCCTCTATGGAATGGTTTGGACTTTCTAATTCTTCTGCACCACCTTGTCACATGTTGCTTAGACAGCATTTAAAGTTACTTGCAGATACCTGATCATATCCTAGAGCACAGGTGAATGCATTTTCAGTGACCTAATCAGTTCATTCAGGAATGATTCCTTCATTTCCTGAAACAAAAATAACAAGGAGTGAAGTATTAATTCTCCTACTGTTTGGAAAGTAGGGAACTTAAGTAGCTGATGGTCTTTTTCAGTCCTCCTGCAATCAGTTTGAAGTGTGAATTAATAAGTTTTAATCTGAGTATTGTAGCATAAAATGTCATCAATTTTATACATTATGTTGAACCATATTGTACAGTAAAACCTTTTCTCTTGTTTGGCAAACAAATCATTTTGGGGCCAAGATGTTCCATGTTTGTTGTTAGCACAGCAGGGGTATAAGGGGAAACATCTTCAACATGCAGTTCTTTAAATCTCTCTGCTGCTTTTTTTTCCCTCTTTAATTAGTTTAAATAATTAGCCCCAAATGTGCAAGTCTGATCTTTTTGTGTAGATGACAATAGATGAATACATTTTCTCCTGCAGTGTCACAATTTTAAGTCCAAATGAAGTTGTCTCAGAAGTTTTGAAGCAATAAACAAAAAAGTTTATCATACCCATACTCTACAGATTTTTTGCTAGATACTTTTCCTTATTACTTTGGAGCCACTGAATAATTTTCATCTCCTGATCTCATGGGAATCATTGGATATGTATTTGGATGAAGGAATAGTGCCCCTTTCAGTGAAATCTGTAGCCTGTCAAGTCAATCTGTATATTGCTACTACAAAAAGATAGGAGAAATATTAGTTTCCCCTCATTAAATGACAGATCTCTTTTTTTATTGGGTAAAGAACCTTTTAGGATTCCCAACTGGAATGAACTTTTTGTAGGCAGCAAAATGAAGACAGAGTTTTCAGCCTTAACTCTTCATTTCCTGATTTTCCTGTCATAATAACACATGAACAAGTCTTCCTGCATTTAGGGTAATAAAAATCTTGTAAGCAAGTGATTGCTGACAGTAAGTATATACAATTGTCATTTGAGGATAGATGAAAGGACTTCCTGATAATGCTGGAGAAGGGATAACAATGGGGAGAGGCTGGGCATTTTAACTGTTCCAAATGATTGGTGCCTGAGCAGTAAAAACCTTTCCACTGTGTACTTGAGAGGCATAAGGGAGAATGAGGCTGCCGTTTGAGTGGTAAATACAGCAACAAACACTGGGAAGGAGTCTGTGTGGAGCAGGCAGGAAGAGGTTGTGGAGATTAGGAGGAGATTGAGGAGATTAGGTTAGGAGTTAGCTGAACATCAGCGCTGTGTTGTTTCTTTAGGTACCCTGGTGCTTTTCAAGGCTGCCCCAGTGCCATCCATCTGAGATCCCAGCTCCCAGGGATGTGTCTGTGTGTGCACACACACCTGCCCTGTGCGCAGGCTCCCCTGGAGAAGGTCAGATCTGAGAGCACAGGAGGAGCACATGGGCAGGGCATCAGCTGACTCTGGACTCCAGCAGAGGCAGCACCAGCAGCCAGTGGTTTGGCTGAAGCACAATGGAGCACTGAGAATCAACCAGTATTTGAAAGATTCCAAGAAATGTTTGGCAAACAAGGCAGTATCATGAGGTAAAGCTTTTAAAACTTAAAGAAGGAAACAGATCCTTGCTTCCTCCTCTTGGGAAGGTCTCTGCAGTACTGGCTTTGCACATCTGAGATTGTTTCATTCATTTGTGTAGCAGCCAGTTCTAAACCTGATACTGAAATTGGATATAAACTGCAGATTCATTTCGTTTTCCTTTCTTCTGCTCAGACTGTTTGACATGAGAGGGTGGATAATACTTTTGCACGAAGGGTATAGAGACCAGGCTTTGGGGATTGGTTTTGTTGGTTTGTTTGTGGGTTTTTGGTTGTAGAAAACAAAATGAGGATAAGAAATTCGAGTCAATACTGCAGCATCTTAACAAAACAATGAACTTCCCATGTTATGAAGTAGTTCCTGTCTGAAGTTCCCCATCCTTCAAGTGGTCTCAGGTCAACCCAAATATTATCCTTGGCATCAGTGTTTCTCCAAAAAAACACATAATGTCCTTGAATTTCAGAAGGATTTTATCTCTGCCTCCTGGCCTTTTGTAAAGCTCTGCTGAAATCTGAAAATGCCTTCAGAGTCAACATAAAGGGAGGACATGACGTACTCTGCTCTGGGCCAAGCAGAGCCCAGCATTAGAAAGGACAGGTGTCCACAGACTTTGGTCTCTGCCTTAGAAAAGTGCATTTAAATCTCTTTCAGCTTTCCATCAGCAGATTGAAAGGTTAATTAGCATACATCTGTAGCCCTGACAATGCAAACTGGAAACAACTGTTTATTTTGCCTTGCAGCAATGTGTAAAAAACCTAGAGAGAGGCTGTTTGCCAGCTCTGGTTTGGCTGCTTGAATAGAAGACATCATATAACAAAAGAGGAAAAACAGGGCAAGGAATATCATTTACCAAAGAATTTCCTTAAGACCATCAGTTAACAAAACATCCTACATGCAGCAGAGTAAGTAGGGCCAAGGAGGAAGGAAAAAATTCTAGACTGTAAGGACCTTACAGATGTCACTGTGGTGTCACTGATGTCAACTAGGAAACAGTGTCAGCCTTTAGAGTCAGGAACTTTGTCCTCCTTGGCCTTGGAAGGCACCTACCTATGAAGCCACTAAAAATACAAAGAGTACAACTACACCAAAAGCAGAAGAAACTCTAAGTCTGGGAGAGCCCAAGATACAATTGCACAATAATGCAAACCATTTCTGGAAATCAATCCCATATCAGACTGGATTACTGAATGTACTAAATATATGTACATATTGAAACTTAATAATAACACAGGGAGTGACCTTACAGAGATATGTAGCATCAGTCTGGAGATGCAATCCAGGTGGGAGAAGCAGAAAGTGCAAAGAGAGGAGCAAAAGCTATAGTTGCAAAGAACAATTCTGGAGTTGCTGCTATTTCCTTGATCTGCTGATGTGTTTTGCATACAAAGTCATTGGAACCAAGCAGCTCTTTCTTCTTAGTTTCTCTTCAGCTTCACAAAGCTATATTTTACAGCATTCACACCTCCATAAAGGGTTACTGTCAGCCCTTTCTTTTAATTCTTGGAGGACAGTGTACCTTCCTCATCTGGAATCTCTTCCACATGTAGAAAACGAGAATCCAGGTCTGCATGCCTGACTGTTACCCCAGTCTCTGACCCGTTGTCTGGTAACCAGGAGGCAGCTCCTGCTGCTCCTCTTCTGCTTAATCCTCTGGGAGATGCTTGGATGTAGGGCACTTGCAGTTCACTTTTTCTATGGCACTGTGGGGTGGGAGCAAGGGAGGGGGTGCCCATGGAGCAGGGTTTGGACTCACTTGTGCCTGGGTTGTCTGTCCTGACACAGCAGCATAAGGGGGTGCCAGAAAGCAGAGCACTGAACCTCAAAAGGAGATTTGTCTCCTTCCTCCTCCTGGGTTTTGCTTTTCCCTTTCCTACCTCTGAACACTAAATCAATCCCACCAGCCCCACTGAATGCTTTTGGTGTGTGCATTGCCCTAAGCATCTGTGTATTTTTCCTTAGGCTCCTTTAACATGTTCCAGGCTGTCCATCCATGTCTTGCACTAGGGCTGGACCATTCTCCCAGGTGCAGTTTCACCCTGTGGGGCTCTGCCCACGCTGGCAGGATGTGTGTTTGTGGATGGGATTGCTGCAGAGTGCCTTGACCTTTGCAGCACACTGGTTATTCAGATGTAACTTGTGGTCCACTATTGGCTTCCTGTAGTATTGCTGCTTCCAGCTTTCTCTCTCTGACACTGCCAATCCCTTCTCCCAGCTGTGTTGTGTTTTTCCCTGTGCAGACTGAATTTCAGTTTACGTGCAGCTCGTATTTCTCACAGAGCCAGGGCTGTGAGTCAGTTGTCACTGGGTTTACAATCCCTGGGTGAAGGGAACTTGCATGCACACCTACGAGCCTGAGACTATCTTTGAATATTTGCAAAGGTTCCCACCTTGCTGTCCCAAATGCCACTTCCAGAACCTGGAAAAAGGAGCTGAGGGAGGCAGATCCTGGCAAGAAATACACCTAAACAAGGCATCTCATGCCAGGCACTGTGTCCTACTGTAGTGGCATGTTTTTGTCATCTTTTTCTTAAACTAATTAGTTGCTTGTTGGTTTTCAGCCCAGATGTCATAGTTTCCATCTGAGCCAGTGTAAATTTGTATTTCTGTAAGGATTTCTTCAGACTCCATTATCTGGAATCCAATTAAGTAGCGTTCATTCAGGATTAATCACATGTGGAAGTGTTTGCAGAATTGAGGTTCCTGTGTTCTTAGCAGCATACTATTGCTGCTGTATTTCATTATCCCCCAGTAGGAAAGGGCTGGGGAATTTCATGTGTTAGTTGCCCTGCACAGATGCACTGCATGGCTGTCCTGGGTGTTATGGAATAGCAGAAGGAAGATGATACCTTATCCCAGTGGTTTGCTCTCTAAAGTCCATGTCCCACAGCCAGAGAATGAGTCTGACTGCATAAAGATTCCTTGATTTCAGTAAAACTGCTTACATGTGTGCTGACATGCCTGTAGAAACACAAAGTAGGACCACAGCCTAAGGGAGAAGGCAGACGTTCATCTTAAAAAAAGAAAAAATAAAATCTGACATTCCTTACTGCAGTGCCTCTCCAGATACCAGGACATTTGAAAGATATTATTGGTGCAGCAAACTCAAAAGATAATTCTTTTCATATGGTGTCTGGATCAGGTGACTTGCATATGTGCAGGTACCCCTTTTGCTGTTTTTTATCAGAAGTTCTTTTTCAAAATCTTTCTCTTGTACAAATTTTATTTTCCTTTGTCACCGTCAGCATTTCTATCACAGCTTGTAGAAGAAGGTAGCATAAAGCTATTAAGCCTCATGGTTAGAATTTTAATGTCTGCAAAGTAGTAAGTTTGTTTTATCTGATAATATTTTGTTTTCTTTCCATTTATTTGTGTGACTCTCCTTTAGAGCTTTTTAATGTTTGTAAGGTAGTGGGTCAGTTTTGTGAACAGGTTTTTTCAATTGGCACTTCTGGTAAAATGACAAGAACTCCTTGTTAAAAGATGAAAACATTAGAGAAGGCACATTTGTCAGATGGGGCTCTTCAGCATTAAAATGCTGTGAATGTTTGCTCCTTATCTTTTAGAGGATGCTTTATGCCATCTCCTGCCTTACAAATGAATGGATTCACCTGTGTATATAATTGCCATGTTATTGTGCTGGATGGATCTGATCATACAAAGACAATGGCTTTGTTTATGCTGCCAAACTGTATGCCCAGCTGTGCTTGCAGGATCAAGCCTCTAGCTGTTAACTTTCTAGAAGGCCATAATAATAAAGATTTTAGTGGCAATATGTTCAGAAGAAATGCCAGCTTCTTTAGCAGATGTGGGATTAAGAGGAACAATTTTTTAATGAGAAGCTTCTACTTTTTCAGAAACATTTGCTGCTAGATGATGGTGTTAGTTTGCTTGTTTGTCAAATGTCAGCCAGGCAGTGACCTGCTGTAATGACAGGGGTGTCAGGGTTGGAACCAAGGCAGATTTATGGAAAATGATGCCATCCTGAATGCTGCAGGTGAGGCTGAACTGGGGATCTTGACAGGTAAAAGCAGTGTGAGCTAAAACACTGTGGTTGTGGAGTGTGGTTTGGACACATCATGTGTCATCACCCGTGCAATAAAAACTAAAGGCAAGCGACAGAATTAAAATTTTCAATACTGACAGAAAGGCTTTTGGTTGGATTTTCTTGATTTGTATGAGGTCTGTACAAACACCCTGTCTGGATCCCAGTATAAATCTGTATGTGCAGTGTTCCCTAATGCCCTTCCTAGTTCCAGATAAATGTATCACTAAGTCCTCTTTTATTTGTATTTGCCTTTTCCATTTATTATTTGCACAACATGAGTTAGAATAATATGCTGTTTCTTCATAGCTGCTTTTTAAAACAAAATAGCAACCTGATTTAAAGCATGCTTAGTATGGATGCCATCCCTGATTCATAGGTTTTAAAAATTTAATATTAATGTATGTGGGAAATAGTTAGTACGGTTCCACACATGTAATATGTTCCTTGACAGGCTAGATCCTTAAAATTAATCTTTTGGTTACCTCTCCCATTCTGGGATAGAAATGAGAAACAGTGATGGACAGAAGGTATAGAGACGGAAAGTTAGAGAAAATCAGAGGAAGAAAGCAGATTCTGGAGTAAGCTTTGGGACATAACTGCAACTGAGTTACTGGGTTTTGTAGGTAACTTGTGTTCATGGCAACACCATTTTCTGAGAGGTTCTTTGAGGGTAACACAAAATACTGACACATACTTCATACTGCTTCATGTGACACATACTTCATACAGACATCTATGCAGCTTAGCATACTGGATAGAAACAATGGATATTTAAAAGTAACTCTTCATCCTACACAAATATAAACATCTAGGCAACTTCAAGCCCATGATTAATCCATGTGAATTGAGAGTACTCACATGCTTAAAACTCTTATTTAGTGGTTTTGATGTAAACTTTTTTCTTTATAAGAATGGACTGCCCCCCAGCAAATCTGGTCACCACCGTATTGGTGTATTCATCTTGTCTCTGACGTTAATGCCACTTATATTTCTAAAAATACATCTTTTTGTCTTTCATGTTTTCATTATTTGATTTATTTTTTTTCTAACATGGTTTAGTAATTAGGATCTAAGTTCATAGGTCTACAATACATAATGTAGTGCTTTGTATATTTTAATAGAGTTTCATTCCTGTAAGCTGCTGCTTGAGTTTGGGGGGGCTGAGTTTGAGGAAAAGTAATAAATAAAGTTGTTATTCTTTTAGGGCTATGTAAGTAAATTTCAGCAGCATTATATTTAGAGTCAAAACTAAATGAAAACTCTCATTCTGAGATTTTGGAAGCAGAAAAATGGGCGGGTGGGGAGGGGTATGACTTGGAAAAAGTTGTTCCTGAGTCTCTTTAGGCAGGAGGATTAAAATTCCTAAGAGTTTAACCTAGACTGGGGGACTTGCAAAGGAGGTATTTGACACCCCAATGGCAGCTCGTGAAAAAAGGAGCACAGACTGAAAGCAAACCCAGTACAAATACCAAAGTTGGGTCCAAGTGCTGCACAGAGACCACTGTGACTCCATGGATCTTTTTTCATTCCATGGTTTAGCAACCCAGTTGACAGGGGCAAAAGCTCCATCTTAGCAAAATAGTTTGGGTGTTTAATGGCTTGTTTTGTGCCTTAGAGGGTGGCTGAGGCTGGGGGAGTCAAGGAAACAATTAACTACAGACAGTTGATGGGTTTAGAGCAACCAGGGCCTTTCAGAGACCCAGAGCCCTCCTGCAGGTACAAGTTTGCAGTTTGGCAGCAGAGTAAACAGCAAAACCTGCCTTTGCAGAATTATTGCAAATCACTCCATTTCATTGCCTTTGCAATTAGATTTCATTGCTTCTCATTTCCCCAGCCTGCGTACACGTTGGTTTTTACGTGTCACTTGCATCACAGCAAAACAACTGTGCCAGTGATATGGGTGATGAGACTTACCCAGAGCCCCAAGGGATGATGTGAGGCCAGGAGTGCCCCTCGAGCAGGTGAGGGCTGCCACTGGGGGCTGTGGCTGTGGCTGTGGCAGCCCCAGTGCCTGCAGATGTTCCGCGGCTGCGGCGCTGCGTGCGCAGCTCGGCCGCTCCAGCTTCAGGTGCCTGACAGGGCTGGCTGCCTAACAGGTACATCAGCTCATGTCCCAGCAAACACAGCTTGGTGTTTGAAGGAGTTCTGAAGTCCTGTAAATAGGTGTTCTGGTGTGACACGTTAAGACTGTGAGGCTTTATGTTCTGTGGGTTCACAAAGAGCAGCATAATGCAGACAAATACTTCTTGGCTTGGCTGTGGCTCCATTGGCTCTAGAGGTCTGGTGGGACACTCATAGTCCCATCTCAGCTGCTGCGCCTGAACCTCAGAGGGTTGCAGGATACTAAAAATGCTCTGGGATTTCAAAGGACCAAGATTTTGTGTTCTTTTCCCAGGCAACAGTAAGCATTTTCTGTATGAGGCACTTGTTCAGTGGCAAGGAGTGTTTCAGGCCCCTGTTACCCCCCCTTAGCTGCAAATGATGGGAAGAAAACAGATCACAGAGGAGACAGGAGGGTTTTCTGTACCCAAAAGCCCAGATAATATTGGAATCTCCAGAGTCTCAAGCCTGAATCCTCCCTAGCAGGAGCAAGGAGCTGCAATAAGTGAAGGAGACTGTTCCTTTCTTTGTTTCAGGTGTGTGTCCACCCTGTCACAAACTGGAGAGTTGTGTTCTCCATAGGTCACATTTCCTTACCCAAAACAATCTTAGCCACAAGTTGTAATATCAGTAAGGTTTTGTGTATTCTTTGGGAAGCTGGACTAAATACTGCACAGAGATGCTCCATATTCTTCAGCCTGGGAATATTGTGAATATGTGATTTTTTCAACTGACTTTTTGGGGCAGAAAATGATACTGAAAAAGAAATGGTAAATTAAGCCAGCCAAGTCTAGGAGACTGCAGTCTTCTGGAAATTTGCTTACCTTTTGGCTTTAAGTGTGCTGATAGGAGTATAAGGACTAGCAACACTTCTTTTTACTAAAAGCCTGGACAGTGGAATATGGAGCTTTGGGTGGAACAAATGAGCCTCAAGTATAAATTCAGTTGTGTGTGTTTGACCAAATGTCAACGCTCTAGGCTGGCTGGATCTAATTGAAAGTTTGATCAAGTTATCTGGCAAAAAAATCCTACCTCATGAATATAACATTCTTCCTTAAAACCAAACAAAATCAATGAAGTAGTAACATTCTAGTGTAAATATTGGGAGGCAAGAAAATATTCCTCAGTCTAAAGAGTTCTTATACCATGCACTCTGAGGAGATGAGATATAGAAGGTGGCAAGGTTTATCTGAACACTTTGGGGAGGAAGGTTATATGACTCTTCATGTCTCTATGGTTTTTAAGAAGAGAGTAGGACAGAAATACTATGTTTGAGAATTCCCAGTCCCTGAAATTTCTCACTTATTGGTGTTTTGACTGGTTATTTAATTTTTATTTGCTGTTTGTCTTCTAAACACATTTTATATGCACATTTCTTGCACACTTGTATATTTCAAGACTAAGATGTTTGTGGTAAGATGGTAAAGAAGGATAACCAAATTTTGTCATCAGAAACTGCTTTCATTAGGTGTTAGTGGGCCCACTCTGATTTGCTTTGGTGGATGTACATTGCAAACAATATTTTGATATCTGAGGAATAATTCAGATGAAGAGAAGCAACCCTTCACTCTGCTTAAAGGGAAATAAAGTAAATGTTAAATGCCTCAGAGCTGGCAATATTTGTTTAAAAATAAACAAGCTCTCCCCACCCATACACAAATAAAAAGTAATTTTGTGAGCCATGAAACTTAAGAAGTTTATTTTTCTCTGGCTTGCTTTTGTGTGGATTTCCCAGTGTCTGATGTTTTGATTCAGCCTGCATTGCAAGCTGTCTCTCAGCATATGGACTGCTTGTCTGCCCATCTTCTGTTGGACAGCCTATTTATCACAAAACATGGGGAAACTTAATATCTCTCTGGCCTTTCTCCTTTTGTCTGGTTTGGCAAAATTGTCTGACGTGTCCCTGAGTTATTGCAGGTAAGAGTCAGACTGAAAACAGTGTGATCACATCCTTTCCTCTCCTTAGGGAAGAGTCTGGGAAAAACAGAATCCTAGTGGTAGCACCATTGCTTCATTCACAGTAGCAGGGAAACACTTCATTGGAGAAAAGAGAGCATTTCTGCAGCAGCCTGGCTTTGGGGTGTGCTCACTGGGAGGATTGCAGTTTGGTAACCTGAAATGCAGCTCTGACAGAGCTGGAAGTGTGCATTATTAGGAATTCCTCTCATTTTAGCAGTGGACCACAAGAACAGTCCCACAGTCCCCGTTCATAAAAGTGAGGCTGGAGGAGATGCAAGTGATTCATGTGGCCAAGGTCATCCCAGGGGCCAGGGACAGGGAGAGGACTTGTTTTTGTATCCCCAAGTCTCCTCCTCTGCCAATCTTCCATCCAGCAGCCCCAGCAGTGCAGAGAGGACTTGAATCACATGAACAGATCAGCTATCTCCAAAGTCATGCATATAGATACCAGTCACGCAGAACTAAGCTCTGGCCCCATTTTCATAGTGGAGATTAAAGCAGCTCTGCAGAAAGTGTATTTCAACTTTCTGTCTTAAAAATATGCTGCTAATTAGGGATGTAAAGGGGCTGAACTCAGCTGCAAGACTGCTGATCTTTCCTAGTGAGACATTGCTGCCAGCATTGTTTGGACTCCAACTAACCCTTCATTGTCTTCTATCTCGTTGAGGTCCTGAGCATGCACAGGGAAAAAAAAAAGGAGGATTGATGTCTTTATATTGTCATTTCTGGCTGTCTGCAGGATACCCTTCAGCCATTTTCAGCAGTGTTCAAAAGTATGCTCTGCTGGTTTTAATCTTGTTTTGCTTTTTGTTTTTGCTGGTGGCACTCTTCCATGCCCAGAGACTTTTTTAATTTTTACTTTTGTAGCTGTGCAATTCCATCTTATTAAGTTGGATTCTGCTTCCAGTCTCACCCTTCACAGGGTTATCTTTTTTAATGGGTGAAAAAGTGCATATGCCAGCATTCCACACCAGGAGTTCAGGTATGTGATGTACATTGGGGAGTAGTGCTCTGCTTCAAATATAAGTCTTGATACATGAGAGAAAAAGTCAGCAGTCTCCAATCAGCTTCAGTTGGATTGCTCTTCAATTTAGGCACTATGGAATTTGAGTCACAGTTTTTAGCTTGAAGCAGGTTGGATTTTTTTTTTAATTTTTTTTTTTTTTTACATTTTAGGATCCTCTGGGAAAAAAAAATTAATATTTTACATCTTACAGAACAGTATTTTAAATAATGGTTTAGAAAAGATACTGCTATACTGCTGACTCCCAGTAGCATTAGCTATTAAAAAGCATAATAAATCCATTGGAATAAAAATGTTGTAGTAAAGCAAAATATCCTATTTTAATAATGGATTTTGAAGACTATTGCTTTTATCCATCTAGAGTTCTGCTAATAAGCTAACTGCAAAAGATCAAGCTGCTTGCATGTGTTGGGCAATAATAAGCAATTTGAACCACTTTCCAGCAAATAGCATAGGCCTGTGCTCCACTGCTGTGCAGCAGCTCCAGGGATTTCAGTGGAGATGTGGATCTCAGCAACGGCTCTGTGTGCTTTTGCCAATCAAAGGCATTTACACTATCTCAAAACAATCAGTGATTACTGCTCTGCAGTTTTAATTCCCTCTTTTTGCAAAATAAAAGGAAATCTTGTGGTTTTTGGTGCCCACATAAGCATCCCTGCATGCTGATGGAAAGTTTTCATTTCTGTAAATGGGGACCTGATAGGTGTTTTGCATAATACCTTTTTGTGTGTGTGTGTAAAATTCTGCTGGAAAGCAATAGGACAGGGTCTGGTGGAAAGCCTCCCTGACAGCCTGGAATTCCTGCGTTCTGAGCCTCAGCACGGAGGTTTTGTGATGCCGTGGAACAGGACGCCTGCTGCCCCTGCAGCGGGAGGGAGATGCCCTGGGCTGCCCGTCCTGCCCTGGGGGCAGCGCTGCCCCTTCCCGGCCCTGCAGGGACATCGGCCAGCCCGGCAGAGACAGCGCTTTGTGCCGCTCTCCCCCGTGCGTGTCACAGACGCGGTTCCCATTTTGCAGGAGTGTGGAGCTCTGCAGAGCCCAGCACCCGGGAGGGGGTGCAGCTTCCTCTGCCTCTGCACCAGCGCTCCCAGCGAGCTCCCCAGCCTGTCAGGAATATGGCACGGGCATATTCCCTTCTCCCACGGGCACGCACGGGGATGATTTGTGCTTGTGCTGCTGCTGTCCTTGTCGCTGGGCTCGGCTCTGCAGTGCCAGCCCAGCCCAGCCAGCCTCGCTCCCCAGGGTCCCCAAGCTCACGGAAGGGAGGCAGCACTGCGGTGCCAGGGCTCCAAAGCCGCCCTGACAGCCCGCGGGGACACTCCCTGAGAAGTCAGAGATTGCTCGGCACCACCGAGAGCAAAATCCCCGGGCTGCACACCCATCCTAGCCAGTAAAGCACAGCGTAAGGATCTGACAGATTTCTTGCCTCCACGTTGGTAGTCACTAGCAACACGGCTTGATAAAGCCCCGCTCTGGTTGGAGAGGAGCGAGCTGAATTTTCTCTTCGGTGTTCTTGACCCCAGAAGCCTGGCGTTTGTTTACTGGAAAAAACCTCGCAGTTACATCTTTAAAGCTCTGCTGCTTGGTTGGCAAACAAACGCTGGGCAGTGCAGCTCTGCTGAGGTTGTGCAAAAAGAAAGCAATTGTTATTCATTAAGCAGATGACAGCAACGGGAGCTAAGGGGATAAAACTCGAAATCTGAAACCACCTGCTTTAATTTTAGCCATAAATGAAGCGGCTGCCCATGGTGCTGCTGATGCACATGTCAGATTTGCACGCCATGCGCTGCTCACACTGATTTCTGTGGCAGCGAGCTCCAGCCCGCTCTGCTTCAGGCGGGGATGGAGCCCGTGTTTGATTGCAGGGTATAGCGGGTACTTGAGAATCTGTTTGTTTCCTTCCAGGAGCAAAACACAGTGGCAGTCTGGCTCTCTGATAGACAGATGCTTTAGTCATTAGTGAGGTTTCTGTGACTACAACACTGTGTTCTAGTATGGGTGCTCTTTCCTCTTTTGTTCCTGGTTCAAGGCAGCGATGCTTTTTTCACTCTTGTGCTCATGCGCTCACTCTCTTCCTCTCCCTCCCTCCCTGTCTCTGTCTTTGATCTTGCTGATATGGGGGAAAATATCGGATCCAAATCTGCAGCATATTTAACCAAAACATCCTGTAGAATGGGAATAAATTGTGACTGAGTGCAGCAGCAGGAGATTGCAGTATGGCTGCTTGTACTGCTTGCTTTCTGCTACACCAAAACAACAGCAATTGTCATGGAGTGCCGGGGTTGTTCTGCAGCTAAATAAGCACGAAGGGACTCCACATTCACAGAGGGCTAAGGTGGCTTTACTGGGAATAGGGAGACTGGGCAAAGCTCTCCTCTCACAGTCTCTAATGCAGGGATTTGTGTGAAAGAGGTAAAACGAGAAGAGATCTTTCCTAATGGCAGAGAGGGTCTCATCCTTGACTAAATTCCCTGGAGTTTCTGCCACAGAGTTCAATGGCCCTAAGATAACACTGTCACTTTATATCCAACCTTGTTACAGTACTAGCAACATAAGCCCCAGAGCTGGGGAGCTCACAGCAATATCAGTGAAGGCAGGAAAAGTCTTGACCTCAGCTGCAGAGTGAAATGTTAGAGTGGGAGCATTAATAGTCTCTCCTTGAGCTGTTTGGTGCAGATTTATACAGCATGTGTTTGTATGTGTATGCCAACTCCCAAAAGCTATGAAAAGCTTTTTTATGGTTTCCTGTGATGATACATAGTCAGAAAGGATACTTGGATGAATAAAGAAATATGCCACAAAACGAGGAGCAGGTGAGCTGCGTGACAGATGTGTGTTCTGCCCTTTGTTGGTGGTGCTGCTCCTTAGCTAACAGTATTAAGTGCTGGGAATGAGACAGAAGGCTTAACTCCACTTGGGACTCTGCTGAGGAGATCCTCATTGCTTTGGAGCACAGCACATTGTGTGATATAAGAGCCCCAATCCCTTCTGATCAGCAGTCCCTACTAAGCATGTCTTCATTCCCCCCCTTGACCAATCATTTACAGCTGTTTACTTTATTTCATGACTGATTCTGAGGGGGCTGAGGCAGTGACTGGGCTGTGCTGCTCTGTAATGCAGCCCAGAGCTGGCGCCGTGTTTCAAGTGGCCAAATGAGATTTGCACTCCAGTCCCAGCAGACACTGTTTGTCTCAGTCAAAGGAGTTCACATTTTCCTGGGCTCTGGTATCTGGACATCTCCCTTGTCGCAATAAAGAGGAGGATGGCTGTGGCACCCAGACAGTCGAGGTGTGTTACCTCTCCCTACCCTTGGTAAAGTGCCAGCACAGCCTTTTTGCTCTGACATGTGGATGCTTCTATCTTGAAGGAGGCGTAAAATGTTTTGCAGACGTGCAGCATCTCCCTGACTTGCTCTCAGTTTGGAAAGGGAGTTGCAGTGGTTTTGACCTGCAGTCTTTTTATCACTCTTATAATAAGTCTAATACCTATATTTAAATGATGAATTGTGAGCAAATAGCAACCTTTCTTAAAAAACAAATAGTTAATGTCAGAAAATGATGAGCTCTAAAGTAGTATCTTTGTCAGCCTTTCCTCTCGGTAGTCTTGATGATAAAGAGGACACCAAAAATCCTCTCATGTTGTTTCAGTTCCTCCTTTCACATAGCTGAGCTAAAAGGGAATGCACATGTTCATCGTCCACCAGTGTGTATTTTCCTTCTATGTGCATTTAAATAATACATTCTCCTTTTATTTATCAAATCATTAGCTTTGTTAAGTACAAGAAGGAAGTAACTGCCATGCCCACAGTAATGTGACACCTGTGACAATCCCGGATTGTCTCCTGCAGACTGTGCTGGGAGGTGGGTGCATGGTGACACGTGGCCCCAGCGGGTGGCACCCAGTGTGCCAGAGCCCCACCATGCACAGCCCTGAGGGAATGCTTTGGAAGTGCTCTCCAGATTCTGGTGCAGCTTCAGAGAATGTTCCAGTTGGACTGAAAAGATAGGCATCCATTTCTTCTACAGAGAAGGGTCTTGTGATGTTACAGTTCCACATGTGGCTCTCGTTTCTCCATCCCCAAGGGGTGTCCTTGCAGAAAGACCAAAAGGGTTTGAATTCTTCCCAAAGCTCATGCTCCTTTGAAAGCTACGGAGCCAAGCAGATGCTTTACCGTGAAAGAGGACATCCTTTGAAAACAATCTGGTGCTTATTAATCAATAAGAATTCAGTGTTAGGGGTCCTTCAGCAAGAAAAGAGAAGGAAAGCACATGTGTGTCTGGCCTCCTGAGTGAAAACATGCAGGTTGCATCCCTGTGCTCTGCTGAGGAGCAGATTTTGTATAGCACTGTTATGTCAGCACTTTGCTCTCAGTTGCAGTGACATTTGGCAGGATGCTGATGTTGAGACTGAGTTGCCTTAGACCAGGCCCAGGCCATTCACCTGCTCACTGGTGCTGCCCTGTAGATATCTAGATTCATCAGGCTCTCTCTTAGCCAGAGAGTTCTCTGGACACTTAATTTCACACACCCACATATGTTCAGAAGTGCCATTTCTGGGAAGGCAGGCTCTTGGATGTTATTTAAAGCTTTGCTGTGTTTCTGGTTTATGTGGGTAGGCACCTGGACTCTCTTATTTTTGTTGCAGACAACTACAAAATTAGGCATAGACAAGATTAATTCCTGGGCCTCATCTCCTGCCTCACAGCCAGTGCTCTCACTCAGACATTGGGAGAAGGGGTCTGGACACTGCTCAGCCTGAAGGGTTTGTTCCAGTACCAGCTCTGTCTCAGGAGAACACCCTCAGCATCCCTCCTTTCACTGCTCTGCAGCTCTGTCCTGAGAAATACAAGGCCAGGATTAAAATGTGAAAGAAGAGAGAGGGTAGAGAGGGGAGTGGTAACCAAATCCAGTTATCAGGGTGTTGCAGGGGAAGGAGAGTCCCTGGCCCTCCTCCCTGGTGTGCATTACACATTTTACACTGTGTACCACCATCACCACAGGAAGCACCACTGGGAGATTGTCCTGTTTTCCAGCTGCAGAGTCCCAGAGTCCCATCTGTTCCCCATTTGTTGCAGGGGTTATTGAGGTGGCTGTGTGAGACAGGCAGGATTACCCTCTGGGCTTTGATGCCTTTGATGAGGCAGGATCTGAAGTTAACACTTAAATTAAGCAGAGTTGATTTTATTGCCTTTGTATTATAATGCCCATGAAATCATTAAAACTTTGTGTGTGCTCCTTGGTCTTCTGCTGTCTGCCTGCAGTATTTCAGTCATATGCTGACTTTGCCTGAAAAACCAGCAGCTGTCTTCCCTTCCCTTCCCTTCCCAGCACACAGTGGGACCTCCCAGGGCTGCAGGATACTTCTGCTAGCACCTCCATGGCTTGGTGGGATGCTTGGATGAGGGACATCACTTCTGGGAATAATCTTCTTTCCACTGCTTTCTGTCTTACAGATTGATGAACTTCCTGAAGGAGCTGTCAAGCCTCCAGCAAATAAATACCCCATCTTCTTTTTTGGGACTCATGAAACGTAAGTGAATGACCTGTTCCTTTGGAAATGCCTTTTTGCAGCACAGCTAACACCATTTCCTCTGATTTCATTGGAACAAATCCTGACTGAAGCCATTGGGAGCCTAGAGAAAGGTCCTGCCAGCCCAACTCATTGGTATTAACAAATGGGAGTGAAAGCTGAGAGTAGTTGGGAATGCTGCTGCCTTATGGTCTGCCATGAGCTAAACATAAAATCCTGTGTATCCTGTAAAGAAATGTGTGGGCATGAATTCATTAAAGGGTCTGGAAAAGCCGTGAACTCAGAGGCAGGGGCAAACATTTTTTACTTGGATGTCCATGATAGCAGAGATCAGGCTCTTGTGTTTGGACATGTTTGAGCTCATGTCCTGTGTGAGAGCTCACTTGGTGGTTTGTGATATGAAAGGAAGCAGACCCCAGAGCCTCAGCAGAGCTTCAGAACATGTGCATTCCTGGGAGATCTGTGCTGGGATACTGTAGGATGGAGCTCACAGAAGTGATAGAAGAACTGAGCTGGCTGAGCTGATAGGGAAAGAAAGGAATCAGAGCACAAGAGGTAAGTTAGGTCTCATCATAATTGCTACAAGGTACAGAGTTTCAATATTATAATGTACATGTCTCTAATTTAAACTATGTCTGAGATAGCTAAAAAAACAAGTCACATTCCATTTTGCAAAATATTTTAATTTTAAAACTTTTCCTTCCCTATTTGCAGGTATCATGTTCTCTAGAATTCCTTTAAAACTGGAAAAATTAAATTCTGATGATACTTTAAATTCAATGGTAGAGGCTTGAAGCTTTATTAAAAATTTATTGTTTATTTTTGAATTTTAATGTTATTCCAGAATATTATAAGCTCCATAGTTCACCCATCATATTTTATTAAAAAAAAAAATCTTTAAAGGCAGTTTCTGCTTTATAAAGTTCATAATAGCCTCTCTTTAGTTAAAATAGTTCTTCAATGTTTTCTAGTTTTATTGCTAGAATGAAACAACCTGATGTTTTGATATATTGTGGTCTACTAGTACTGTCACAAAATAATATGAAAATAATAAAGTTTAAATAAACTGACAATGCTTTCAAATCAGAAACCAAAATGTAATTATTTTTTTGAATGGAAACATCATTTTTGAGAAACATTTAAGAAAAAAAACTGACCACTTTTATTCCAAAATGAGTGAATCTCAAACTGATAATCTTTTTTGATTTGGATTTTTTGAGCTCATTATCTTACTGTAGCATCTGAAACAGAAAAACAGTTTGTAGTTCCTGCCTTATAAATGTAAAAGCCTGTTAAAAATGAACTGTAGATTGCAGCTCCTTAGTTTTATAGCAGAGCAGTAGAAACTTACACTCTCCCAGTGGCAATGAATGCATTTCAAGCAAAGATGTAGACAGCTTTTCAGTGTTTACATAAAAGGCTGTAGAAACATTTCCATACATTACTCTTGAGCTAAGTTAAGGTAGCTCATACTAAGTTTCATACAGTTTTCCTTTGTTATTTGTGTTAGAACTGTTTGTTTATATTTTTGACAACAAGGAGATATCTCCTGGTATTAGCAAAGGCATAGATAACATAATTTATTCAGTGTAGCATTTAATATTAACATGACATCTGTTAGTCTGGAAATCACTGTTTGTTTTTCAGGTAGAAGTGCATTCTTGGCTTTGTAATTATATAATTAAGATATTTCTCAATATCCAACTGAGTGTGGATCCCATGCTGTCTCAGGTGGAGTTAGAAGGAAGCTCTTTCCTCAGGGATTTGTCATCTGATGACTTTTTAGCAACCATTTGGCTCTGCACTGGCAAACTGCTTGGCCAGTGGGATGATTTAAGTGAATGGAGCTTTGCACATTTATAAATGCTGGGCATAAATCAGGCATTAATCTGAAATAATGATTGCAGAAAGGAAGAAATATTATCCTGTGATTAAGATATTAGACTGAGACTGAAGAGAGCTGGTTTTCCTCTGTACTCTGCTGTCAGTTTGAGTTTGACCTTGGGCAAATCTTTGTGCCTCAGAGTCCCATCTGCAGAAAAGGGCAAACTCCCAATGTCATGGTGAGGGTACAACAATAAAAGTGTTTAATCCACATTCCCACAGTAATGGAGACCAGAGAGTTAACATGAATTGCAAAGATCATCAGGAAAGTAGGACAGTGGTTATGGTGAAGGACACTGGGACTTGCTCAGCTCTGGTCATTGATGACACAGAATCTTCACATGTGGGAATGAAGGGGTCTTTTTACCTTCATTGTTTTAATTTGACTTGTGATTACAATCTCAATGTCACCATGCAGAATACAGTAGATATATAGATATATAGATACATAGATATAGCAACAAAAAGAAAGTTATGCTTTCTTCATTTTAAGAGTTAAGAAGAAGTTAGAGTTTTGCTGTAATGTGTGTAGAAAAAGCAGGATAAATCATCATTCTTCTTTTTTTTTTATAATTATTTTTCTCTGCATTGTGGTGCTTGTGCCTGAAATTAGTTGGCCCAGTGTGCAGCTGACTTAGGCAGCAGCAGAGCACAAAATCCCTCCTTTGCTGTGCTGTCTAAAAAACTATTTGGCCACAAGCACCCTGTGTGTCTCATTGTTTCCTTGTATTACTCATCTGCCTATATTCATCCATTGTTTTGTGTTCTTATATGAAATTATTAGATTTTTGGGAAAGAGCATTTTTATTGTGTTTGTGCAGAATTTAGTATGTGGGAGGCTAATTCCAAGAAAGCAGCTCCCAGGCTTACTGGCAGTATAGATGATAATAAATGCCACTGCTTTTTCTATCCCATAGTAAAAGGGACAAATTTTGGCTCATGGCACTCCTACATGCTTAACTTTTCATGTGGCATTTTTGAGGCCTTTCTGGATTTGTAACTCTAGGATTGGAAGTTTGGTCCCTTGCTATCGCAAGCAATGACATCATAAACTGTTTTATGAACTTTCATCAACTCTTCAAGTGCCAGTTCCCAGCAGTAGTTAATAAAATAGAGATGTTTCAGTTGTTTCTAGAGATACCCAGCATGATTTTACTACATCAAACATCAGGATGGTGAGCCAATCCATTAAATCAGACTCACAGCAGTAACTCAAAGCCAGCGTGACCAAAAAAAAAAAAAAACCAACTAGAAAAGAAATGCTTGAATGAGCAGAAGAATAGGGAAAGCATTTGCACTGTTAATGTCATGATTTTTTTGTAGAGGAGAGTGGTAAGTCCTTTTTTGACTGTTCCCTCTGTTAAATGCAGTGCGTTCCTGGGGCCCAAAGACCTTTTCCCATATAAAGAATACAAAGATAAGTTTGGGAAATCGAACAAGCGAAAAGGATTTAATGAAGGCCTGTGGGAAATAGAAAACAACCCTGGAGTAAAGTTTACTGGATATCAGGTAAATGACTTCCACACCTATTGCTCCTATCTTTCTTGTTTTCTTCTTTTACTGCTTGTCAAAGTGAGCATTTTAAGAGTGACATGTAAGGTTCTGGTTTTGATGGAGCAAGGAAGTTTCACAGTTCTGGTAATTGTGTAATGTAAAGACAGCTGTGGTCTCACACTCTGTGACAAATGGAACTTTAATCATACTGCAGAGCCTTTTGCTTTCTGTGACATTCTGGGGTGGTGAAGTGGAAAATTCTGCAACACACTTAGTTAAATTAAAAATGGATGGTTTTATTTACTCCTGTACAAACATGAGTAATTTCTGACCTCTTCTTTCTGTTGTTTATTTTTATATCAGGCTCCATGTATTTTACACAGACCTTAAGGTCACTGCACTTTTGATTTCCACATTTGGCAGTGCCAAAGCTAAGAGGAGTGAGGAGGCAGAGGGTTAAGCTGCTGTAGGAGACAGTTGCTGCTGTACAACAGCTCTCCCTGTTGGGTGTCCAGAGCAGAAAGTCAGTGAAGCTGCAGGGGGAGAAGAGTAGTTGGTGGGCTGTATAAAACAAAGGACTTTTCTCATTAAAAAAATGTGGTCCTTTGAAGGCAGGAATCACCTCCAAAAGCAGGCAAACACCTATTACATTATTATCACAAAACACTACAAGCCAGAGATACAGACCACCTGCAGAAAAGCTGCTGCCTCTCTCAGTTCCTGTTTCATATTTTCAGCCCTACACATGTTTTGCATACACTTGGGGATTTAAAAAAAATCCAGTGAATAGTCTGTGGGAGATGGGCTGTCAAAGAATGCTCAGCCTGCTGGTCAGGGCTTGGTCTTCCAAAACACAGAGATCTTGCCCTTTGAGGGGAGTGTAACAGCCATCTTCTCTCACCAAAAAGTCTCTGCTATTGCAGCCAAAGTCTGAAAGTTTCAGTAGTTTTTCCCAGAGCAGAACATGCCAGGTCTCTGCACTGAGCAGCCCTCAGTTCTCCTCCAGCAAACATGTTTTTGTTACTGGATCTTCTGATCCCAGAATCTGCATCTGGTAACTGAGTTCAAGTGGTGACTGAGAAAATTGCCTTTGCAGTCCTTTTTCCTGATAATTGCAAAAATAACCTGAGTTCTTCCTGACTATAGCAATTAAAGTGTAAGCTGTCCATTTCCACTGTTTCTATCTTCAATGCAAAAATCAAGTAATAGGAATTAATGATATTTTTATTGTTGATGTTGTTATTGTTGTTGTTATTTTAAAGGCAATTCAGCAACAGAGCTCATCAGAAACTGAAGGAGAAGGAGGAAATACAGCAGATGCCAGCAGTGAGGAGGAAGGTGATCGGGTAGAAGAGGATGGAAAAGGAAAAAGAAAGAATGAAAAAGCCGGCTCAAAACGGAAAAAATCCTACACTTCAAAGGTTATCTTCTGACTTCTCCTGTTGTTATCCATAGGCATTTATAATTGGAATACTGTTCACCTCATGGAAATTTGTTCTTCCTCCTTTAGCATTTTGATTCTGATACATTCTGATGACAGTGGTGCTCAAACAGGCAAGTTTGGGGGAGTGCTCTTACTTTGTAGGCAGCCTTGGTGAGACACCACTTGAAATACTCTGCCCTGTTCCAGTGCCCACACACTGAGAAGAAGGGGAAACTATGGGAAAGAGATCAGAAGGGCTGGGAAGAAAACCCATGCAAAGATGGATTGATAGGTTTGATCATCTCAAATAGGTCTCTCCCCAAGAAGAAGAAAAAAATCCTTAAGAGTGGGCCTCCTGAGAGTCATGAGCTCAGGTTTGGTTCCTGTCCAGGAGAACTGAAGCTTCCCCCTCCCATCTCCCAGAAGGATCTGGTAGGGCCAGATGTGCTCAACTGCTCCTCTTGGAGCTGAGTGTGAAATACTTCAGTCCAGGATACAGAATGGGAAGGTGGAAGAGCAAGTTCATTAAGCAGGGAGTAGGATGCTCAGTTTGAGGATGTAAGACCTGCTCTGTAGTACCTCCCAGCCCTGTTGATATCTCATGTAACAGTGTAGATCAGGAAGCTAAGAGTGATGTGTCTGTCTCACAGTGGCTGGTGGAGAAAATCCCCTGAGAAGTGGCACCTTTGGGTTCAGATAGACTTCTCACTTGTCACCTGGGGTGAAGGGGAGCAACATTAAAGTCACTTCCTCTGGTTCTGTGTGTGCCTCCAGGGCTGCACTTCCCCTGAAAAATTGTGTAAAGTGTGTCAGAGTCAATTTATTCACATTCATGTTATTCTTCTCTGAAAGTGAAAACTAATGGAAATGAGAAGAAGCAATCAAACAATCGGATCCAGGCACAGTTTGGGGGAGAGTGTGAATTTTGTGGTTGATCCACCAAACAAAATGTATTTTCACCCATTCTGTGTGTTTTACATCAGAAATTCAGGTCTGGTCTACCATCTTCTTTCCAGAAGACTCTGGACAAACAGAGGATTATGAAAATGGTGGCTTAATGCCACAATTTATCCTTTTGTATTGTAGAATTGCATAACATAAAGGGATGTAAAGGAAAAGATGTATTGGTTCCACATGACTCTAATGTTAATATATTAAAGCTGACAGCACTAAAAAAAAGTATGGAAAGCAGCTCTGCTAATGTTATTCTCATTTTACATCTCTGTATTTAATCAAAACTTTTGCCAAGCTGGCACCATCTGTTTCATTAACTAACAAAACCTACAGGTGACCCAGCACTAATACCCAGCTCCTATTACTGTGCCTGTCTTTCAGTCAATTGAGCTGCCAGCCTGTGCTGAACACAGAAT
The DNA here is from genome assembly GCF_051311805.1 of Agelaius phoeniceus. NCBI lineage: Eukaryota > Metazoa > Chordata > Aves > Passeriformes > Icteridae > Agelaius > Agelaius phoeniceus. Next base: position 9,674,966 of record NC_135277.1, read on the forward strand.
TTCAGCGAAATTTCCTGCATTGGTGGCAGTAACTCCAGCTACTTCACCTGAACAATGCTTTTCACCCCATGAATCCTCCCCAGTATTCACCTTGACCAGGGAAATGCATGATCAGACAGCATTCCACTTACATTTCAGAAGTGTCTTTCTATGGCTGAAGCTCAGGTTTTAATTTTCACTTTGCTGTTGATCATTTTAGAAATCCTCCAAGCAGTCACGGAAATCTCCTGGAGATGAAGATGATAAGGACTGCAAAGAGGAAGAAAATAAGAGCAGCTCTGATGCTGGGGACGCAGGCAATGACACAAGAAACACTTCTTCAGATTTGCAGAAAACCAGTGAAGGGGTAATCTTCTGTTCCTGTCATTCACTTCCCATGCAGTTTGCTCCTGGGGGGCTTTGGAGCCAGGGGTGACCTGTGTGCACCTTGTGCCACCTTCTTGGGTACATTTCAGTGCTCAGAATGTGTCTAGAACAGAAACACGGACTTGGTGCCTGCAGTGTACAAATTTTGCTCTAGAGAAATGACTGAAAAAGAGCATTATTTTTGTTCTGACACTTGCATAGATGTCAGCTGAGAGGAGCTACTGAAAACCATGAGCTGGAATGATGCAAAATTGATGTGAGAGCAGAATCAGACTGTTTGCATAATGCATGTTGGCTCACTAACAAAGGGAGCCTGCTTACCCTGTCACACTTGTTTAATTTGTGGGTCCCAGTGTCTTCTTCGGGATTCTTGAGGGTTCATGTGCTCATGACAGACTCTGCATACTCCAGGTTCCAGGGCAGATGATGCCCTGGGCTAGGACCTTCCAAGGATGGGATATGCACTCTGCTCCAGAGCAGCTTCATACAATCCCCTTGTGTGTTTTGTCAGTTGTGTGTTCATATCAATATTACTTTGTTGTGACCACAACAACAAGAGGGGAAGGCTGAACAGGGGGATTAGCACAGCAGCTGGTTACTCAGCCACCTTTAGCAGCCCCTGCTATTTCTGAGCCTTTGGAGCAGCACAAGCCTCTCTGCTGCAGCACTTGGAGCTCCAGCTCAGAAGCAGCCCTTGAGCAGTGCCCATGCCAGGGCTCTGCCACGTGGGCAGCAGCCGGGCTGGGCTGTCACAGGAGCTGAGTGACACAAATCCCCAGGTGGGAGAGGAGGCCAGCCAGCACAGCTCTCAGCTGACACTGCTGAGGTGCCTTAGCACCCAGCTGCGTGCTCAGCCAAGCCCTTTCTCACAAAACACAACCTCTGGGCAGCTGCTGCTGGCTCCCACTCGAGACTCCTCCCAGATCTCCCTTTCCCTGTCCCTCTGCAGTGCAGTGCAGTTGTTTTGTGACTCTGCTTTATAAAGACTTTGATAGGTGGCTCATGGGGTCACGAGGAAAATTCACACTCCCATTGACTCTGAACAAGCTGCTGGCTTCAGCCAGGGACCGATGCAAGGAGACACTGCCCAGCTGTGCCCTCCCAGCCTCTCACCCACAGAGTATCAGAGGCTGATAAGGGTGGCCCACATTCTGCCTAGTGAATCTTGTGACACTTCCCTGTCTTCAGATAGGTATTTGGGTGAGAAAACTGTTTGTAAGATGCATCTGAGGTACCAAGAGGTTCAGCAGGCCCTGCTGTGTTTCCCATGTTTGTGGCAGTCACAGGGGATATGTCTGTGGACTTCAGGCACATTTTCCACGTAAGGACAAAATGCTCACTGATTTAGGTCAGTCACAGACTAAGTGGCTAAAACATCACACAGGGTGTTGGCTTTGTGGCTGTTGACATTCATATGGCTCTTTCTTCTGGGTGTGACATGCTTGGGAGGTGGGGTCCAGCATGCTACAACATTGTGGTGCTTCTCAGCATTTTCAGGATTACAGATATTTTAGCCTCTGTGCTGAAATACTGTCAATAGTCTTATCCTTCCTGCCAGCACCAACTTGAAGCAATATCTAGAGAATATTTTCACACCCATGTGGGGAGGTGGCTCTGCTCTGACTTCTGCAGCCCCACCATGCAGCCTTGAACTCATCATGCTTGAGCTGCCAGTCTGTTGCTAGGTCTTGGATGCTTTTAACGTTATGGAAAATGTGGAATTTTAGTAATACAGATTAAAGAGACAATGGGGATGTGGTTTTAAGGGCAGCTTGAGATAAAAGCACTGATAAGTTTGGAAAAGTTCACATCCTGATCCATATATTTCACCTTGTTCATTTCTGCTGCAAAATCATCATTTCTCGCATGAATCTCTTCAGCGTTTCATTGAGGTTTTGTCAGTAGTGCAATTCTCTTGGAGGACCAGGAGGGGACACTCCATCTCCTGCTGCTCCTCAGAGCCAGACCAAGTGTCCTTTTAGAAGGTCTGCCTTTAGAAAACACAGGGCACTTGGGGGGAGAGTAGCAGGTTCTTTTTGAGTTGGTGTTAAACAGCCAGCCCTGCAATGTCCAGACTGGCGAGCTGGGGCACGGGGCCAGCTTTCTGCTGGACACCCAGACTAAAGCTCTGCTGCAGGGCACTGAGCTCCAGCCCACACTCTTCTCTGTTGTAGAAAGGAAGGTTGAAAACGAGCAAAATGCACCTGGAGAGTTGGGATGTGATCCTTCTGTTCGCACACACAAATTCAGACAAATGTCTGAAAAACAAACCTGCTAAAGACACCACCATAGATGAGATGATGGGGTCCCTCCCTGCGTTGTGCAGAGCCCAGTGCTCAATTTGGCCATCCCCAATTTGGCCACTCCAGGGCCATTGGTGTGGCCATGAGATGGCGCCAGGAGCCTCCGGAGCAGCCGTGGGTGCGAACCGCTGCTCGCTCAAAATAAGGTGCAGGAAGATAAAAGAATACCCTGAGTCAGACACCCAACACACGGGATCAGGGCCCTGATCTCAAGGACAGGCGTGATTCAGTGCCCTGGTTTGCCACTGTGCCCGGCTGCTCGAGAGCTGCCTGCTCGTGGAGGCTGGGCCACCATGGAGGCACATGTGGCTTGGCACCCCAGCCAAGGTGCTGCCCTGGGCTGAGAGTGCCTTGGGCCACCATGGAGGCACATGTGGCTTGGCCACCCCAGCCAAGGTCAAGGTGCTGCCCTGGGCTGAGAGTGCCTTGGGCCACCATGGAGGCACATGTGGCTTGGCACCCCAGCCAAGGTCAAGGTGCTGCCCTGGGCTGAGAGTGCCTTGGGCCCTCCTGCTCTGCACCTCCCAGGCCTCCCACTCAGGCTGTGCAAGAGTTGCCTCAAGGAGACAAGCTTTTCTCCTATTAAAACCACTAATAATGAGGTAGTAATTGCCTTTTATAATGCCTGGACTGCAGGCTGAAGACCCATCTCTCCTCCTCAGATCAGATGGAATCCTGCCTTTTAATCACACTCTTACCCTCAGCATTACAGGGATCTTCTTGAAGGGCTAACAGCTGAAGTCAGATGATTGCAGGAGCACCTTCACCTATATTTTTTAATGAAAATTCTAACCTCCAGGTGGTAGAGGTAAGCTTGAAAATGTGAAGTGATGGCTTCCTGAAGACTCAAACCCAGAGCAAATAAAAGTACTTTCAGAGCTATTATATTTTTTTCAGCCAATATAATACTGTTCAAGGGCTCAACTTGTGATTTTCTTTTTATCCCTTGGGTAGACAAAGGTGCTTTCTCTTTTTGATCTCCATCCCTTAGTTTCTGAGCTATTCTTGAGTACTACAGGCTACTCTCAAGAAAGAGATGTTTCCTCAGTCCCAACCATAGTTGGTAATTGTGTCCCATCACTACATGTTTTTCAAGCTCTTTCCCTAACTGCTGTTCTTTGTCTGATTCCTTCCCCAGAAAGATGCAGAGCCTGAAGCTCAGGGGTTAATCATCCCATATTAATTAACTAATAGTGTATTAGCTAAGACAGCCCATCCCAGAGTTTGCTCAGATCTTGAGTCACAGAATCTACCCAGAACTATTCCCTGCTGTTAAATACTAAATTGTTTTGGCTTTCTCAGAATACCACGTAAAGAGAACTTTCTGGTGGAAAGGTATTCATGGCTCTGTATTGTTTACTTTCATGGTATTAAATTAGCTCATAAATCAGTGAGTACATGGCAGCAGATTTACATTCCTCATTTAAATCTCTGGTGACTTGTGTCTTTAGTTCTTAGCTGGCATAGCTCTGAATCTTTGTAACTGAACACTTAAACTGCTTTTACTTTACTTTCTGGATGGCCACGTACTCAGGCTGTGGTTCTGGCCTTATTAGAGAGTGTTTGAAGGCCAGGCCAGCACACAGGGAATGTGGCAAGTTTTCATTTTGGTATTCACTGTCTCATTTTGGTATACTGAGAGTCTGGGCAGTGTATTGGTAAAAGAGGCATTTGCATGGTGTTCAGGTGCAGGAGGTGAATGATTTTACTCTCTTCAGAGAAGAATAAATTTGCTGGAAATGAGATACATTTTCTTGCTCCTGGTACAGCCTGAATATTAAAATGGAGTAAAGGACTGTGATCCTTTTTCTCACACTGACAATTAGCTACCAACTGAGTCAGTGGATCTATTTGTGGAGGCAACTGCCAGCGTGAATAAGTGGATCAAAATCTGGTCCAAAATTATTGCCATCTGACACCATTGCATTTGGGAGAACATATTTAAGACACCCTGTGTCCAGGCTTTTTTGTTGTGGCATTCTTGTGGGGTAGCAACAATCCCAGTTACTGCTACAAGGTACAAGTGTAACATGTACATGGCCAAACTGGCCAGAGAAGCACAGGTTCACTGTGTCCTTCTGATGGGGTTTTGAGATGTTTGGTCCCTCTGCTCTTCTTTACTTATCAGGAATAACACTGGTTAGGCTGCATAACAGGTTTGGGGGCTTATCAGCATTGAAAGCATAGCATTTAGGGCTTGGTACAATGTAAAAGCATTTTGTGCAAAAAATGAAAACAGAATATGTTTCTCTGTCTGATTTTCTTTTCCTGCAGTTTGAGGCACAGTAAAATCTACCCTTCAAACCAAAAGATAATATTTGTAAGAACATGTCCAAGTATTGCACAGTAAAAATTTCTGTGTAAAAATCAAATAGTGGCATAGTATATGGTGTAAGGAGTTGTGTTGTCTGCTGCCTTCAGGATAACAGCACTGCTGGCTGAGGACATGGGACATAACTCAGAGGAAACATAAATGTCTGAACGCAAGTTGAGATTAAAGCAGCCAGTACAGATGAAATATTTGCAGCTCTGCATACATTGAATCCTGTAACCACTTTGACCTCAAAGCAACACGGAATAACAACTATTGTACAGAGCAAGTAAACAATTATCCTTCTGCCCATGCAGCTTCCCAGTACAGGATGGCTGAATTAGTTGCCAGACACTGTTAAGGAAGTAATCTTCAGTGCCAGAAAAAGAGACAGCAGTTTGTGGGTTTAGTTTTGTTCTCTGCTCTGTTTTCTGTGTGCTGCCATTGATAACAGAAACTTTGCACTGGAATCAGTCAGATCCTGTGCTCTCTCCTTTGTGTGCAGCACAGCACACATTGTACCACAGCTTACAGTGAGGCTGGGAGACTCGTTCAAACAAAGATGTTTGAGAGTTGTGTTTCTGGAGAGACGTGAAACCATGGAGACCAGGGGAGGTGCTCGGGCTGCTGCATCCCCGAGCTGCGGGCAGGGAGGGCTCAGCCTGGCCAGAGCCCAGCCCCTGCGGCTCTCCCTGCTGGGGACAGCGACCTGCTGCCCTGGGACACCTGGCACTGCTGCCAGGAGGGGCACATGCCACTGGAAACTGTGAAAAGCCTAGAGGATGACTTGCATTATCTGTCTTTTTGTTGTCCCTCCCGTGCCACAGCAGCTGTGTCTGTGACACAGTGTGCAGGGGAGCTGTTAATGTTCCCAGCACCCACGTAAGGATGATCCTACCCAATCTTCTGGACCTAACCCAGAAGGGAATTGTGGTTAATAACTGCAAAGGTTTCATGCTCCAAAAGGACATCTTTCTGTACTGGATCTGAGAGTTCCAGCACAGGAAGCAGCTGTGTTACCCCACCCTACCTGTCAGTGCTGGGCAGCTGCTGCCAGTGGGAACCTCAGCAGAAAGCAGGGTTTGATTGACTGATCATGTGTAATTGTTTAATTGGGTGTCTGAGTCTGAAGGGAAAGGAACAGCAGTGATCCCCCCAAAGCATCTCTAAGTATGATCTCCCTGACTCTGAAACAGGAGAGAGGCCTGGAGTGTAGTGTGCTGCATGGGCAGCACATGGTTTCCCCTTTTGGGGGAGTCAGGGCTCTGGTAGTTCCTGTAAGCCTGAGCACTTGATAATAACCCCTGATTGTGTGTCCTTAGCCAGGATGTACCAGGACCTCCCACACAGACAGCACAGGTTTCCATTTTTACTCTTGACAAAGCACTTGTCATAGGAGAGAGCTGCACTGACCGAAGAGGAAAGGTGGTGTTGTAGTGTTGTAGAAGGGATGCCTTGCCCAGAGGTGGGTGGTCATGGTGCACTGCATGTTGTCATGTTGCTGGCTAATGTAACCTGTCCCAGGGCCACCAGGTGAATTTTGCCATCTCTGTTCAGTTGGAGGAAACCAAGACTTGTATCTCTTGCTGTGATCATGTGAGGACAGTCTGATCCTGATCCCACTAATGTCAGGGAAGGCAAGAGCTGACCTTGACTCACCCGTGGGAGTTCCTCTTCTGTCATCACCTTACAGTGAACTGGAGCCAAGCTGTTTCCTTTTCAGAAGCAGCACTTGGATCCCTTAGTGATGAAAATGTTTATCTTTGCTCATGCTTGCTAAGCTTTCCTGTATCTGAACAAGAGGGTGTTCTTGTGGCTGGACATCCAGGAATGCAGCAGTGCCTGAGCTCCTGCATGAAGCCCATCAGTGATTTTGTGCAGTGGAAAAAAGCAAAACTGGTTGTGCCTGAAGTGTGCTACAAGGTTTGTAATGGAGTGACTGAGGGAAAAACCCACCCACATATATTCAATGTTACTGAATACAGCCCTAAATGTTTACTTTTAAACTGTGCTCATTAATATTTGTAGTGATGTGTTCAGTTGTTGTAACAAAGCCGTTTTCTCTAGAAAAAGATTAGTTTGAACAGACCAGGTGGTTACTTGTACCTGTGACTTAGAAGTGGAAATATAACATCAATTGTATCAAGTTTGATGCAGCATGTTATTTCTTACATTAAATGTGATTTCTTTCTCTTTCTCTTTCAGACTTAACCAACATAATGACTGCTGAATATTAAGGGAAAACACAAGAAGGTTACATGTTTGGTTGTCTAATATTCTTGGATTTGATATGAGTCACCACATCTGTTCATTAGTACCATCAACAGCATCCCAGTTTGTATGCACATTATTCACATTCCTATCTGTTGTGTTTGCAGAAATGACATTTTTACCCTTTTTTCTAAGGGTTACTTTTTGATTTTCATATTATTTGGTTGCATGAAGTTGCCCTTTTCCAGTGGCTGAGGTTTATGAAGATATCGCATACTTGAACATGTTTCAGATTCCTTTTCAAGACAGAAAAGGCATAACTCCAAATTATATCATTCTAAATCAACATTTTTTAAACACAACTAAATCTTAGAAATGAGTCCCCTTCATACAATGCTACAATAATCTTCCACATACAGACATAATTTTAAATTTTCCTAGATCCATTCTCTCTTGGGTTTTGATCAGTTTACAACATGAAAGAAAAATTCTTCTTCAGTTGAAATCACCACCAAGTTCAATAATGTAATAAAATACCTTTCCTTATTAGAAGTACCTAGCTAGTTATACTCTTAATACTTCTCCAAACCATGATGTAATGTACACTATCTGACTTAGTTCCTATATGTGGAGTTAGTGAAAGTCTTTTTGTGTTTCTTTAGATTAATACAAGGATTTTTCCAATGCCAACACAATTTGAAATCATTCATTTGGATGCTTTCCATTTTTAAGCTTACTGTGATATACAGCCCTATGGGAAACCAAAACAAAACATCAATTTTAAATAATGAAAGGCTTAAAAAAGGATGCTGTCATTCTGGCTTTTTTTTTTCCTTTTGGAAATAGAACTAGACTAGTAAGTAAGCATTCCAAATCCATTACTCTGTGTACATTATTGTTGCTATTGTGATAATAGAGATTTTTATTTATTTTTATGCCAGCTTTTATTGTGAAAACATATTTAGTCTGGTTTTATCAATCCTTGTTATGCTTGTCCTTGGAACATCTTTTGCGTATTCAAGGTTTGTAGTTGATGAGTTTACTGTAAAAAACTAAAAAAAAAAACCACAAGGAAAAAAAAACCAAAAAAACACCAAAACAAAACAAAAAGGAAACAAAAAAAATGTATTGTTTTTACAGAATAAATTTATTGGAATGTGTATTGGGAGTAAGGTTTGAGGTTGTAAGCAACTAAGTTAGCGTCATATTTGGCTTCATACGTGTAATAATGTGAGGTATTAATGTAAGTCAAGTATTAAAGCAAAACATTCTGTTAACATGAGTTGACCATAATAGATACAAGTGCAGGTGAGATCTTTATTTTTTCTGTACTTTGCCTTTTCTGGATAACAGGAGGTCATTAAATTCACCTTGAATGTATTCAAAGTTTCTTTCCAGACATCAGAAGTAACATCAGAGGCTCAAGTACCTGTTTGTGAGCCAGCACGTCCTGTGACAGCCCAGCTGGGTTTGTTTCCCTGGGAAGAGGCACTGGGATGGAGCTGTCCCAAAGCCTAAGGAGCTGCACCAGGGATGCTGGGTGCCAGCAAGCATTCCCTGAGGTGTGCTGTGGTTGTTTTGGACCTGCCCCTTTGGCTGGAGGTGTAAAACCTGGGGCTCTCCTCTGACTGCTGCTGGGATCTGCATGGCAGTGTTCAGCAGGAAATGTTACAGCCTGCATTTCTCAGTGCTCTGAAGGTCCCTTCGTGCAGGGTGCAGCACACAGGCATGTCAGCTGCTTCCTTGTTACTGATTAGACTTAAAATTCTTTCAATCCAAACACCAAGTCAACAAACGCAAATAAAGTGTTTCCAGTTAAAACGTATCAGCTAGTTTCATCTGTGAGAAAGGCACTAGGTGTACTGCTTTTAATATAAATACACATAGAAGGCATAGAAATAGCTGTAATTGCAAATAGAAATGTAAGCTGCCCAAACCAAGGTCGTTGTGTTGGCTGCTGCTTGTTTCTGAGCCAGCAGCATTAGCAAAAGAAGCTGCAGAGACGCAGCCAAAACCCCTCCTCTCTGGAACACACGAGCTCAGAGGCTCAGAGCCCTCTGTGCCCAGCCCACAAGTGCTGCTGAGCACCTGCTCAGCTTCAAGCAGGTGAGCAGTCCTGGCAGAAGTGAATCCTGAAGAGAATTAACAAAACTATATGATTTGCTTATCATATATGGAGTCTTATCATAAGAGTTGATTGCTTCTTAAAAGATTTCTTGGGATTTTTAACAAGGTCGACCCACAAGACATACTTTTTGACAAATAAAACATGTGCATGTGACAGAGTTATGTATGTTAATTTTTCATGCTTCACAATGACCTTCATGTTGTGCAGTAGCTCTGTGCAGGGACTGCTAGCACTGCTATTCTTCAGCGTGCGGAGGCTAAACACTGACATCATTATTATTATTTAACTTCATGCAGTATTTCTAAAACTGTCAAAGCAGCTTACTTAAAAATAGCTGTGGGAACTGGCAATGCACTGCAAAGTCACAATGTTGAGAAGTGGTGCTAAAGGCAGTTGTCTTTATTTTCCCTTTTTCAGTAGGATAAACAGAGCAGCCCGTGCGACTACACAGTTGTGCAATTTTACACATCTTACACGCTTCATTTGGGTTCCATCTGAGCACTTCAGTTACATCCCAACCCAACTATATACATAGCCAAGGACAGGAGCTGGAAACAGTTCTGCTATTCTGGTTTTTCTTCTTGTTTTGGTTTCATGAAAAACTCTGGCTTGTTGACACACCTGTAAGCGAACAGCTGAGGAAGAATCCCATACATTATGTTCAATATCAGGAAAAACTCTTTTGCTTCTTCAGGGACTCTGTAGATGTAAGGAGTTCGAGCATGAAGAGAAGCACCAATATGGGAAAATTGAGCCTGTGGTGTGTATATAACACATATATTAAAAAAAGGTAAAGTTGATGTATATTTTTGGAAAGATGGCATAATCTGCATGCAAGTCTGCATCTTCAGTGACATTTTCCAAGCCAGCCCTTATTCTTATTCCAGAATTATCCATCATACTTTTGCACTGTGGTATAAAAATACAGTCTAAACTAAAATCATTAATATCTTGGTGTATGAGGCATAACTGGAACCATCAGTGGCATGGTAAGAGGTTTGTTTAATGCACATGGTGGCACTGATAGCTTCATCAGGTACAGGATTCCACCCTGGCTTTCTGGGTCATAGTTTGTGCTAGAGGGTCCACAGAAAAGTGGCCACTGAAGGGCACATCCCTGCAGAGCCCAGTCAGGGCAAGGGCTCTCACCCACCTGCCTGGGAGGGCTGTTGGGAGTTTGGCATCAATGGGGGCAGCCAGACACCCCCTCTGAGTAAAGTTAGAAAGGAGAGTCTTGGAACCTATGTTCAGCTTTGGGTTTGGCCTTCTTTATCTTAAATCCAGATTGTTCCAGATTCTGATCCCGCAACTCCTGATGATTTCAGAAAATGTCTGCAATATTTGGGTTTCAAGCTTGGGCTGGTTTGAAGCATAAATTGAGCATACAGTGAAGGTTATAGGCACAGACAGGCTTGCTGGCCTGAAGCATATTTTTAGCATAAACAAACATTTAAAGATAGAAGTGTCAGGATAGTCGGTGTCTTTTGTTTCCATCTGTTACCTGCTATTTCAAGCCACTGCTCATTCACATTAACTATTGTGTGTCCAATTTTTTAATTACTATTTAGTTAGCTAGCAGTGAGGAGATCTGAGAAGATGAACATCAATTTGACCATAAGGAGAGCACTGGGACACCAGGATTTTAGGAACACAGAGGAGTACACTATGGCCAAATCACATCCTCTGTTCTGGCTTCAGCAGGAGTCACTTTGGCCTCACACAGAACATGGTTCTGGTCACAGCAGAGTAGAAGGGGAAATGAAGTGCAGGTGTTTCAATACACCACCCCAGCAAAAGGTTAGGCTGAGACCATCCATCAAAACAGAAAGAGAAATTGGTTTCAGGTGATTCCAACCACCTCCACTGAATTGGGAGAGCTCATTGAGCAAACCTGAGCCAGGAAACAAAGTAATCAACGAAATCAAATACAAACACACTTCAGCAGAGTGCCACTTAGCATGTTTCTGTAAACAGCTATTGCACTGCAAACAGATGTTCAGGGGCACATTGTCAGCAGCCTTTTTATATCGGCCTGGTAACTCGCTCTGTCTCTTGCAGCCCATTTGCTCTCACCTGCCCAGGCAGGCCCTGCCTGTGGCACCTGGGTGGGCCGGAAGCCACCCCTGCTGTCACCCCTCCTGCTGTCACCCTCTGCTGCCATCCCCACTGCAATCCCTGCTGCCACCCCTCCTGCTGCCATCCCTGCCATCACCCCTCCTGCCACCCTCTGCTGCCATCCCCGCTGCAAGCCCTGCTGGGGGAGCCTCCTCAGCCCCGGCAGCCAGAGCAGCCCAGCAGCAAAGCCCCCTCATAGCACAGGGCAGCAGACAGACAGACAGATGGACAGACGGCTGCCAGCAGGCTGCAGGCAGGAGGTTTGGGCTGTCTGGTGCACTGAGAGCCTCTGGGCTGCATTTTTAGAGCCCTGTTGGGGTGAAGAAGCTGCAAAGCTGCTCCTTCTCTGTGAGGATTGTGAGGCCTGCCTGCCTGCGAGCGTGGCCAGCTGTGCTTCAGAGTAAGTTGATTGTAAATTTCTCACAATTCACAGTAAACCTTGTCAGAAGGAGCTGTAAGGGGATGCTTCTGAGACCCAGAACTCCCAGAGCCTCCAAGATGCCTGAATATTTAAGCCTTACTGTGTGGTCTTGTCTCTTACAGGAGTTGTGGCACATTAGTGAGCTTTAATTGTTGTAAAACCAAAAAGCAGTAACATGATGTCCTGTCTGTAGCCTACAAAGCTTTTTAGTGGTTAATGATGCACCATATAATGAAGTTATTGTTTATTAGACTTGTTTTTCACTGTAACACATGGCTTCTTCTTTCATTACCAAGAAGGATATTTAGGTCTGTAAAGTCTTTTTTGTTTTTTTTAATTTATTTGATTTGCCTCTTTGAAAATTGTGTTATGTCTCTAATCTCCTGTGTTTCTCTTCCATGACTGTCCTCTGCTGCTACTATTTTTTTTTTATTCCCCCTCTTTTTTTTTTTCTTACTTGGAGCAGAGGACATGTCTTAAAAGCAGATCTCTCACTCACCAGTGGCCCAGTGCTGCTCTGCCTTCAGGCAGACCAAACCCCTAATTCTGAGCTGCCAGTGCCTGTGTGCAGTAAGGCTGGTGCTCAGTGAGACAAACCTTGAGCCTACAGTGTTACCTCACTGTCATTGGGGTCTCTCAGCAAATAAATCATTCCTCGGTGCTTTGTGTTACTGATCCCCTCTCCAAGTGGAGAATTTGGAGGCTCCAACAAACCCCTGAGCCTTGGCTGAGAAATCAACCAGATGAGATGCTGCAGGTATCCTTCTAAGGTAGCCTTACATGCCCAACATGCAGCCTTTGTCACCCCTGAAGCCTTGGCCACTCTGCTCCTCGGGCACTCCCAGCAGGTGGGAGCTGCTGGACACTGCAGCCTGGGTCTGCCTGCTTCTCACTGACCTGCTTGTCTCCATGAAGCAGTCTGCACTTGGAATTTTTACAGTATTTTTGCCTTGTTGCCTAATCATAGGCAGTATTTCAAGTATTTTTTACCCTGTAGTTAAGGACAGAGAAGGACCCAGAAAAAGGAGTCCTTCTTCACACTGTGCCTTCTCTCTAAGACTGTAACTTTAGAAGGGTTTGGACCTGGTCTCATGAGCCTAACAAAGCCATCAAATAGAAAGGGAGTAACCTAGAAAAATACATTTCTTGGGTTTAGGGTCTCTGGTAGGCAAGAAGCATGCAGAAAGTAGCCACAAAAAAGGCAGGGTTATGGAAAACACTAAGAGGGAGTAGAGGTAAGCTTTCTACATTTGAGAAAACAGAGAAATGGGCTGCAGAGAGTTGGTGAGACTGTTTTTGGCTAGTAAGGCTGTGGCTCTTCATCCTTCTCACATGGCTCACTTGCATAGGGAAATACCAATTTCATTAACTTCAGAGGCTGTTCCAACCCTTTTGTATAATCAAAGCTCCTGGTACTTCACTCATATGAAATTCAAAGAGCTCCTCCTGAAGCTTCAGAAAGTCTAGTAATTATTGGGTCACAACTGGTTTTGGAGTCTGAATGTTAGTAATGGAGTCATTCCAGCTGAGAGTTATTTGTAATTCTGAAAATCAGTACATGTGTGTCTGTGTGAAAGGCTAGTAGGCACTTGGGAGGTTCTTAGTTTAGATGCATCCATGGTATTTTGTGATTTGTTTTTGTAAAAAGTACATCATAATGATAGAAATAAAAATAATTAAAATCTCCATGTTCCCCATCTGTAGGAGCAGTGCCCACTGCTTCCACCATCAGACACTTACCTTTATTGGGCCTTGGGTGTGAGAGGAAGCAAAGTGTGTTTTGGTAACTACATGTGTTTTAATTATCAATTAAGTGTTTGAACTTAAGGTAACAGTAGACAAATCTGTAAATGTGGTTTTTGCCTCAAAATGACAAAGCACCCAAATAATCAAGAAAGAGCTCTCAATTCTTTGTCACATGCATTTTACATCCCAGGTTGGTCACAGTTTACCAAGTCAAATCAATTAAATCATGTGCATTTGTAGGATAACTGAAGTTCATCCTGCAGTGCATTAAAGTCAAAGTGACAAAAAAAACCCTCCCAAATGTCAAAAACTGTTTTTTGAAGCAAGATAAAATATGAAGAGAGGACAGCAATAGAGTTCTAATCAGTTTCTGACAACCCACAGCATTTGCTGGTGCCAGGACGAGCTTTAAACAGTGAAATGGGAAATGTTGGGTGTTAGTCTAATGTGTAAATGGACATCCTGAGGCAGAACCACAAGGAACTACAGAGGGGTTTTAGACTTCAGCAACCGAGTTTAGGTACAAAAGATATAAAGGACTGTTAAAAAAAAAAAAAAAAAAAAAAAGGTGATTGTTTGTTACAGGAAACCTATAAAAGGGGGAAAAAAACCCCAAACCAACCAGACTGAGAGGCTGAGCTTTCTGGTAAGTTTGCAAGGTTGTGATAGCTGGTACACTCTGACTTCTGATTTACCTTTTCTTGTGTTAAAAAATCTTTGAAGGAGTGCTTTTTTCCCTGATTTTCTGGGCAATTTATGGAACCTGAGTAATCTGTCAGTAGAGGAAGTTCCCAACACAGCCTGGCCTACTTAGCTAGCTTGGGCTTTTTTTTTTAATTAGATTTTGGCCAAACACAGTTGTACAATATTTATGATACCTTTTGAGCATCTAAATTTCCTCATTAATGTTTGCCAGATTCTGTTTTGATATCACATGATAGTTCAAGACTCTCTATAAACTGGTAGAGAAGGAAAAAGAAGTCCTATTCTCTGTGATAACTGCTCCCAAATAGAAAACACCACTCCACCCTTCTTATTGGGCAGTTAAAGTGGATTGTAGTTTGTATCTATGATTATCTCAGACCCGAGGAACCAAGTGTTGGTTTGTGTTTGTCTGATAGTGGTATTTGAATTACAGTTGTTGCTGTGTCCCCATGTTGTCACTATTGTGGCAGGATTATTGTGCTTATTTTCTGTGTTGTCTGGATGTTCTGAGCACACACATTTCATTTTCTATCTACAGAAAAACCAATTATTCCTCTGTCTCATCTGTTTAATGCTCATCTGTCTGTCATAAGTCATTTACTAGTTCCTGTTGAATTGTTTTGGTCAGTCTTCTCATAAGCATCAGCCCCATTTAGTAATTAACTACAGTTGTTTATTTAAGAGAACCAGAATGGAATGAGTAAAAGAAAAATGATCATTGTCTGCTGTTGGGAGCACAAACACTTCTGAGTGTTACTGTGGTTTGTGGCCCAGGAGGTTCCCTGAGTTCTCCCAACATCATCCACTGATACTGTACATTTTGTGTGACAAGGAGATACTCTTTCTCTTTATATATTTCAAACTACCTACTTGACCAACACATATTATGGAAACAAGGTATTGTGCTGTTGTGTTGTGTTTAGGTTTTGTTGGGTTTTTTTTTACAATTGACTGTCACAGCGTTAAGATGGGCTTCCTTCATGATGCCAGCTAAAGAGTGCATGGTGCTGAATAAGGTTTAAATGAGCCCAGTAAAAGCATTGAGTAGAAGGAGAGGAGTCTGCTAAAGCAAGAATGTGGTCATTAGAGAGTAGTAGGTTTGATTATTCTCTCCCTTAAATTAAGGGGTTTTTACAGACCTGAAAGGTGATCTGGGTTACATCAGCACAAAACCTACATGGGAAGATAAGCCCTGGGCCCCTTATTCATTCCATAGGTCTCTACTTATTATAATGTAATTTAAAAGTGAGTATTTTGCAAAGAAATACCTGAGCTAGTCCTCCAGCATGTATAAGGGTCAGATCAGGCATCCAGGAGCAGCCAGGCACCAGCAGGCCATACAGAGCAATCACATAGTATGGCACAGAGTAGAACATGTATGCCAGCATCTGCATTCCAAACACAAATGTCAGTTCCTTTGCAGTGTGAGGGAGATGCATTTAAAAATCAGCAAGCTCCTCACTGAGAAGTTGAGACTACTCAAAACTACACTTCTGGCAGCAGTGATTCCCAGGCTTTTTTGTCACACCTGGATGCTATGGACTGGATCCAGCTACCCGAGGGTCTCTGCTGATATTGGTGGCTGTGGTCTCCTTGCCCCATCCACACACCCTTCAGCCAGGACACCTATTCCTGCCCCTTACTATCCTGAGACCATGCCAAAAAGCATGGCCTGGCTTAACTCCTTAAGGGAGCCTTTGTCAGGCCCCACTGCACTCCCATGCCATGCCCTCCCTTTCCCAGGAAGAACTCATCCAGCACTGACACTTGCTTTCTGCTCATTTCCTCACCCCTGTGTCCTCTGACTGCTTTGGGCCCTGCCCCCCTGCAAAAGAATGTGAACATCAAATTCTGCAGAACTAAAGGACAACACTCTCCCATCTACAATGATTTCTGTATGCAGTGCCCTTTTTCAAGAGCGTGTCCCTGGGGATGGAAGTGCAATGTGAGCCTAAGGAATCTAGTCTTACTGTACCACTTCTTGCTCCATAATTCCAGAATGAAAGTCTACTTTGCCTTTCTAAGGAAGGGAAATGAACATTAAAAGCACACAGATCTGTTTCATGGGCTATGTTAAAAGAACCCTGAGTAATTTGGATGTGTAGCTCCGTGTAACCAATTTGAACCTAAGTTAAGCTCATCACAATGAGGAGCTGGTATCCTACAATAGCTAGAAATGCTACTAGAAAATACCCTTTAATTTGCCATGAATGGTAATTCCCATATTGATCTTGTCATCTCTGAAACCTTCAGAGATGGCTTCACCTTTGTTTGCAGATCCCTCCTTCCCACTCCCTGGCAGGGCTTTACCTGGAGCTTGGGATAGGCAGCAGGATCCTTTATGTAGGGCTCGTGCAGCTGGATGTACAGGCGGCACAGCTCTGCAGGGCAGTCCAGGGCAATCTGACAAGAGGTTTTACAACTTCCTGTGATCAATTTGTTCTGAACCAACCAACCTGGTGTTACCAGCCCTAGGGGTGTGCTCGTGGTCTGCAGCACAGAGCTTGCAAAGGTGATCCATGTGATCACCAAATGAAAGGGGAAATGCAGCCTCCTCTCAGCTCCTGCTCAGTGGGTTTGTGAGGAAGTGCTGGCAGCCTGCTTTGAAGATTTTGACTGGGAGAGAATTTAGCCATTTGGCTGTGCTGTTGTAAAAGTATAATTGCTATTGATTTGCTCTGATAAATAGCCTTTGATCCCACCAAATGAACTTTCCAATGGAAAATTGCTCTAAGAGTAATTAGAATCCTGGAAACTTCAGGATGAACCTCCAGTTTTAGGATAGCAAGCTATGGATGTAGTCCAAGAAAAGAGCTGCACTGGGACAAGGCAGCAGTGCAGAGCAATGCATGAGATAGGTGTTACTTAAAGTAATAATTTTTGAGAGTAGTAAAGGAGGGGTTATTGGATTGTACATTCTTATAGGAATACAAAATTCCAAATAAACATGGATAAATTGCAAAAATTGCACTTTTTGTGGTAGGCCTTAAAGCTACTACAAAAAGTTCTGCTCTAAACTGAGCTAGCAATGCATGTGAGCAGCTGTCCCTGGGCTTGTCTGTGGCATCATTAATGCCTGAGCTACAGGGCTGAACAGGAAGTTCTGCACAGCTCAATTTCAGGTGCATTTGTTGTGTGACTCTGAGGGAGCAGTGCAAAACTTTACAGTCCATATTCCTCCCTGTTCTTTTCCAACATGGGCATCCAAGAAGCAGGTCTGAGTGGACTACAATGGATTGTGTTTTATGAACTTCTGCACAAAATTATGGTTCCTGCACCTTACACAGAGATGTTCAGTTGATCTCTGTATGTACAATCAAGGCCAGTAAGCAATTCCTGCTTGGTGAGGGAAATCTATAAGGAAATTACCACAGTCTCAAAATAAAATAAAAAAAAAATTCCTTGAGAAACAAAGTGGGACTGCAGAACCAAGTAAGACCATGAGACCAATATTTTCCACAAATGAAATTACAGGTAAACCAGCTGATTTAACCTGTATCAGTGTTGCTCTGAAGTAACATGATCTATAGGAAATAAAGCAGTCTGACAAACTGGAAAAAAAATGTTTCCAAGAGGCAAATTTTAAGAGAAACAGGAGGTGAGAGAGGAATGTGAGCAGCACAACTACAAAAGGACAATCTGCTCTAGGTAAATAAAATGTTGCTGGGTATTTATCATCACCTCCTACTTGAACTATTCTAGAAAGGATCAAATCTACAAATCAAGCAAGCAGGCAGTTATCTGAGATGCCCAAACATTTGAGCTGTGCTCACTGAATGATACACAAGTTTCATTTTGCTTAAGACAGAAAATGCATTAGAGCTGACAAGGGAATAGATTTAACTATGACTGGATTTACTCCTGAAGGCATTTTCAGTTCTGCTTCCTTCCCTCAGAAATTTTGATTCAATCAACTATGCTTAGAGAGCAACAATTTTTAAAAATTGTCTCTTGGTAAGTAGAAACAATGTGTGTTGTTCACAACATGGATCTTTTTTTTTTCATTTTAGGTGGAAATGTTCTCCTCTGTCTCATGCAGTGTGAGCTAACTTGGTTTTGTATATAATTTTAAATATGCATTACTGCTTAGAAAAACATGAATACAGAATTACTTTAGTTGCTTTGTCTCCATGTTCTGGGCCATAAATGGAACAACAGACCAATGAAAACAGTTTTAGGTCATGTTGATTTCCTCTTGGGGTGCTATTTACTCTGGTGGTTGTGCACTTCCTTTTGAAAACACATGCTGCACACAGCACAAAATGGAGAAGCAAAGCACCAATAGTTATCATATATAATTTATCCTTTTATATCTGAGGCCTGTTTGAACCCAAATGTTACAGGTTTTCCCCTGACCACAATGTAAGTGCTTTTTCATACAGACTCAAATTTAGAAGTTCGACTGAAAATTGGCTTAAATTATTAAAATATATTCAACTTACCATGCCCCTGAATATGCAAAAGCCCGTGGCCAGAATGAGGTATGCAGCTAACATTAAATCTATTGGTCGTCTTAGGAGTCCCTTCTTCTGCACCTCCTGAACCACCTGCAACACAGACCAGGGCTGGTGGGCACCTCCTGCTGCATGGCACTCCAGGGTGTGAGCCACTGCAGAGAGGGAGGAGGGCTGGAACACCACATCTGTGCACTCATTTCAGAGACAGAAAGATTTCAAAAAGGCAGCTCCAGACTTTATAGCATGTAGTGAGGAAAATTCACCTGAATAAACTCTAGAAATGAATGGATCCAACTGAAGCCATGTCAATACAGATTAGTGTCATTTCAAGCAACCTAAATCAAATGAACACTAACTCTGCAATCACCTAAGGCTTTAAAGCAGCATAACTTCTTCAGAATTGTCTTTTTGTAATTGGAAATAATTTGTTTTCCTGAATGTCCCCATGTAGAAAAGCCTTGGAAATGTAGGTTTGTCTCAGACATTTGAAGTTCAATCTAGTATGCTTTGTAAAAGGACTGGATCCATCTCATTATTGAATGCTGGTTTTCAGCAGCTTGTGACATTATTAAAACTAATGGACTATCACTAGCATCAAATAAAAGCTTTTCTGTGGCTGGTTGAGTCCTCTGCTGAGTTCAGTGAGCAAATACTGTATGTCAGTGTGCAGTGCAGAAACAGAGAATGAAACCTGTGTGTATGGAGTATGAGGAAACCCTTCCTCTTCTGTCACTGAACCCTGGGAATTCCTGGGGTGCCACTGAGGCACCTCCAAGCCTGGCTCTGGTCTTGTGCCTCCTTTGCTCAGCACAGGAATCTCCCTGCTGCAGGGACAGAGGGGAGGGATCACATCCTGCATTTCCATGTCTCATGGGGAAGGCGGCTTGGGGCAACCAAAGGCATCTCTTTGCCTACACAGTAAAACCTCCATGGAAATCATTTGAGCTACACTCTCTGCACTGTGGAGTCACAGACAAAATTATAAACACATCAGAGTATCTTTGTGTAGTTCAGAGGGAAAACTTCCCTGTGTATATGTGTTACTCATTTCCTCTTCCTTTTTATTGGCCGCTTGTTGGCATGCAGGCAGCAAAAGAAAAACCTGATTTCCTTCCTGTTATACACTTGTGGAATTGTCTCCAAAGTGCAAAACAGAAATTAGGATGCAGGGGCACAGTTAAAAGCACACAGGATCAAGATACTCACAATAAAGTTATTGAAGCAGGAGAAACAATCTTGCAAGCACAATTTCTGAGTAAATACTACAAGATCTGGATTACAGATTAACAAAAATAAGGCTGTGGCAAACATAAACCATCCCTTTCGTAACAATTTTTTCTCTGATTTTCTTTTAAAGGATCTTTTTCAGAAAAAAAAAAAAAAGTGACACCTTTGTTTGATTTTCTAACACAAGTAACAGGTTTTGGCAGTATGGTGTCACTTCACAGTATTCAGAGTACTGGTGTAGGAGTATTTTTAATATTACCTGCAAAGGATGCCTATATTCAAATATTTCTTGCTATGAAAGAAAAAGGTCACTTATGGCTGAGTTACAAATAATTCTCAATTGTAGACTACCTAGGATAATGGAAAGCTGATATATTTTCATTCCCTTTTGGACTATGTATGAAGCTTATAGATATATATATATATAATCTCTTTTCAAATATTTCAATATTCCTCTTTAAATATTAAATGGATGTGAGTATTCACTGTAATCACAAAGCCACAATAGAACTTTGTGCTTAGAGGGTTTGAGATAAAGCCACTGTAAGTGGAAGCAACCTTTGGTGCAGTACTAGTTTGTGAAATTGCCAGGGTACAGAAAACTCACACTTTTTTTGTTTATGCATGCATGCAAACAAAATGAAAATGCAAAGCTTAAAAAAAAGGAGAAAAAGCAGAAGCAAGAATTTGAAAGACAGGTTGCACTTTGCTGACCACTGAAGAGTAGTTTTTCCTTACCTTTCTTTAACCTAGCCAAGCCCATGCCCCCTGATAAACTGAATTACATGCAAAGAGCATGGCCAAGCAGAGCTGGCCTGCCACGGGTTCCCCATGCTCTGCAAACAACTTTGAACTCTGCACAGATCCCTGCAGCCCCAGGGGTTTGTTTGTGCAGCAAGGAAGTGGCCAGGCATGCTTTGCAATTCCTCTCACTTCCAGGAAAAAGCTGTTTTCCATAACTTCTGAGAGGCATCTCATGTCATCACTTTTAGGGAATTGGAATAATCTTGTGTGCTTCTGTAAAAGTCAGTCCCTTCAGAATTCATGTATAAATCTGAATTTGTGCATTAATTCTGTTAAAGATATTTCAATTCCATTAAACTTTTCTGAGCTGACATACTTGCAGATAAATCTGTTGGGCTTTGCAAAGACTGCAGCAGAGCTGGGCTTGATTCCAAATGAGGGCACAGCTCCATTCCACTCCTCTGAACCCCTCTATTAGAAAGCAACCAAAACTTGAATACCTTTCCTCTACCCCCACAGTGATTATTTTTTAACTAACAGGTTTGTAATAATATTATAGCAATTTATACCTTGGCCAACAGGATACACTTTGCTTCTGTTATTTTCATGTAAGTATTTTCCTATATACTAATAACAGCATGTTTAAAACCATTGCTACATTTTCTTCCTAAATCTTTTAATGCCAACTCTGAATAATTATAGTTTAAAAAAGTTAAATTGTACAGTTAATTCCAAATGATCTACTGATATGTTCAGGACTTACAATGATTATCTCACTGATTAGTAACATTAAACACAATTATTTCCTGGAAATAATTCTTAATTTGGGACTGAAAGAGTTGCATGAAAAATTCATGAGTAGTCACGTTAAGATTTAAAGGCGTGCTCAGATATGGAGCATAATTTACCTGTGAAGACTAAATACAACTTCTGAAAAACAAACAGCTAAGGTGGGCTATGAGGTCCCAGTGAAAGGAATCAAGGCTTTTTCTATGACCTTCTTGGCAGGGAAGTTTATGTTTCCAAGAAAGGATTCACAAAGAAGTGCAATGTTACATTTTCAGGTCACCAGCTTTTCCTGAACTCTCTTTTTGAAATAGAATATTAAATCTAAGTTTCTCTGAAATATATACTAAATTAAAATATCAAACCTAGGTAAGCAGTTTATCTCCTGGTAAGCCCAGGAGACATGGCTGTATTTCAGCAAGCAATCAGTCCATCACATATTTTCTATAATGTCTATTTTTGTAGTATTCTTAATACCAGGAAAACAAATCTTCATCCATGCTCCACACAAAGGCTGCTCTCACTGATGTGTGCAGTGAAGATTGCCATCACTACCTTTAACTACATTTGATGAGTCTAAAGAAGGTGCTTCTGGCCAGGAATAGAGGCCAGAAATGAATCACCTTCAAATGAATCAGCTCAAATGGCTTTGGGATGGGGCAGGTGGCTCCTGTGAGCCTGTGCAGGAGAGCAGGAGGTTTAGCACATGAAGATTCCTCCAATCTGCCTTCCATAGGGATTTGCCCTAAAATTTGTGATTCTGTAGGTGTTCTCCTGCCCTGAGGAGAGATGAGCATCCCTCTGTGCTTCTCTCTCCTCCTGAAGAAGGGCTGGCTGGCTGGCTGCTGTGTTTCCCACCTCTCTGGGCAGGTCTGTCCTGCTGTCACTCTGTCTGTGCCACTCTGCTGCCTGCTGGCTCTGAGCAGCCACCACTGCTCCACCTCTGTCCCTGTTTGCAGGGACAGAATGAACCTGACTGAGCCTAAGGAGCTCCTGTGATGCAAAAATATTAATTGATTATATTGCTTACAACTGATGGGGAGTGCAATTGAATAGGTAGAGGTTAGGAATACAATTACACCTATGAATGGGTTCTTTACTCCAGACATGAGATTCTTTTGCTTTTTCTTTATTCCGCCATAATGAACTATCCTGCAGTATAGATATTTTTGCAGTCTTCAGAGCCAGACAGGAATTGTCATGAGAGTGAGCAGTCACAGCACATTCCATGCTCACCAGGGACCTATAAAACCCACCAGAAACAGGCAGCTTGTTTCAGCAGCCCTAAGAGGAGCCAGCACTGAGATACAACAGGATTACCTTGACTGGAGTGTCGTGAGCCACTGAAGGTTGGTTATAAATCCTGAACCCAGCCCATATGGGCAGGCAGATATATGGTATACTTAGGAAAATAGCAGGACACACTTTTGCTCCATATTTGCCTGTTGAAAAATTATTACAAGAGTTATGAGAATTTGAAAGCTCTGTTGCAGAAGAATTAAAAATTATGCTATGTAACATCAAACCTGAAGCAACTATGGTAATGTAAACCAACATAAAACATTAGAAATGTTAACATACAAATCCTCTTGAAAATCACATCCTCAACAGAAGCAGAGAGGTAAAAAAAGCAGAGGTAAAAAAAGAGCCTTTGAGACAGGAAGCCATTTCTGAATTAGGGACTTTTTGAGAAGACAGGAAGCCACATCTGTCACTGCATTGGGTATAGGATGGCACAGCTTTCAAACCCCTCAATGGAACCTGCTTCAAATAGAGACCTCGTTCATTTTAAAATGGGGGATAAAATGTATCAATTTTGAAAGATCTGATGCTGCATTTGTTTTCCAAAGGGCAGATTTCTCCCACAGGCCCGTACTGAGGACAAAACATTCAGAGAGCTCTCCTAAGCCTCAGGTAAATCAGGGAAATGTGTCTTTGACATTGGCTGTTCTGTGTGCCAGAAAGGAAAGTGGCAGGCATGCTCTTGAGAGGCTTTACAAGAGGAGAGAGGAAGGGCCAGTCCCACTAAACCTGCTTTTCTCTCTGGTGATCTATCTTCACAGGAGGGAGGGAGCTGGGCTGGCCCCAGCCTGCACCATGAATATTCCTCCTCTGGCATGAAAAGCAGCACCAAAGTGACCTTCCCTAAAGCTGACTGCAGGATTTGGACACATCAACATTTTTCTTAGCTGAGCATTTGTCAACTTTGCAACTGTTTAAGCTTAGCTAAAAAGGAAATCTTTTCTTGAGAAAGGTTTTTCACCCTTGATGGATCACCTGCCATTAACACTGATGTCAATATTTTTACTGCAATCCTGATCTCTAACAACACAATTTATGTTAGAAATCTAGGAATGTTAAATTTAGTTTGAAAACAGAATAACTTCCAGATTTGACTTTTAAAGGTGATTTGCAAGCTGTTGGAAAGTCAGACTCCTAAGCTAATTGGAAATTTTATGCAAAGTAAGATTTATATTTTTATGACACTAAGAGATGTTATTGTCTCATTACTTAAACCTGGTTTAGATGAAAACCTAAGAGATATATCAAAACACAATACTTTCTTTTTTCTTCTTGAAAGCCAAGTAAATTTAAAGGGGTTTTTTTTCCCAGTCTCCATCTTTTCTTCCTCATATTTAAATTTTAGAATATCTTGTATCTCTTTACTGATATTCCTAAAATGCCTCTTTCATATTAATACAGAAATGAACCGACACTGCACTAAAATATAGATAGCACAATGCTGAATTTAGAAAATGTTTCACAGGAAAAAGCTGGTCATATAAATTACTTCCTTACCCACAATATTTCCAGGCATAAAGACAATGATGCTCATGATAATGGAACCCAGCCAGTAGAGACCAATGGTTCTATAGCTTTGTCTGTTAAAAAAAAGAAACAAGACATAATTATTGAACTGTTTCTAAAAATTCCCTACCCTAAATACTACAGTAATTTCTGGGGTTGTGTTTTACCAAGTGGAGGCTTTTAAAACCTGTACCACAAGTCAAGAGTGGATTGTTGCCTCTGAGAGGGGTCACGGAGAGATCCTGCATTGGTGTGGGACAAGGTTATCACAGGGACAGCACAGGCTCTGGGCATACTCAGTTATTTGCTGTTGTGTCACTCCTCTGAAGGCTGACTGCACGAGTTTGCACATCACAGGCTGTACAAAACTATAAGACAATTAATAATTAATTTCATGCTGTTAATGCTACTGTTACCAGCAGGTACATTTGTTTCTGGAATTTAAGTGCTTATTCCCTGAAACTTTTTATTCAACAGCAAGAAGCATAAGAATCTCTAGAAATAACCTCTTTTTCCCTTAATCTTCATGTCACTCTGTAACAGGGACGAGAGATCATCATGGTGCTAAGCAATACATTATTGCTATAATAAATTTTTTATTTGAAAAACAATTTTTTTTTTCACACATGCTTTTAATGCACATCCTCTTTCAGCTTTTAGCTAACACAAAGCCATGTGCTACAGTCTGCTGCAGGGTGAAGGCAGGATGCATCTCCATGCATTTTCTGGGCTTAGTCAGCTGAGAGGAAGGGTAACTTGGCAAGGGCAGAACCCTTAAAAGTAATGAAATTTCAACAGCATTGCTTCGGCCTACAACACAAAACCACCCCAAAACAAAAATCTAAATACTGCATGGGAAAGAAAGGCCTTTGTAGATGATGTGAGAATGCAAGGCAGGTGAGCATAGCCAGGCCAGACTCACTCCCAGGCAATGGCTGCCACCATCAGCAGGTACATCAGGTAGTGCGCCGAGCCGTCCCAGTAGCAGATGACGTGGCCGTAGGCGGTGTTCAGGTAGGGCTCCCCCTGGAACGGGGCAGGGAGAACACACAGAGCTCAGAGCAAGAGAAACAACTCAGAAAGGACAGCAGGAAACGAGTTCAGAGCAGGAACCAATGCTCCTTCAAGCAGTGGTACAGTGTCTGACTGACAATGCACACCTCAGCCTCTGACTGACAATGCACACCTCAGCCTCTGACTGACAATGCACACCTCAGCCTCTGACTGACAATGCACATCCCAGCCTCTGACTGACAATGCACATCCCAGCCTCTGACTGACAATGCACACCTCAGCCTCTGACTGACAATCTCCACATCCCAGCCTCTGACTGACAATGCACATCCCAGCCTCTGACTGACAATGCACATCCCAGCCTCTGACTGACAATCTCCACATCCCAGCCTCTGACTGACAATGCACATTTCAGCCTCTGACTGACAATGCACATCCCAGCCTCTGACTGACAATGCACATCCCAGCCTCTGACTGACAATGCACATCCCAGCCTCTGACTGACAATCTCCACACCTCAGCCTCTGACTGACAATGCACACCTCAGCCTCTGACTGACAATGCACATCCCAGCCTCTGACTGACAATGCACATTTCAGCCTCTGACTGACAATCCACATTTCAGCCTCTGACTGACAATCTCCACATCTCAGCCTCTGACTGACAATGCACATTTCAGCCTCTGACTGACAATCCACATTTCAGCCTCTGACTGACAATCTCCACATCTCAGCCTCTGACTGACAATGCACATTTCCCAGCACAGAGCTGACCCAGGCAGGATCAGGCAGAACTGAAGGAGTTCCACATCTGCAATAAAGGGTGCAAGATGGAAACTCCTGTGTGTGACTGTCAGCTTTACTCTGCTACATTATGAAAATATGACTTTTCCATATTTTAGTGGTAAAAAGCTACAAAATAAAGATAGATTTAGCATACAATAAACACAGATATATTTAGCAGCCTAGAGATCTACAGCAGTACTGAATATATGGATGTCAACATTTAACCTTGTAGGGTCCAACACATTTCACACTTAAGTTCATGGAATCTTTTCAATGACTTCAGTGACTTTCCTGTCAAGCTCTTACTGAGCTATTTTTGGTGGATGTTGATATTCAGCAGCCAGCAGATTCTGCTGACTAGGTATCTGGCATCATCATTTTTTAACTCTACTTTAATTCCTACTGGTCAAGTGATTAGGCAAAAATAAAGGAGCAATTTTGTTTTCTTCTTGGTAACACATTTTGGTGTGGTAACTCATCCACTCCTGAGAGCTTTCTGTGGTTTTCTGCAGTCATGTGCAGGCCCTTCAATTCCCACAGAAGTTAACTCAGAACAGGGTTCCTGAAGTTAACTGTAACAACAATGGAGCTTGAAAGCTACATTATTTCTGCCAAATGAGTCAGTAGGTTGCAAGTCAGTGAAGGTTTTATCCATAACAATAACAAGGCAGGTCAACTACAAAATTCAAGAAGACTGTTTTGAATGTGTGAGTGGCTATTTTTCTGTGACAAGTACTACACCAAGTTATTTATACTGAAGATTTTATTTACATTTGTAAGCCAAACTACTATTTACCTCTCTCAAGTAATGAGTCATGAATCCATCAATAATTCCATCCTGTTCCAGTCCAATTATTAGATTCACTACACTGGTAAAGGCAAATACAGCATAAACTGTAATAGGAAAAAGGGAAAAAAATTAAATTAATAAATACTTGGAATCACACAGTTGCTTCACAGTCCACTAAATTATCAGGCAGAGATCTATTGAACTGGATGTGTCAACTTTGAGGTCACAGATATTCAGCACACAATATGACTTTCCCATTAGCTCAGGATTTTTTAATTAGTGGTTGGTTAACACAGCTCTCAGGAAGCTTTTCTGAGGAATGTGAAATTCTGTGGAGCTGCAGGCACAGCATCCATGGAAGCTCAGTGTCTGCAGAAAGCCTTTCAAAAATCTTGGGCACATGGAGTTTACAGCCTTGGCTGTGAAAGGAAAGGTGGAAGGACAGCAAAAAGGAGCAGAGAGGAAATCATGATTTGTCATTTTTGCAGGTGAGCAAGGCAAAGTGCAGGAGCCACAGCAGCCCAGAGCAAAGCCATGGGTGAGCCAGGCCACTCAGCCTTAGCACACATACCATAGAACAGGGGGTCCTTGGGTGGCTTCCTCTTGACAAGAACACGAGCTGACAGAGCAATGAGAACCAGAACCAGCAATCCAACTGCAACGATCACCCAGGAACTGCAACAGTATGGTAAAAAAGGAAAAAAAAAAAGGAATTTAAAAGAAAAACAGATCGAATTTTGCTTTGTCAGCCAGCTGTCCTCAAATACACATACTCATAAAGTAACTTTTAATAATTCAAAATACAGATTTTAAAGTTCGTTGCATAGTCTGCCATAGTATTCATCCTATGGTTTTGCAGAATTTATGTGCCTCTTTTTGCATGTGTGATCAGCTAAAAAAAGAAAATATGAAAATAACTAGATAAACAACACATCCATAAATCTAGATTTGTCTGACTAAAATCAGTTTTCATACTAAAATAAACAGAAACTATGGGAAAATTAAAGGGAAAGATGAGGATCAAACCCACAGAGATTTCAAGGCCAAAAAGGATCATTTGGGACATTTTATCTAACCTCAGTAATAAATTATCTACTCAGGAGATTACAAATTCAAAAATAAATCACATCAGTCCCGTGGAATAGGAGTAGCAGTGTTGGCACCTCTGATGGACCTGGGCTAATGTTGAGTCATGGAAGTGCTACCAGAGAGCTCTCTGGCCCTACAGGGCAGGACCACTTGAGCAGGTTCAGTGACCAGCGCAGGTGGGCTCAGGCAAAAGGAACTTTTCCCTGGAGATGGAGCTGTAATGTTACTGCATGGACAGTGGGAGTGGCATAAGGCACAAAAAATATCTGTCACAAAGCAAATTTGTCTCCTTGCCCAAGAAAATGCAAGCTAGGAAAATCAGTTTAAAATTGTTCCATAGATCTAAGGGTGTAGATTATCTTTAGCTCTCTTTAAGGTAAGATTCTCCTCCTCAGTCTTCACTTGTGCAAGAGAAAAAAATGAACAGGAAAATTAGGTAAAGTCCATAAGCATAAGCTAAAACTATCTGGTACATCATTCTATCCATAGTACCACCCTGTATCGAGAAAACAAGTTGTGTATGAATAAATTATATTATGAGAATATCAACCTTAGTGAAACTTGACTTAAAATTATTGCAAAGAATTTGCAAGACCAAATATTTCAGAAAATATACACACATACTTTCTAAGTCAGGATGAGCAGTACTAGCTTGTTGATTTATTTTATGCTTTGAATCTTCTGCTAGTCTGTTTTCCCAGTGATGAATTTCTTCATACCATTACAGCTGTTAATATTGCAGTGACTTTTCACTGCAGTCTATCAATTTGAAATAAATATTGGCAGTTAATCAAGTAAGTCACCATGTGTTATTTGACATTACTCTAGCAATGAGAAACAAAATTTCAGTTATGGGCCAGAAGGAAGAAAATGGGGAAGGAACAGATGCAGCAAAAAACAAGAAGCAAATATTTGTGCAGTAAAGTTGCAAAACACCCCGGGCTGTGGGATCACAAAATATCACGCAGACCTTTAAGCGAAGCGGGTTTTGCCATGAGGAGAGGTTTTCCTTTTCCAGACCTGCGGTTTGTCCCGGGATCCCGGTTTTTGGCAGGGCGAGGGCGCGGGGTCATTCCCAGCGAGGCGCGCCGGCTGCGGGTGCCGCGGGCAGCCCCGGCTCGGGAGCGCTCCGGGGCTGGCGGCTTCTCCCGCTCGCCTTGAAGCAGAATTGGGTTTTGGTGGCCAATGTCCGGGGGGACGCCGCGGTCCCGGTGGGAGCGGGCGCTGCCCCGCGGGGCACGGGGCCGGCCCGGGACACGGGACGCGGGACGCGGGACACGGGACACGGGACGCGGGACACGGGACGCGGGACACGGGACACGGGACACGGGACGCGGGACGTGGGAC